>NC_062215.1:62713865-63018588 GCF_902686445.1 Sciurus carolinensis | reverse complement strand
AAAATGAGATTTTTTTTCACCTATCAGATTAACAAATATTTATAACCCATCATTGACAAGTATGTAGAAGAATAGGCACTCATAAACTATTGGTGGGTCTGTAAATTTTGGTATAATCGTTCCAGTAGGCAATTTATCTCTATCAGAAATTTTTTTTTTTTCAGTACTGGGAATTGACCCCAGGGTCTGGCACATGCTAGGCAAGTGTTCTACCACTGAGCTACATTCTCCAGGCTGGACTTGAACTTGCCATTCTCCTGCCCCAGCCTCCCAAAAGTACCTGGGATTATAGTCATATGCCAACCTGCTTATTCAACAAAATATATGTACAGAAAATGGTTACTGCAGCTTGTGTATGTGTGTGTTTGTATATGTTGTGCTGACAGTTGAACCCAGGGCCTCACACATACTATGCAAGTATGCTACCATTAAGTATATTCCCTTCCCCTTTTGCAGCATTTTTAATAGCAAATAAATGAAAACAACTAGAATGTTTATCACTAGTGAATTTATTAAATTATGATAGTCATAATATTCTATACAGCTATTACAAAGAGTGATGTAGGGGTTTGGGATATAGTTCAGTGGTAGAACATCTGCTTATCATGCAGGAGACCCTGGGTTCAGTCCCCTACACCACCAGAACCAAAAGTAAAAATGAAAAAAGTGTTGTAGATTTCTATTTGCTTATATGGAAAGATTGCTTGATATTTTATGATCTATAAAAAAGAGTGTGTATCAGAATGTATATTGGGATTTCTTTAGCAAAAAGTGAAAGCAGGACAGGCACAATGGTGTACACCTGTAATCCCAGCAAGTTGGGAGATGAAGGCAAGAGGAATTCTAGTTCAGGGCCAGTCTCAGCAATTTAGCAAGACTGTTTTTCAGTTAATTTAATCTTGTTTATTTATTTATTTATTTATTTTGGTACCAGGGATTGAACCCACGGGCACTTAACTACCAAGCCACATCCCCAGGCCTTTTTTAAAATATTTTTTTAGAGACAAGGTCTCGCTGATTTGCTTAGGGCCTCTCTGCTGAGGCTGGCTTTGAACTTGAAATCCTCCTGCCTCAGCCTCTCAAGCCACTGGGATTACAGGCGAGTGCCACCATGCTTCAAATTTTTAAAAGTTTAAAAAGGGCTGGCTATGTAGCTCAGTAATGAGTGCCCTCAGGTTCAGTCCTCTGTGCTAGGGGGGAAAAAATGAAAGAAATAACAGACAAGATTGAATATGTAGAAACACGTTTCTTGAATGAAAATACAAGAAAGGGATGATAATAGTTATGAGTGGTGGAGCAAGATTTCTTATTTTCTTTTAACCCTTATACCTTCGGGTTCTCTTTTTCTATTCTCCCCAAGTTCGTGTGTTTTATTTGATTTTAAAAGATTAATTAATAGATGCTTTCTGGAAGATGATTCATCCTGTTTATGTACTTTTTTGAATTAAAAAAAGTAATAAATATTCTTTAATGTCTTTTAAAAATACAGTAGTATAAAAATAAAGGAAAATGTTTTAAAGATTATTTTGTTCCTTGTGATTCTTCTGATTTTGTTCTTCTTCATTTGTTCATTTTCGGAATTACCAAAATAAATTACCAATGGGTCACCAAAAGGAGGGAATTTGGGCTGAGGGGTGTGTAGCTCAGTGGTAAAGCGGGCATGCTCAAGATCCTGGGTGTGATCTCCAGCACTGCAAGAAGAAAAAGAGGAAATTTAGAAATAAACCTATTAAGTAGGTCCATTGAGTTTAAATAAACAAAACTTCCAAAATTTTATCCTGGACTACCTGAAATCATTTTATGTTAGGATTTTTTTTCTTTATATTTCTACCTCATAAGACAAGGTACTAGAAGATAGAAAGGAAAGATAGGGTTTAGAAATTTACAGTGTGATGACATGACTTATGTTAAGACTAGATGTTGATTTATTGCAGGATTATACACATGAATTTCATAAAACCAAAGCAAACTTTATGGCAATACGGGAAAGGGAGAATCTCATGGGATCAGTACGAAAAGATATTGAGTAAGTTACCTTTTATTTTGTAGAGTGCTTATTAAGATTTAGAATATAACTGTAGTTAACTGCAGTCAGAATGTAGATTTCAGGGTTTCTAATTATCATTTCAATGTTTTTTGAACATTGCTGCTACGATCCGGTCCTGATAACTTTGTCAGTCTTATCTCTTGGTTCCCTAGTTTTACCATTGTCTCCCACCAACCTTCACCTTCCTGTCTTTATTCAAAGTCCAGCTTAGATCATATCTTCATGAGTTCTTTTCTGGTCTCATATTACCAACCTTAAGAATTACAACATCACCAATAACTGAAGTTCTCCATGTTTCCCTTGTTTAATATCCATCTCCTATTCCTCTCCCTTATCCTAACAATTTTATATTCAGTAGCTATTAGTTAGCCTTTATTTCCCTGAAATTCTGAAATATGTGTTTTTTCCAGATTTAATGCAGACTCATCATTTTACCTCAAATTATTTAAGGACTTTCAACATTTTTACGCTTATCTCAGTCCATAAGTTTAAAGATTTATTCTTTTCTTCCATTCCTTCACCCCACTCTTGATGATATATTCTAGCATTTCATACTCTTTTTTGGTGGTACTGCAGATTGAACTCAGGCCCTTGCTAATGCTACACAAGCTCTCTACTGCTGAGCCACATCTTCAGCCTTTTCATTCATATTCTCGAAATTTTTTTCACAAATAAACTTGACTGACATCAAGTCTAGTCCTGTGGCCATCTGATTGAAGCTGAAAACTTTCCTTTTTTGGGCCATCTGATGATACCTATCATTGTCTCATTGTGATAAATTTATGCTACTTAGGTTTCATAAACAATGATATACACTTATCATAAACTGATATGTATTGTGTGTACTCTGAGAAACACTTTCCTGAAACTCCCTTATTTTGTTGTACTACTGTGACAATCATTAATATTATTTTTGCTTTTTGGGTTTATATAAGTCTTTAGTTTCTGTACAGTTGACTTACATATGCATTTTGAGGAGTACAGTAAGAACCGCAGTAGAGGGTGGTCTTTAATGTATAAATAGCACTTTTACACTTCATAGGAGTGACTAGAATGCAACCCTCTATAATAACTTAGTTTTGAAAAATGATGATAAAAATATGTGCAACCATTCATTACACTGTTTCCTGAGTGCCAACTGTGAGTAAGACATGTCAACAGAAATGAAAAGACCAACTTGGCCTGTAGGAGTTTATAATCTAGGTGCTGCAGGGAAATAAGGTACATTATTCAAAATAGTATAGCACAAGGCAGATTATAATTAGTGAGATGAGGCATAAAAACAATACCTGAGAGTTTTGTAGTTTTTTGCAGTTACATAGTACTTTTCCATATATTATCTTTTTTGCTTTCATAATAATCTTTTGATAAAGATAGAAATTATTAGTCTTATTTTACAAAACTAGGTATTAAGAGACTTGTCTAAGGTTAATTGACTATTAAATCCAAGTCATCAATCTTCCAAGTCCAATATGTTGTTGGTTGTATCATTGTCCTTTTCCTGGTATTTTTCTGTTGTGCTTTGTATAGTAGTGCTGCTTCTCAGCCAGAATCTCAGTTTTAGCAACATGACTCTCTTTTTTTTTAGAGTAGCATTTGTGCAGTTACTTGAATTTTTAAAAATTCAATCTTGATACTTTATTTTTAGTGGAAAACAGAAAAATGAAAGTGTTAGCAGTAGTGATAAGACTTTTTTTTGTAAATTTTAACTAAGATAGAAATCTTTAAGTATGCCAAAATTGGCACTTCACTGAACACTTCATTACATTGGTCCTTAGGCTTTAGTTGATGGATGGCATGTACTGTTTTGAAGAAAAACATTTTGATTCAGTAGATTTCCCCTCCATGTTCTAATCAGTCCATTGTTTTACTTCCACTTGAAGTAAAGAAGATATAGATGATAACAGACAAAGAAAGGAAAAGTAAGATTTTTTTTGTTGTTGATTAAGAATGTGGGGTTATTTTGGTGAAAACTATAGTGAACTCTTAGGTCTTAATTAGAGAAGCATTTATATTTATTTATAATAGCATTTTTTAAAGGAAATTAAAATATTTTAATTATTCAAAACAGTGAAAGAGGCACACTTTGTTCACTTTTGTTATCAGTAGGGTCAGTCACTTACTCTGATTTTATACTGTCTTCCAAAAATGTTCTTAAATTTTCTTTATGTGTTCTAGGTCATATAAAAGTGGATCTGGAGTAAACAACAGAAGAACTGAACTATTTTTGAAAGAACATGACCACCTCAGAAAGTAGGTATTATTGAATATAACTTCTGTGAGTTTCTTATGTTTATTAATTCACTTATGCAACAAACATTTTATGACATTATCATAGAAAGTACTTCATCAATGGTAATTCATTTAATTTTCCTAATGACTATGCTCAATAGAAATGGAACTGTGGGCTTGGGCTGTTACTCAGTGACAGAATGTTTGCCTAGTATGCACCAGACCCTGAGTTCAATTCCTAGTACCATGAAAAAAAAAAAAAAGGAATTGTGGTCGTTCCAACCATTAGGAAGATACAGTGCTTTTGAGTGTTTTACATCACTTGTTACTTGTTATGTTTTTTATTTTCTTAATGTATTCTCTTTAGCAAGTCTAGTGCTTTAATACTTTTGTCTGTAATAAAGCGTTTCAGTAACTGTGTGTGCACACATGTGCACATGAATGTACACACATATGCACAGTAACTATGCACGTACTGTATATACTTATAGTAATGATTATTTATGTTTTAATGGTCTGTTATCACATACTGAAGAAGCTTTATAAAGGGTAATTAGGCCATATATATCAAATTAAAAAAAAAGTTCTGTTGTCCAAGATATCAAAAGAAAATACCTAAAAACTTGAATGAAATATATGCTTATTTTAAAGCAAGTCACCATAGTCATTTTCTTTGTCATCTATTTTTCTCTGAAGTATACTAGGTTTTTTGATTTTTTTGTTTTGCTGTTTGTATTTTGTTGTGGAACTTAAGGATTAGAAAAAATACTTATCTCTAAACTCAGCCCAAAAGCACTTGAGGAGCTTGTATCCATAATAGTGTTAAAAGTTTTGAAGTTATCTGCTACTGAATGTCAAATTAGTCATGTCATATGTGATTTAGGTATTGTCCAATTCATTTATCTTTAAAGATCGCCACTTTAAATATAAGCTGTTAAAATCAAAACACAGAAAGAGCCAGTTATGGTGGTGCACACCAATAGCCCTAGCTATTTAAGTTGACTTAAAGCAGGAGGATCACTTCAGCCTCCAAGTTTGAAACCAGACTGGGCCAACAGCAAGACCTCGTCTCAGAACAAAACAAACCAAAAGAACACACAGAAAGATCAGGGTCTTTTTATTTATTTATCTCTCTATTTATTGTGCACAGGCAAGTACTCTACCAATGACTGCACTCCCAGCTGATCAAGGCTTTTTTAGGAACTTTATGCTTATATAGTGTTGGAACTAATTATTGGTTGTTCTTCCTTAATTTGTTGAATATTATTGATTGGCACAAGGGGGCACTGTCTCCTAGAGTATGTTTATTTTATTGTCATAGCCTTGTCATAAACATTTGATAAAGACCACTATAAAAAGAATTTTGCATTGTATCAAAAACTATATTAATATCTTCTTGTGGTACAGAGTAATTTAAGGGATAGCATATTTAAGCACTACAAAATAATGGTTAGATTGCATTAGTATTTCTATATTTATTGCTTCAAAAAGAAATTAAACAGGGGCTGGGGATGTGGCTCAGTGGTAGAGCACTTGCATAGCATGTGTGAGGCACTGTGTTCGAGTCTTAGCACCACATAAAAATGAATAAATAAAGGTATTATGTCCATCTACAACTAAAAAAAATTTCAAAAAAAAGAAATGAAACAGTTAAAAATGCAGTAGTTTACTTTTAAAAGGATGATTTGAATCTAGACGTGGTGGTACATACATGTAATCCCAGCTATTCAGGAAGTTGGGGGTTAGAGGATAGTGAGTTTGTGGCCAGCCTGGTCAGCATAAGATCTTATCTAGATAGGTGAGTGAAAGAAACAGACAAAATTTGGAGACTATGTAAATGATCTTTCTTCTCAAACATTTCCCACTGATTTTAACATTCATTCATGAATCTTACATCTCCGTTTACTACTGTAGTATTTACTTATTGGTGATTTTCTATTTCCGTAGGTCCTTTTATATTTATTAATGATAATTCTGTAAGAAACAGCTATCTTTTCTCTAGCATTTATTTTATTCATTTAATTATCTACATCAGGTTAGATTCATATATTACTGTGGGTTTTAATCCAGCACTAGAATTACTTTGTTGTTTGAATTGTTCTATATTTGCCATTGGGAGCTCCTTCAGGTTAGTTTCTATCATTTGATATTTCTCATTTCTTTGAGTACTTCTTTTACTTTCTGGCAGCATGAAATATTTATGACTTATCTTAAATTTTCCCTACCTCAACTCTGAAATCAACCACTTCTTTTTTTGGAATTGGGGATTGATCCCAGGAGCACTTTATCACTGGGCTATATATCCCCAGTTCTTTTTATTTTGAAATAGGGCCTTACTGTATTGTGGATGTTGGCCTTGACTTGGAATCCTCTTGCCTCAGCCTCCCAAGTTGCTGGGATTACAGAATGTGCCACTGTGCCCAGCTTGGAATCTCTAAGCAGACTTGGTTCCTATCACTGAAGAGTGGTATTCGGAAACTAAGATTTGTGTGCTAGGTGTTATTGCTTTTGAGGACAGTACTTCCATGGTTCTTTGTGTTAAAAATTTTTATCATGAATGGGATTGAATTAATTCTTCTTTCTTTATATGTCTTTCTTTTTGCATCTATTGAAGAGATTGTTTTTCTCCTTTATTGCTAAATATGGTGAATTATGTTGATTATTTTCAAGTAGTAAACCAATCTTAAATTCCTAAAACAACCCCCACTTGATTATGATGTATTTATTATCCTATTATTTATTTTATTTTATTTTATTTTTAGTCTGGGAATTTATTTACATGAACATTCTGTCATAGATAAGATGCTCTCTAGAATTCACAAGCCTTCCCTGGAGCTATTTGACTTCAGTCTTCTTGTCTCCAGCTTCAAACTTGAGACTCTCAGGGGGCTGACAATAGGCAGGGAAAGCCTCCTAGAGGCTGTTCAGGTCAAACTGGAGGAACTCTTGGGCCAGCTCCACAGGCTTGGCCACCACCCGCATCACCTCATCATCATAGCATAACTCAACATAGCCAGATAGGGAGAGGTCTTTCCAGAAAGAATGGCCGTCAAAGCTATCTTCAGGATCCTTCTTAGGTCAGGGTGGTTAGCAAAGAAGACTCCAAACATCTCCCTCTCATACCATTTGCCTGCCTTGTACACAGAGACTGTGGACTCAAATGGTGTCTGCTCATCTGTATAGGTCTTCACACGGATCAGTGAGTTGAAGCACAGAGACAGCAGGTTTTAGACAATCTCAAAACGATTTTGCCGAATTGGTACCTCCCTTGCTGTCAAGTCAGCCAAGGATTTGAACTGTGTGTTGGTGTGATCCCTGAAGAAAGTCAGCACTGGGATGACTCCATCAGCATGGATACAGATCTCTAACTCATTGAAGCAGGTCACCTGAACTTGTTGGACATACTTGGGCAGGATTTCGGCTACATACTCTCCAAAAACTGAGAGCTGTTTGTGGGCCACATCATTCTGTGGTCTGACAGTGGGGTGTATGTTGGCCACGGCACTCTGCCTCCTCACCTGCTACAATAGCACGGAGGGTCGTCCAGTCCCCTAGCCACCACTGAGTCTCCCATGAGCCAGCGCCACGAGGCCCTGACCGCCACGGCCTCAATGTTTCCCGGATACAAGCCTGTCTGCCAAGCTATCCTTTCTGTTATTTTGCTGGATTTATTTTATTTGGTTTTTCTGCATTATTTTGAGAAATGTCTATAATTTTCTATTCTTGAGATGTCTTTGGTTGTATTATATGAATAATATTGGCCCCATTAAATGAGTTGGGAAGTGTCCCTTTTATTATTTTCTGAGTTTGTCCAGGCTTGTTACTTGTTCCTTAAATATGTATTAGAATTTTCAGTGAATTTATCCTAGCCTGGAGTTTTCTTTGTGACAAGATTTTTTTTTTTTTTTTTTTTGGCGGTGCTGGGGATTAAACCCAGAGCCTTGTGCTTGCAAGGCAAGCACTCTACCAACTGAGTTATATCCCTAGCCCACGTGACAAGATTTTTAAATTAAATATTTAGTTTCTTTGGTAGCTATAGGAATGAGTTGCTTGGATTTATCTCTGGTCCAGTAGGTGGCTTACTGTAATTGGCTCAGCCTGAGTCACAAATCCATCCTTCTGGCTAGAGGATTGGAAAATCTATTATCAGAAGATGATGTGGCATGTTCAGGGCTCTGGGGTAGTTATTAGCCAATTGGTTACAACAATTTGAATTTACTGCACTTTCTTCTGTACTATAAGCTTTATACCTTGAAATAGTGTGGTTAAGTAAAATCCCTGTTTTAAATATATTTATTGAAATGAGCTTTTACTTTAATACTCCCTTCCTCCCTCCATTTCCCCACCAGTATAGGGCCCTATATCATCCTGCTACCTAAATCTCTAAACTCATTGTCCTCTTTCCATTACTCCATCCATGCCACTCTCTCCTTTTGCCTACTAGGTACCAGTCATACTGTTTGGTTCTTTTCTCAAAGACATCAGCCTTTTTTCTTTTTAGACTCTTTTCTTTTATGCTATTTATTTAATCTACTTAGAATATTCTTCTTGTAGTTTTGCATATAACTTATTTAATAGACATCTTTATGGTCTAAGCTCACTTGTCATCTCCTCAAACAGTTCTCTTTTTTGATGTAGGCCTTCCCTTGCTATTATTTAACAAAGTACTTTGTATTCCTCAAAAAGTGTTAAGACAATCTGTAATCATTTGTTCTTTTTATTTTTTTAGTATCTGACCCTCCTTGAATATAAGCTTCTTTAGTTTTTGGCATTGTTGCGTCTCAAGTTCCTGTTTTATATCATAAATACTTAGTATCTATTTGTTGTATGAACAAATGGATATAAACAGAAGGTATTAATTTTGGTTTTATGTACATACAGATATATATGTATGTCCCATTGTAGAAAACCTGTTTCATTCATTCACTTTTTCTCCAAGTATTTATTGAGTACATACTATAACAAGAAGGATTAATCTAAATGCTGAATATATACAAAATTGATTTTGAGGACTCAAAGAGAAATTACCAATGTACCAATTTTTTATTTTGCAAAATAATTCCCCCTGAAATTCCTTTTTAAAATTTAAATTCCTGTATACAATAAAATAATAATAAAAGCATCTCTCTTATTTATAGATGAGGAAACAAGATTCAGAAAGGATGTAGGTCAAGGTCTCATAACTATTTAATAGTATAGCTCTTACTAAATGCACATTTTCTAACCCATTTCCATAGTTCTCCCACATGACACTGCCTTCCCTTCTTTAAAATTTTATTTTTATTGTACTAAGGAACCAGTATGGCATAACGTTACTAAGAATGAAACACACCAGTTTTTCACCTCTCTGAAAAGCAAGTGACCTGGCCACTCATTTTTTGTTTATTTTTAATCTTTAAAATTAAATAGTCGATGCCCCTCCCCCAGTGTTACACAGTTGTAAGGGTGAATGACTTTAGTGCTGTCATTTCATAAATTAAAAGCACTCTAAAAATGTAAAGAATTTGTTTCAAATAATTTTTCAAATGAAGACCCATTTTATAAAACAAGTTATACCTAAGTAAACAAAATCTTCTATAGTTGAGAATTGTTACTTTGACTATTTAGCAGATAGGATTATTATCTGAGAATACATCCAGTAACTGTATTTGTATTTTAATTGTATACTTTTAATTGTCCATGAATGACTAAAGAAGTATTACAATCCCAGGTGGAGATTTACTTTTTTTTTTTTTTTTAATATTTTTAGTTGTAGATGGACACATTAACTTTATTTTTTCTTTTTATGTGCTGCTAAGGATCGAACCCAGTACCTCACATAGACTAGGCAAGCCCTCTACCACTGAGCCACAACCCCAGCCCCCGGAGATTTACTTTTTAACAGCTGTTTTTCTTATGACATTTATTAGTCTACATTTAAACTTTTGATATTTTGAATTTTTAAAGTTTACCAGCCTTGTTATTTGCATGATTCAAAGTTGTGGACTAGGGTTGTGGCTCAGTGGTAGGGTGCTCATCTAGCACAGGTGAGGCCCTGAGTTCGATCCTCAGCACCACGTAAAAATAAAATAAAGGTATTGTGTCTACCTATGGCTTAAAAAAAAAAGAAATTAAAAGAAAAAAAGTTGTGTTTGCAGAAATATTTTAGGTAGGCATTTTAAAAACATTAAAAATGGTTTCACTTTTTGTTTCTCTTAAAATTTTAGACAGCTGTCCCTGAGGTCACACAGCTTTAAAAGCTGGAATTCAAGCCCAGGTCCTCCAGTTGTATTGCTTCTACAGTACTGCATTGATCCTCAGGATGATTTTGATTATGGAGTTGCTAAGATAATAGTTGTGCACGGGCTTTGTAAACCGTGAGGCATTCTTTATAAGCAGAACATAATGAATGTTGTAAGATTAAGGAAAGTAAATACTAAAGGAGAAAGAGAGTAGAAATCCTTTTATGTATTCTCAATTTACATTTCTTAAATAGAATTTGAAATATTTTTGATGCTAGAAATTAAATGAAATTCTAATTGTATCAATGAACCATGAGCATATTTGAAAAATAAGAGGACTGTGGTCATAATTAAGTGACCTTGATAAGCAGTGATTTTATCTCAGAAGTTCTTTGTATAGTTCTGTATAGATTAATAACCTCCAATTTCTAATTAAGTAATGATCAGATATAACATCTGTGAATGGAATAATAAGATAGACTCCTGGTCTTCAAGGATTTGACACGAGTTTTCTCAACTGTTTATGGACCCTAATGATTCATGATGTGTAGTTTTATTGAGATATAAATTTGTATGTTATATGCTCTGAAGATGGTGTTGAGAACAACATCGCTTGGCTAATGTATAAGCCTCACCTATACTGACAGCAGTATTTACACTTTGGCTTTATGTTTAGCTTCATATTTTCTGCTTATCGTTATTTACTTGGTAACTACACATAAAATGATTTATGTATACACATACACGTTCTTTGTTTCTTTGTCAAACATTTCCCCAAGGAGAAAACACCATTCAAAAACTGGTTGTGGGGCTGGGGATTTAGCTCAGTTGGTAGAGTGCTTGCCTTGCAAACATGAGACCCTGGGTTTAATCCTCAGCACCGCAAAAAAAAAAAACAAAAAAAAAAAACAAACTGGTTGTGGTGGTGCACACCTGTCCTCTCTGGGACTTAGGAGACTGAGGCAGGAGAAGCATGAGTTCAAGGCCAGCCTCTGCAAATTAGCAAGTCCCTAAGCAACTTACTGAGACCCTGTCTCAAAAAAGGACTGGAGATGTGGCTCAGTGGTTAAGCATCCCAAATTTAATCCTCAGTATCAAAAAATAAAAATAAAAAAAAATAATGATAGTGGTTCTCAGGCAGCAGTTGCTCTGAAGTGGAAAAGTGGGAAGTATATGACAGAAATTATATGTAATATTAGTAGCCACAAACTTTGAAATAGGGAAATTTCTTGATATATCTCTCATCTATTCTAGGGTTTACTTATATAGTACAGACTTGGATTTTTAGCTTATGAGAAGTGATAGCATGTGATTATTTCATGAAATAGCTATCATTTCACCAGGCATGGTGGTGCATGCCTATAATCCCAGTGGCTCAGGAGGCTAAAGCAGGAGGATCACAAGTTTGAGGCCAGCCTTAGTAACTTAGTGAGGGCCTAAGCAACTTACTGAGATCCTGTCTCAAAATAAAAAGGGGATCGGGATGTGGCTCAGTGGTTAAGTGACCTTTGGGTTCATCCCCAATACCCCCCCCCCAAAAAAAAGGCTATCATTCCATTCATGGGGTATTTTAAGATTACATATCAAAGTTCCATTTGGCTCAGGTGGTATAGTTGCCTGCCATATTGAAATAGATGGCTAAGCAGAATGACCTTATTAGAAACTTTAATATAGAATCTTCAGTTGACTTTGTTAAACAGTAAGACTTGGGTTGGAGGTGCTCTGTCACAGGAATTTTCTCTCCCCAGATGTATTTGTATAATATTTTACTATCCCCTTCTCCCTCTGGAAACTTATTAGGATTGTTTCAGTGTTGACCCTGATTGTTATTTTATTAATGCAAGAAATGACTGTTACTCATTTATTCATGCATTTATCAAGCATTTAGAGTCTGCTGTGTGCTAGGTATTATACTAAACTAAACTCTGGGGAATCAAAGATGAATCAGACTTAATCTTTACTCTTGGGAGCTCATTCTGGTTAGAGAAATTATAAACAAATAAGTGTGATGATCTGTGAGGCATTGTATTTTCAAAAGTGTTAAATGAGATAATGTATGTGAAAAAACTGTAAGCTTTACTAATTTATTTTTCTTCAACTCATAACACAGTGTCTGATGTACCTTAAGTACTTATTATATTCCTGAGTGAACTGATAAAAAAATAGTTTTGAGAGTGTAATATTAGATTGTAAAGAGGAATTAGTTTTTCCTGGAGTGTAGTTGGGATTGAGGAGGCTTCACAAGGACAGGACTTCAAGCTGAACTTTGAAATATATGACAGTTGTTTATGATGAGAATTAAGAAGGAGATTCCAGAGAGAAAAAGAGAGAGAGGCTATGAGGTATTTAAGTGCCTTGATCTAGATCAACAGTGTATCTATAATTGGCTTCTATAATTTACAAATTGCTTTTGAAAAAATATAGTTCCATTTTCACCTATGTGGAGAAGATTAGCTTATATTGAATGATACATGAAGGAACTTTTTTTTTTTTTTAAAGGTTTCAGAAACAAATGAAATAAATGGCTAAAATCCAAAATACTGATAATATCAATTCTGGCCAGGATGTGGAACAACAGGAATTCTCATTGCTGGTGGGAATGCAAAATGGTACAAACACTTTAGAAGACTGTTCAGCATTTTCTTAAAAAGCTGAACATAGGGCTGGGGAGATAACTCAGTTGGTAAAGTGCTTGCCTTGCAAGTACAGGGCCCTGGGTTCGAACCCCAGCACTGCAAAAAAAAAAAAAAAAAAAAAAAGCTGAACATAAGCTGGGCATGGTAGTGCACATCTATAATCCCAGCTACTTGGGAGGCTGAAGCCAGAAGATTACAAGTTCAAGGCCAGCCTGGTCAACATAGTAACACCCTGTCTCAAAATAAGATAAAGGACTGGGGATATAACTAAATCGCACAGGGCCCTGGGTTCAATCCCCAGCACAGAAAAAAAAAAAAAAAAAGAGAGAGTTGAATATAGTCTTTTCATACATTCCAGCAGTCATGCTCCTAGTTATCAAATGACTTGGAAACTTGCATCTACAAACACTTGCACATGAATGTTTGTAGCAGCTTTATTCAATAAGTGAATGGAAAAATAAATTGTGACACATCCATGTGAGTTAAGTATTCTTCAGAAGTAAGCTATCAAGTGCCAAAAAGACTTGGAGGAACTTGAAAATACATAAAAGAAGCCAATCTGAAAAGATTACATACTGTAGGATTCCAACTACTTGTTTATGAGATTCTGGAAAAGGCAAGATTAGCGATTGCAAGGGGTTTAGGATGGCAAGGGGGAAGAAAAAACGAATAGGTGGAGCATAGATATTTAGGCCAGTTAAAATATTATATATAATACTGTAATAGTGGATACATGACGATATGCCCTTGTCCAAACCCAAAGAACTGTAGAGTGCAAAAAGTGAACTCTGATGCAAATTGTGGACTTTTGTTAATAACAATATTATTCATCAGTTTTAACAAATTACTACCCTAATGCAAGATGTTAATAATAGGTGTGAGAGAATGGGTATGTGGGAACTCTGTGCCCTCTGTACTTAATATTTTTGTAAACCTGAAACTATTCCAAAAAGTAAGTCTATTAAAAAAGAAAAATGGGCTGGGGTTGTGACTCAATGGTGGAGCGCTTGCCTCCCACGTGTGAGGCACTGGGTTCGATCCTCAGCACCACATAAAAATAAATAAATAAAATAAAGGCATTGTGTCCATCTACAACTAAAAAATTTAAAAAATTAAAAAAAAAGAAAGAAAGAAAAGTAAAAAGTAACTTTCCAAGATCTCTCTGCTAATGATTTACCTTTATTTTTCTTTTTTTTCTTTTTCAGCTGGGTAAAATTCTGAGTCAGGTGCTTAACTTTTTGTCACTAGGTAAATTCATGTGATTATAGGACAGATTTTCTATGCTAAATAAACCATGATAAAAGGTAGTAAATATATTCCTTTGTTTACTCAGACTGTAGGGAAATATGCCAATCTATTGATGTAAATAGTAAAGAAATTACACATGGTTTCTAATTTCATCTTTGTTTTTCTGTATTTTCCAGATGTTATGTGTAAAATAAAAATCTATTAGCATTAAAACAGCATATATGTAACCTTCTGTAACTTACTTAATTGTTAGGGGTTTTAGGTTTTTTTGTTTTGTTTTGTTTTGTTTTTTACCTGGTGTTGGGGATTAATTGAATTTGGAGCCTTGTTCTCCTGCTAGGAGCTAGCCTGTTCTTCCACTAAGCAATGTCCCCCACCCTCAGTTAGCATATTTTAAGAGATATTTACATAGGGGGAAAAAAAAAAAAAAAGACATACACTTTAAGGGTCTTTTTCGTTAATTGTGAATGAGACTGCAGCACCACAGTGCTTGGTATAGGTGATCTGATTGGCCAGTTACTTCAGATCATCAATTGTTGCACCTTACAGAGGGATTGGTTCTTAAATTTTATTTATCTATTATGTTTGTTTTTGTATTTACCTGATTACTCATTTACATGTTTATTAACTTGCTCACCTACCCTTTTAAAAGAGAATTCTAATTAGGTGTTATCTCAAGTGATTTCACCAGGTGCTTATATTTTGTTGGTTTAAATTGCTTTACAATATATGCTTGTATTCACATTTTTACTCTTGCAACATGCACTATTTGCGCTTTTGAGGGGGAAATGAATAATTTTTTAAAAAATAAAATTATCTAAATGTGTCTTTAGTAATTCCTCAGTACACAGTAATTGGTGATGAAATTTAGCTCATTGTTTTTAGCTTGTTTAAATTGGTCTTGAGAGAAACAGAAATTTATTCCTTAATTACAGGCTGTCGATGACTTTACAGAATGCCTCTGGGCTGTTATAAAATACTTGTCTAAGAAGGATAATGCTTCTTGATTATATATTTTTATATCCCAAAGGAAAGCACTTTTAGATTCAATTTTTATTAGATTATGCCATCTTTATGGAGCCAATGTGTTGTTGAATTGCATTCACACAAAGTCCAGGATGCTTTTTAATGAATAATGTTTATTCAGTTTATCTGGTCTTAGTCAAATGAATAAGGATTTAGAGATTTTGGGCAGTTGAGAATAAATTTAAAAATCACTGGCCTTCCTGTATTTATGCTAGGATGGGGGCAGTCTGTGAAATACTCATGTGTGAATATTACAGCTCTGGTGTGCTACATGCATGATGCATGGTTAGGCTAGTGTTAGTGTCTTCTTCCTGTAAAACAGATCACTCTGAGGATGACTCCAGGGTACTCACGTATGTTATATTTTGAAATATGCTTTACAGTGTATTTTAGGACAAAAGAAAAATGATTAATATTTAAGGGGATTTGAAAGGAGAAAATAACTCCTTCCTCTGTAGGGTAGGATATATGCGATAGTAATTTTAGTATTCCTTAGATTGTTTTCTTTTTCCAGTTAATACAGCAAACATTGTTTTCTTTCATTGTAGCTCAGTTGGTGCTATAAAACTACTATAATTGAGAATAAATTGTCAGATCTCAAATATATGAAATGATCTATTTCGATGTATCCTTTTTTTTTTTTTCATGTATCCTTTTAAGAAAACCTATATGAAAATCTAATTTTATACATTACAGAGACAAAAGTATTTGCTTTATAAAACTTTTTATTTTATTCATGTAAATAGGAAATGGCTTTATTACATATGAAATATGATTTAAATTGAAATGTCATTTTCAGAAAGCTACCTCTTAAGGAAAGTACTTATACTTAAAACAAGGATTATATTTGTGTGCCACAAGAACCTCAGAGAGTTTCCTTTACATATAACAACGGAAAGCTGTTCCTTAGTAGTCATTTCAACCCTACTTTTTTTGGGGAACTTTCTATGAAGTACAAAATTTAATTATTTTCTAACTACAGCCTAGTAGTTAGTCTAGTTTTTTAGCTAGTTACCAAACTTGAGCTCTGACTTTATGGTTGAGAACAGATACAAGAGAAATACTATTAAATCTTTAGATAATGAAGTGTATCCTGCTGGCTTTCTGGTGATTTGTGCTAAATACTTGGCTTTGTATTTTTACATTTCTTTCCAGGCATTCACTGAGTTAGATAGAAATGTATTTCCATAGATAGTTTTTCAGTTTTTCTTAATGCTGCTTCACATTGTGTCCTACTTAAGGTATGTAGCTTTGAATTCTGTATAAATTGGCTTTTTTTTTTTTAATTTAATTAATTTATTTATATGTGGTGCTGAGAATCAAACCCAGTACCTCACTCATGCTGGGCAGGTACTACTGAGCTATAACCCCAGCCAGCATTGAGTTTTTATGGTTGTTCTTTGGTACAGTGCTCAATACTTTTGCTTTTGAATTTTTAATTTCTTACTTTGATTTAGTTATGGATTTGCATGCAAGTGTAAGAAATACAGGGAAATTCCATATATTCTTTACCAGTTTTCTCTAGCGGTAGCATCTTGGAAAATTATCATACAATATTAAAACCCAGATATTGACATTGATATAATCAAAATATGAAGCATGTCTTTTACCACAAGGATCCCTTATTATGTCTTTTATAGACACATTACATGTACTTCCCTCCCACCTTTACCAGCCTCATTAGGCCTTGACAACCACTATTCTCCATTACTATAATTTTGTCATTTCAAGAATATTATGTATGTGTGGAATCATACAGTATGTAACCTTTCAAGATTGACTTTTTTTTTTTTTTTTTTTTTTTTTGGGTGCTGGGGATCGAACTCAGGGCCTTGTGCTTGCAAGGCAAGCACTCTGCCAACTGAGCTATCTCCCCAGCCCCCCTTTTTTTTTTTTTTTTTTTAATGATGGAGTCTTGCTGTGTTGCCCAGGCTGGCCTCAGGTGATCCTTTCGTCTCAGCCTCTAGAGTAATAAGATTGACTTTTTTCATTCAGGATAATACTCTGGGAATTGATCCAGGTTGTCACGTGTATTAATGGTCCCTCCCTTTAAAAAAATTTTTTTTAGTTATAGATGGACACAATACCTTTGATGTATTTATTTTTATGTAGTGCTGAGGATCGAACCCAGTGCCTCACATGTGAGACAAGTGCTCTTCCCTGAGCTACACCCCCAGCCCCTCTCCCCGACTCTTTTTTATTACTGGGTAGTATTAGTATTTCATGGTATAGATGTACTACGGTTTGCTTAACTGTTCATCCATTGAAGCACATCTAGATTGTTACTTGTTTTGGTCTATTACAAATAAAGTTGCTGTAAACATCTGTGTAGGTTTTTGTGTAAACATAAGTTTTCATTTCTCGGGTAAATATCCAGGAGTTTCCTTTTTAGGTCATATGGTGTTTGCAAGTTTAGTTTTTTAAGCTGGCTTCTAAACTGCAAAACTGTTTTCCAGAGTGACTGCATACATTTTATAGTTCTGTTAGTAATGTGTGAATGATCCGGTTTTACACATCCCCACCAACGTTTGCTGTTCTCACTTATTTTTTATTTTAGCTCTTCTGACAGGTATGTAGTAATACTTCATTGTGGTTTTAGTTTGCATCACCCTAATGGTTAATGATATAGAACAGCTTCCTGTGTGCTTACTTGCTATCTGCATATCCTCTTAAGTGAAATGTCTCTTCATGTCTTTTACCAATTTTCTACTTGGATCGTTTTTATTTTAACCATTGTATTCAAAGTTACTAATCTTTTGTCACATACGTGGTTTGCAAATATTTTCTCAGCATGCAGTTTCTTTTCATCCTCTTAGCAGGGCCTATACTATGATTCTTGCTAGAGTAGGGATGAGAGATACTCTATAAGTAGGGTAAAACTGGAACTAATTGTGGTGGAGAGAGGGGGAGAGCTGTCTTTTATTGAAATAGCAAAAGCCAAATCTCAGAAGTCAGTCTGCTTCGGTTTGAATCCTTGCTCTGCTCTATAACTGTTTGACTCTTGGGCAAATTAATTCCTGTCTCTAGGCCTCAGTTTCCTTATTTATAAATGAAGAGAATGGTAGAATCAGTCTCCTAGAGCTATTGTGAGGATTAAGTTCAAACAGTCATTTAGGAGAGGACATGGCTCCTAATAAGCATTGTAAGAACTATCACTATTCTTAACAAAATTAGCACATTTATAGATTGCTCATGCACTTAATTTAATAGTTTATTTCATTGATTTTAATCATTGAGACTATTAGCACAAAACTAGTGTCTTTAGCTTGGCATTACTTTTGCATTATGCTGTCTGTATTTTGGAATATCTTATTTTTTATGCCCTTTAATGTACTAAGAGGCCCTGATAAGGACATTCCACCAAACCATTGTGCTGACAAGGAGCTATTAACCCAAGTTAATCACACCCTCATTTGTGACCTTGTTACCCACTCTACCAAGACAGCTCTTGGTCTGTGTGTTGTCTGTCTCCATTGTAAAGTCTAGAGTGGTCAGTGCCTTTGTAGCTACTGTGTGACCCAGTACCCTTCAGACTTCTGTACACATTTGTTAAAAGAATAAATGCATACTTAATAATGAATAGATTTTATCAGAATAGGAAATTGTTTGGAAATTTATGTCAACTTTGTGCTTGAATTTAGAATCAATCTGTAGTTACTGAGAAACTATCATAATGAGCAAAAAAACACTCAGTGCTCTTACTACATGCCATATACTGATCTAATCATTACATACATGAACCTCTTTAATTCTCTGAATAAATAGGGTTTATTATTATTGCCAGTTTACAGATGAGGAAATTGAGGTCTAATATTAGATAGCTAGTAAGTGGTAGAACCAGCATTTAAACTGCCACACCAGCACAGTCTGGCTTTTAACCACCCTCTGTGATTTTTAAATTCTTAATGACAGGATTTTTACAAGGTATTTGTAACTTTTTTTTTTCTTTTTCTTTTTGGTACCAGGGATTGAACCCAGGGGTGCTTAACCACTGAGCCACATCCTCAGCCCTTTTTATGTTTTTTGTTGTTGTTGTTGTTTTTGTTTTTGTTTTTTTCAGACGGGGTCTCACTAAGTTGCTTAGGCCTCACTAAATTGCTGAGGCTGTCTTTGAATTTGCGATCTTCCTGCCTCAGCAGCCTCCCAAGGCTGGGATTACAGATGTGCTATTTATGAACCTGGCTATTTATGACATTTTAAAGCCCATCTTGGTTCCCAATTCATACAGTAACTTGAATTTCCTATTCCATTTTATAATGAAACTTGAACTTATTTTATAGAATGGACTTAGAAATTCTTTTGGAAAGAGTAGTTGGAGAAAAACATGCAATATTTGTTTGTGTGCCCATTGTGTACCTTGCAGTGTGCCAAATGAATACAAATTTCATTTGAAAATACAAACTTCATTTGAAAGTTTGTTTTCTTACTTTCTGCTATAAAGTTGCACTTCTACCAAACTTAGCTACCTATAAACTTCTCCCTAAAATGACTTTTTTGCTTTTCTTTCTTTCTAATGTGTGATGCATAAAGGCATACAATTTACCGATTATAGATGTATGTTTGTTGTTTTAAATCACATTCTTGTATTCTGAAGTTTAGTAAGATGAAGTTCATTTTAGCTTCCAAAAAAACTCTTTCCCAAAAATGGAAGGAACTTTAAGGTGTAAATAATTACTACGGATGTTACTGCAGTCCTAGGCCAAAGCCCTGACTCTTAGGTCCAAACAAACCATGTGTAGCCATTTGCCCAAAAACAAAACAAAACAAAACCCCGGAAGAGGTAATGGTAAAAAGCAGAAAAAGAACTTTAGGCAATATGGCCATATCTGGAAGACAGAGTGAGATCCAGCATTGACAAGAATGTTGAGTTTAAATAGAGGAAGAATTGCAGCAGGGAGCAAGAAGTGTGCATAATTAAGCTGTCTTTTTCTTTTCTTTTTAATGTTCTTTTAGTTGTCAATGGATATTTATTTATTTATTTATTTATTTATATGTGGTGCTGAGAATCAAACCCAGTGCCTCACACATGCTAGGCAAGTGCTCTTACCATGGAGCCACAACCCTAGCCCTAATTAAGACTGTGGTCTGGACAATCATTCTGTCAGTTCTAGTTCGGTGAGGTGGCTCTGGAGAAGTTCTTTATTGCCTGAGGGGTGTTAGTTCCACCTTGTTGCTCAGGATGTTTATCAGATCTGTGATCCCTCCAGGAAAGGGAATGACAAGAGACTTCTAGGTACCTCTCCAGTGTCTGATGCTATAAAAGCTGATAGTCCCTGCAAATCTCTTAGTCATGAAGGGGGACACGATAGTTTAGCTAATTTAAGGATTAATAAAACTTATATTACTAGTTTTGGGATGAATGCTCTTTAAATGTTTCACATTCCTACATGCAGAACTGAACAGGGACCTGAAAACAGATATAAAATGAAGGCAGAGATGCCAAGCTTTATCCTGTTTTTAGTTACCCACTAGGCATCTGTAGGTCTAAGGGTACTGCGTTTAGAAGAGGCAAGCTTTTTAAGTCCCTGTTACTCTTACAGGTATCAGAACTGTATTTATCTATCCTGTCTCAAAAAGTTGTTGTAATTCTTAAGTTTTGGATAGATGGTGGTGACATTTTGGAGTTATCTAGATTAAAGAACTTGTATTTCTTTATGCTGTCATTAACATTGTTCTGATTTAGCCAGGCTTGGACATGCATACTTGTAATCCCAGTGACTCAGGAGGCTGAGGCAGGAGGATCAGGATAACCTCAGCAACTTAGCAAGACCCTGTCTCAAAATTTTAAAAAACTTAAAAAGGATTGAGGATATAGCTCAGTGTTAGAGCACCCCTGGGTTCAATCCCCAGTGCCATACACACAAAAATTGTTCTGACTTTAACAGTCAGGTATCTACTGTGAGAAAATATTTAAGCTAACAAAAGTAAGATATACATTATGTCCATGTGGGTAAGTTAATTTCAGAGTCTAGAATTTCTTCCAGATACTTTCAAAAATCTAGGTATTCAGTGTACATAAAGGGCTGAAAAGTTGGTCTGTAAATGTAGAAAAATTAAGTACAAGTTTTAAGTATGTTTAATAATTCCAGGATTTGAATTTTTTTCTTTCTTTCTTTTTTTTCTTTTTGCAGCTCAGATCGTCTGATAGAAGAAACAATAAGGTAAGAATAATTTCTTTTTGTTTTACTTTGTTGGTGTGTGTTTACACATAATATTTAATGAACAGATGAAGTTAACCCTATTAACTGAAGTGAAAATCAAGTCATCTTCCTTGAACATGAAAATTTCACTACATAGTAATGTATTTATACTGTAACTTCCCTTAAAGAGACATTTGAAGCCCAAAACATTTAGTTCCATATTTATTGGAATTAGGCTGTTTAATTTAGGTTATTTTTCCAGTTAATTCATACTTAATATTTTTAGCCTTAATCTTTTTATTTTCACTTTTTAATGGAAAACAGTCTTAAACATAATCTGATTGTTTTACCACTTATATAACCTTGGTTTCTGTGACAGCAGCTATAGAAAATCTACTACATTATTATCTATAATAACATTGAACTAGTTTCTTGCTTAAATTAAGGAACATTTGTTTGACTTGATTGTCTAAGTTTGAAATTTTTATGTATTTTATGATAGTAAAAAAGTAATGACTAGATATGGTTTCTGTGCTTTAGAATTAAGCAGTGTGTAAAGCACTACTTTTCAGGAAATGTAGAATAAAGTACATGAAAACAATAAACATTTATATTCTTTTTATGGGCTTTGATCCTGCTCTCAAGTGTTTTGCATGCACATTTTATGTAATCCTCTCAAATTGCCCATTATATAAACACTGTCTCCAAAACAAACATGAAACTGAGTAGTTTGCCTATTCTCACATAACTAATAGATAATGTTGAGGATTGAAATTGGAGTCTCGCTAACTGTAGCATAAGAGCTTTATCTAAACCATTACTATAATTACCACCTTGTAGAAAGAATTCAAACTTTGGAGTGTGATTTGGTTTGAAACCTGGCCGTGCTAATTGACTTCTGATCTTAGATAAGTTGCTTTAACTTCTTGGAACCTTTGTAAACCAAGAATCATAACTGAGGTTAAAAAAGCAAAAACAGCTTTTATTTGGGTACAGGGTAGATTTGCAAATTGGTAACACAGGTTCAGTTAGAAACCAAACAAGTGTTCCATCAAAGGAAAAGAGGACTGGATTTTTATTTTTATGTATTTTTTTCTTTTTTTATTATTCTATTTAGTTTTACAGGATTGGATTTTTAAAGAAAAAAGGGGAAATAATGTTGAAGTAACTTGTTTTGAACTTTTGTTGTTTTTGTATGATTCTATATATGGAACCTAGGACCTTGCACATGCTAATAAGCAAGTACTCTACTACCTGGCTGCGCTCTAGCCCCTAGAACAATTTTTGATCAACCCTATTAGTTACATAAATTTTGTTTTGTTTTCTTAGGTGTAGATGGACACAATATTTTTATTTTTATTTATTTATTTCTATGTTGTGCTGAGGATTGAACCTAATGCCTCACACATGCTAGGCAAGCTCTCTTCCACTGGGCTACAACAACGTCAACCTACATAAATTGTTTTGAATGGATTATTTGGTGCTGAGGGTTTGCTCCTACATTGAAGTATTAGTTATCTGCTAGGGGTCTGTCCTGAAGGGGTTAGCTGGCAAATCAGCAGAAGTCCCAGGATTGGACACTATTCTTTTCAAATAGCATTCTTTATCTGGAAGTTAAAGAATGAGTAACTTCTTGTCTCCGAAAACTGCAGCCCAACAAATGGCCAGAGAAGTTTTACTCTCTCTTGACCAAACTATAGCCATCTTAATTTTTATTTCCGTTTTTATTTTATTATCTGTTTAAAATCAAAGATTGATGATAATGCCTGCCCTGTAAGATTGGTATAAAGATTAGTAATATGAGAAAAGTGCCTTGTACAGTGCTTGGCTACTAGGTAACCTACAAGTAATAGCTATATTATTTAATACTAATCTTTTTTTGCCTTTTATTTTGATATCATTTCAAACATCAGAAAAGTTCCAGTAGTACAACAGATTAAATATACCCTTGCCAAGATTCCCCAAATGTTAACATTTTGCCACATGACTTTTTAAGTTTATTTTCTGAACTAATTGAAAATAAGTTGCAGGCATTATGCCTCTTTATTCCTAAATATTTCAATATTCATTTCTTATGTATTTGTTTCTATCAGTAGGGACTCATGAACTTTTTATGTTACCATCATTATTTAATAATATTAATAGATCATACTCTTTATAATAATAGGTTTTAATAATGTTCTTGAAGTTTTGTATAAATAGTATGCACTGTGTCTTCTGTCTGAACAGTTTTCATGGAATTACCTACTTGTCAACTGAAATATTTCCTTGTAACTCTTTCCCTAAGTCTGATCAAAGTTTCCTTGTATTTCTTTTCCTTTTTTTCTTTCATTTTATTTCTCTTTCTTTCTGCCTGATCTAGGATGGGGTACCTTAATTAAGTTTTCAGTTTAGAGCTGGCCTATTTAAGGGTTAGTAACATAAGTATAAAAATTGGGGGTACCTCAAATGACAGGAAAACTTGAGAACCATTGAATCACTGCTACTATTATTTTTCTAGTTAAACCAAAGCTACTTCATCTTTCATTTTAATATTACCTGTTATTTCAAAATATAATAGTTATCACTGACTATAAAACTAGTTATGGTTACAAAATTACTTCTGTTCAGTCTACATGTCAAAATTTACCCTTTCTTTTTGGAGATACATATTTAAAATATTGTACAACTGAATATAGATTTTTGTCATCAATTTATTAAAAAGAACTAACATTTTTAAATTTATAGATTTGTTTAGCTTTAAATATATAACTAGTATTATCTATTATTGAAAAATTAGTAAGTAACTTAGTTCACAGAGCAGGTGAGAAAGTTGAAGTTCCCATAAGAACATCAATGATTTATTATTTTAAAAGCATATATTATTTGGAGCTTATATTTCACCTCCTAAGTGTTTGACCCTTGAAATAATAGCCTAGATTTCCCTCAACTCAACTCCAAATGATGGAATGAGATGGGAAAGTATGTCTGAATATACTTTATGTGATACTGGAAATCATGCATATTCTACAAGGTAATAACTTAATGTATGATGATAATATTCATTCCCCAAGGAATACAAAGTGCTTTGTGGAAATTATTTTTTAATTTTTATCCACTTGTGAGTCAAAGTGCATGGGAGATGGTGACAGTCCCAATTTCAATAATAGATATATAGATTCAGAGGTTGACCTAAGATTCCTCAGCCTCGGTTTGAATTCTGTTACTTGCAAGATCATAATGCCTATTTTAAAATAGGCCCTTGCTGTAATTTCAAACAGAATTTTATCACTTTTCATTTTGGCTTCTTTCATTTCTTCCTAATCATCTATACTTTTGTTTTGTTTTTGTTTTATCCTTTTGGTACCAGGGATTGAACCCAGAGGGACTTTACCTCTGAGTCATATCTCCAGTTCTTTTTATTTTTTATTTTGAGACAAGTTCTCACTAAGTTGCTCAGGACCTCGCTAAATTGCTGAGACTGGTCTCAAAATTGTGATTCTCCTGTCTCAGCCTCCCAAGTTGCTGGGATACATGCGTGCACCACTGTGCCTGGCTCATCTGTGTTTTCAAAAGTGTTCTCTGATATGTCTCTGAACCTAGCCTTATCTTTTTGGATAGTTCCCACATGGTGGCCTGGATTTCTGGAATATTCTTGAGACTCTGCATGACTTTCATCAATTCTTTTGCGGGGAACTGGCACTTACAGAACCATCAGCTGTTTCTTCATCCCTATAAGCACCAAGTTTGTGTGCACTCTGGATTCATAGAACTTGCTCACAGCCTTCCTTGACAGGATCATCTCCTTTTCCAGAACCACAGAGACATCTTTCTGGCCCATCTCAGCGGCATCTTTCACAGATTGTTTCACTTTTTCTTGTTCCCTGGCTTTTTGTTCCCTGAGGTCACTGACTTTGTGGGATGTCATTTAGTGTTTTTGTTTGTTTGTTTTTTGCTATTCCAAAATGTTTCAGTAAGTATCCTTTTATATATCTCTTTACACAGTTTTATTTGTTCTTTGCCTTCTCAAATCTTGAAATTAAAATTTTGGTTCATATGTCATTTGTGCAGAGTACTCCCTCTAGTATCTCACTTTAGTGAGATAACCTGGTAGATGAGTGTGATGGCACACACCTGTAATCCCAGTGATTCAAGAGACTGAGGCAGGAGGATCGCAAGTTTGAGGCCAGACTCAGCAACTTAGTGAGACCCTGTCTTAAAATGTACTATAAAAGGGCTGGGGTTGTTGTTCAGTGGTAGAGCACTTGCCTAGCACTTGTGAGGCACTGTGTTCAATCCTCAACACCATATTAAAAAATTTAAGTAAATAAAGGTATTGCGTCCATCTACAACTAAATAAAATAAAATGAATAAAAATTTTAAAAGCCTGGGGATATTGCTCAGTGGTTAAGCGTCCCAGTGTTCAATCCCTGGTACAGGGAAGAAAGTAAAAAAGATACTTTATAGTCTATTCTCTGAGGTTTCACTTGGTTCCACTGCCCAAAATTGTGTTCATCAGCTCCTGGATAGACCAGGATATTAAGAGACCCAGGCAGTGGCATCCAGCTGCTGATGGAAGGCCCAGCAGTATTTCCCTTAGGGGCTGAACATCTCACCAGCTGTTAGACTATATGCTCTCTGCTTATAAGTCTCTGAACAGCAGTCCTTTCCCAGCTATAGGAACTAGGAGCAGTTCGTTCCATCTCTGCAGCTCCTGTACATGCAGACCCATAGTCTTCCACTGTCTGGGTTCCTTAAGAAGCAAGAGAACCAGAATCTTTGTACAAGAATTGAAGAAAATCTAGGGTTCTATGCTATTGTTTCCTTAGTTCTCTCCTCACTTGAGAAAGTACAGCCCTCCACCTGGTTTTCTGCCCTGAGTTCTCAAGGCAACTTGGGGTCCCAGATGGACTCCCCTAGCATGTCTGCTTTTGTTCTGGAGGAAGAAGAGTTGGAGATGGGATCAGGAATTTGTACTTGCCATCTTCCCAGAATCTCAGTCTTTGTTGCTTTTTTACTTTTTGTTTTTTAAATGTTTCAGATATTTTCAGAATTGCTCCAAGCATTCTGTTTCCTATAGATTTTTATAATGTCAATAGCTAAAGCACTCCTCTGTGTATTACATATCAAAATGGATACTCACTGTGCCCTCTGGAATTCTAATGTACATGCATATAAGAGAGAAAATAAGTAATTCTGGAAGTGCTAGTGAAAAAATGTTAACTTCAATTCTTTTAAATAGGACTTCAGAGTAGTCATATGGAAGAGATTGCTTTCTACAAAGAGTGGCTTTTCCCCCTTTTCCAGTCATAATCAGTCAGTCTGTGACCTTTGTCAGCTGGTATGGAAACCCAGCATAATGTTGCTTGTATGTCCCAAAATCTGCCTAGTGTTTCTCAAGTAGAATTCTGAAACATAATTTGTTCATAACTTGAGCTGGTTGTATATGAATATGTGCTTTGGGTTCTGTTTTTATGGTTGTAACTCTCTGCTTCCCTCTCAACATTTTTTCCTGATTAAGAATATTTTAGTAGTTGGATCCATTTAAAACTATTTAAAGAATCTTTATGTGACTTGCTAATGTCTTACTTCATTTGTTAGGTTGAAAGAAACAAATGACTTACTGCCTCACACAAAGACATCATTGGGTTGCAGTGAGGTCATTCAGAAAAAAGACAATGGAAGGTGATCTGGGAAGTGAATTTCCCCCAATTTTTCTGCCTGGTGCTTCCCATGTTGATGTTGCTCACCATAGTTTTCCATTCACTTTTAGGGGTGTGATTAATCCATGCAGACTAACATTAAATGACAATTGAATTGTTTCTTTTTTCCCTCCTTGAAGCATTGCTATGGCAACAAAAGAAAATATGACTTCACAGAGAGGAATGTTGAAGTCAATTCACAGCAAAATGAACACTTTGGCCAGTATCCTTTTTGAAAGTTTGAAACCTGCTTTGTGGGGTGGGTGGATGAGTGTACCTGTTCTTTTCTGTTTCCTTCCTTTTATTTTCTTGGTGGTGGGCAAGGGAGGTAACTGGCATCAATAGAGCCCCTGAGTAATTACTTAAGATGAATACTTCCTAATTTGTGAAAGTTCATAGTTTTTCTGAAGGTATCACCAGGAGTTTAATACTACTAGATTTAGAAAAAAAACCTGAATTTTAAAATTGTTCACAAAGTTATCTTACATGTAAATGTAGTGAATCCATGGTAGGACTCCACAGTATACGTTATTCTTATCTAAACATTATAAATTATATGCTTTTTTGTCAGTCAGTGGTAGGTGCTAGATGATAGCCATGTATACAGATGAGTTATAACTGCTGAAAGAAGTGTTGTGCCTCTTCATGCCCAAGTTGAATTCCAGGATAGATGCTTATTTGTTGTGATTGCTACTTCTTTAATTTTTCAATTTCCTAATTTAAATTCAGATTGTTAATACTTCCAAGAAACCCAGTAAGAAAACTGATAAACTTACCCCTCAGAAGCATTTTACTTATTCTCAAAGAAGACAAGCCTTTTAGGGGAAAAAAATCTTTCTTCCCCAAATACTATGGAGAAGGTTGAGTATATTCTAGTCCCAGATAATTCAAGGTCACTTTTACCTATTTAAGATCAAGGATACTGGGCTGGGGAGATAGTTCAGTTGGTAGAGTGCTTGTGTTGCAAGCACAAGTCCCTGAGTTCGATCCCCAGCACCGCAAAAAAAAAGATCATGGATACTTATTTGCTTAAGGAAAAGGATATCCTGGAGTTTGTTGATATTTTCCAGTCTTTGGTGGATTTTGTCTTGTCTTGTTACCCTTGCATAAACCACACATCCGGAATTGCCTATTATTTATGTAGTGCTATACAGTTCACTGAGTACTGTTACATGCATTATTTCCTCATTACTACAAAAGAAAAAAATGTAGAAATTATTATTGTTTTGCAGATGAAGAATTTTGCTCAGAAAAGTAGCCTGGCCCAGGTCCACAGTCAGTAAGGAACAAATTAGAGATTCACATTTTAAGTTCCCATTGCATTTTTTCATGAAATTCTGGTGTCTTTTTTTTGAAGGGAGGGGGGAGTTACCACTGAGCTATATATCCCCAGCTCTTTTTTTATTTTTTATTTTGAGACGTGGTATCACTAAGTTACTTAGGGCCTCTCTAAATTGCCAAGGCTGGCCTCAAATTTCAGATCTTACTGTGTCTACTTCCTGAGTTGTTGGGATTACAGGCATGAGCCACCACACTCAGCCCTACTGTCCTTCTTAAACTATGAACTTGGTTGTCAGCAAAAACAGGGACTACTTAAAAAACGTTAGAATATTTAGTGAAACCACTGAAACTTTTAAATGGATGTAGAGGCTGGATAGCTGGGTTACTTATAATACTCACTAAAACCTGTCTAAATTGTCCATTAGAATTTGTCCCCATTGTTATTTGTGTCTTCTTCTTTACCTGAATGTTTTTCTTCCCTAGTGGACCATAAGTTCTCTTATGGGAATAAAGTATCCCAGAGCCCAGAATAGTGCCTGGTACAGGTTAGCCACCCAGGAATTTTACACTTCATTCTAGAATAACAAAAAATAAACAAACAAGCAAAATGGGTGTGAGTTGTCAGGACTCCATAGCATAGAGAAGTAGCAACGGAAACCTAATTCAGATTGACTTAAGGAGTAAAGAGGGGAATTAATAACTAAATTCCAGAGATAGAGTTTGACTTAAGGCATGCCTGGATTCACTAGCTCAGATTTTATCATCAGAAATTTGCCTTTTCTCTCTCTTTACCCTCCCTTCCCATCTTGTAACTTGGCCTTCCTCTGTTAACCTCACTCTCAGGCAGGCATTTCTTCATGATTATAGAGATGACTCAACACCAAATCAGAAAACTGGGGAAAAATAGAGTCCGTTCTAATAGTTGTCACAAAAGCCCCAATGAGGACTATGGTTGCCCCAGCTTGAGTTACTGCCCACTCCTAACCCAGTCATTGACCAAGGGAAGGGACTGTCTCACTGACCAATTCTGAGTTTATATGACCTCTTGATGGCAGAGAGCAGGGTCAGCCCCACCTAATTACATGCACTGAACTAGGTTATTATAGGGGAGAGGGGTTGTTTCTAAAGGTAAACTGGGAAAAACTATGTCTACTATTGATAGTTTCTTGATGTCAAAAATTTACCATAATCTCAATGGATTTGTTTATCATTATTTAACTAAACAAGAAAAGATTAAGCATTTTCTCCATATGAAATTATTACTTTGTAAAAGTCTTTGTGACTTCAGTACTTGTTTATTTTTCCACATTTTAAAAACTATTTCTGCCAATTGTATTTTTTCCTTCAATTAGTTCAAAAAATACATGAATGCCTGCAGTATATATTCTGTAGACATGGAAGAAATTTCAAGATTAAAAGACATGATCACAGAGCATTTAGACCATATATGTACACAAATGTAGTCCATGATGAGAGTCATTTTGTTACAGAAAAACACAGTGAATTCTCTCAAGGAGGGGGAATTATTCCAGCTCTCTAGTATCCTTGGGGGTTTGTGTCACTGGTTTTCCTGAACTTAATATAAATTACCTCTGTTAATAAAGAGGATTCATCTGCATTGTCAAAACCCATTGCCAGAAATACAAAACAGTTTGGGCACTTTGGTCAACAACATACAAACAAGTAAGAGTAGGAAGATATCTTGAAATACTAAGTAAAATGGAATTAGAACTATTACAAAAACCCCCAAATTGAAAATTTCCCATCTTAATGTTCTCTTAATCGATTAGAACATTTTAACCCTTTTTTCTAATGTATTCCGCCTATTGCTGCCAAGTACATTTTAAATTTTAAATAATTTACCGGTACCTAATTATATAGACCCTAGGATTGGCTTCTACCATTTTCTTGAATCCAAGAACAGTTATTTCTCTGTGAGAAAGGATCAGGTTTTTTCAAAACCCGCAGGCAGAACTGCCCAATCCCCTGAAAGAAGGCAGTGGGGGGGGGCAACAGGGGAAATAGGACAGGGTGAGTAGGATGAGGGAGGTAGTAGCTGTCTGTACTATGCCTCCCTGCCCTGCAGAATCTCTCTGGTCCTAACCACACTGACCCCAACCCTGACCCGAAGCTTGGTAGTAATCCCAGAGTACATGGGCACTGTCGTCATTTCTTTTTCTCTCTTCATTTGAGTATTGCATACAAAACTGGCAGACTTGAATTTGTCCCAGTTTTGGAATATGTGTTTGCTAAAGACTCCTTCAGTGTGATGCCCCCTAATTTCTTCTTACTACTTACTCTTTCTGGACTCCACTCATTGCTATTCTTTTAATTCCTGTGACTTTTCTTTTTTTTTTTTTTTTGTGGTGCTGGGGATCAAACTCAGGGCCTTGTGCTTGCAAGGCAAGCACTCTACCAGCCGAGCTATCTCCCCAGCCCGTGACTTTTCAATAAAGAGATTTCTTTCAAATATGACCTTAATAAACATTTCCCAAAGATCGTTTTCCTGCTGTGAACAGTCTAATCCAGAGGATCAACCTTAGGAAGCGGCGAGACTCACTCATCCTAGGTGGCGTAATTGGTATCTGTACCATCCTTTTGCTGCTGTATGCTTTCCATTGATGGGACATCTCCATGGACTCTTGACAACCACCACTTTCATGCCGTGATCTGGAATAAGGAAAAGGAAGAAGGAGAAGTTGACTGTCCTGACAATTAATCTGACAACCTGGATGAGTTCAAACTAATAGTATGGCTCTGTGACATGGTCAGGTCGTGCTGAAGCCACAGTTTTTCTGTGCTATCTTTTCTAACACACATTTCCCCGTTTTTTAGTTTAAAAAAAAAAAAAAAGGAGAGGGGTCATTCAGTTGCTTTTGTCTCCCTAGGAGGTAAGTAAACCAATCAAAAAACAGAACTTCCGTGCTTCAGTGACAATGTTGAAGTCTGATGACAAGCCAGATCTTACAGCTGAACTCTTCAAAATGCCAGGTTTCTCTATGTCCAAAGACTGCTTTTCTTTCAGCCGGCTGATTGGGTTGTGAATAAAAATAATTCTTGTTCTTTTATTTAACACTCATGATGAGAAATCACAAGTCCTTTCTTGATAGTCTGGGCTATAGATTTCTATTCTGTCCCCAGCTCTTTTGATATTCAAGGAAAACTCCATTTTTCACAGATTCTTTTGAAATGCTGATAAGCCAACAACAAGCATGTTTTAGGTTGTCTGAAATGGAAAACACAGCAAAAAAGCTTTTGTCTTTTCTTTTTTAAATACTGGGGTTGACTTTATTGCTGGAAAAATATCAAGAATAACAGACCTTCCTTTTTTTTTTAAGGAACCAGTCATTGCTTTGCCTTTTTTGTTTTTTCTTCCACTACAAGATAATGAAATCTACTACTACTACAAGATAATGAAATCTTAATTCTACAACGACAAAAGAAAGAAACTAATAGCCAATGTCTGTAACACCCCCAACTTTTGCTTATTATGTCAGCATTAATGCTGCTAACTGGAGGCAGGGAGACTGCTCAATTTTCAATGAGATTTATTCAACAAACCACATGTAAAAAAGACATTCAGGAGTCACTATCCAGATAATCCTTTTGTAAATGCTTCACAACTTAGGAGCAAAAGTTTAAGAACTACTGCCTGATGTATCAGGAATTCTGTGTTCTGTGAAAATCTATTCATTCCAAATCTCTTAAACTTTTCCACTGCACCAGTCTTCTATTACCATCCCTGGACAGTGACAAAACTGTAAACTACTCACCAGAATTCTTTCCCAGTTTAACCATTTCTCAGTTTCTGTAAATCCATTACTTGTCTTACTGAACTACCAGATAGTTTAAAGACTTCTAACATCTATACTCCTCACCAAGAGAAGGCTGCTCTTCCCCGTTGGAATTTACTTTGATGTTTATATCAGCTTCATACTGTGCCACAGGGAATGAGGACATTAGTTTGTCATTCTTCACTATGGTGTGTATATGCTGCTGTTCAGGTGGACTTGATGAACTGCCTCATGGGTGGACTAACATCAGATGTGGGACTGTTTGAGAAATTTATCCTTCTGGTGTCAGTTTTCTTACATTCTGGGTATGAAGGGCATTTGATATATTTTTCTTAACTATGGGGTTTATTTTTATAAATATGGGTTGATTGATCAGTTCATTGACTGGGGATGCCCTTAAAAGAAAGTTAAGTTTTCCCATTGTGAAACTTAAAAGATTGGGGAAATTCATTTGTTAAATTCTCTTTTGGGAAAACAAAACTTCTCTCCCCTGATACTCGTATTATCTTTGATTTTTCAAAGGGCCTTGATTGGTGGTTGTGCCTCGGTTAGAATTTATGGGACTTTGGTTGCTATATAGTTGGCATTTATAAAATCTGAAATATCATAAATAAAGTTATTTATTTAATTATGCTACCCGCCTTTATTACTGGTCCAATTACTTGGTTCATTCATTAAACCTGATTGTGTGAGAGTAAAACTAAGACACAGGCTAATCTAGCTTGCTGCAATCAAGCAAAGAAACAGTGATGGCTGATGAGCCTTTCCAGGATGGTTGTGCTTACAAGAAGTAATAGAATTTTGTTGGTTATTATCTTTATGAAAATAAAGGAACTAGTTCTTCCAAGGAAGTTGTAAAAGTTTGGTGTAGATGTTGGTGTCAGATGGGTCTGACTAACCTCCCATTGCTGTCACCCATAGTGAGATGCCCCAGATAGCTAAGAGAGTGTGTACATGGATGGAAGAGTGCTCTTGCCTTCCTCTTCAGTTCCTGCCTTTGTTTGCAGAAAGGAAATTATGTGCCCCTTTTGGAAAGGATCTTAATTTGGATCCTGAAATTGCTTATTTAAGTTTCAGTCTCAAGCCATTTAAATTTTTTTCTTTTCTTCTTCTTTTTTTTTTAATCATCTGACTTTTCTCCCCTTTTTTGCCATCTTGCTTACAGAGGGGTTGCTAGACCCAGGAGCCAACAGCTAGGTACTTATTAAAGCCACTCGGAGCCCAGATGAGGTCAGAAGGAATTTTCTATTTCTGGTCCCAGTGAAATGTTGCCTCTTAGGAAAGTTATGCTCACTGGGCCATTGTCTTATATAAGTCTTTCCATTTTGGATCTTTTTACTAACTATTCAAAACTTAATTTCATGAACAAAATTTGAAAACCCATGGCAACAAAAAAGGCAAAAATTTTCAAATAGTGTTTTTTGTTTCTTCTTTTGTTTGTTTTTTAAGATTGGGTTTTGCAGTTTTCCAGGCTCGCCTTGTACTTTCAGTCCTCCTTGCAGTCCTCCTGCCTTGGCCTCCTGAGAAGTTGGAATTATAGGCATGTGCCACTGTGCCTGGTTCAGAATGGTATATTAAGATTATGTTTTAGTGCTTGTCAATGACCTTAGTGAAAATATTTAATTTACTGCTCAAGTTTAAGCTCAGATATCTAAATATTAAAGATTATCCATCTTGGAAATCTTGTTCTTTTTGTTATTATTATTATTAATGATGCTGTAGGACTCCCTGTAACCTGCATTGCTCACTTTTTATTTTCCTAATGTTAGAAAAGGGCTTTCCTTCTCCACTATTCTTCTTTCCTTTTACCAAAATTCACTTTTGTAGAGAATACCTTTTTCCATACTGCCCCATACTCTGACCAAACATGGGAGTAAACTCCTGAGAATGGAGACAGATGAGAAAATACACCTCGAGGACACTTTTTGTACCTGGAACCAAATAATATTAACTTAGTTCTCCCATTTTGAATGTGAACACATCTGAATAGAAAAAGATATTTACTAGGCCTTTTGATGCAAAACTTGGCCCCTGTGGAATTGCGGCACCTTGATTTTCATTCCCTCCATGAATTTTATGTTTCACTGTTAATGATCCCAACTTGATGGAAATGACTTTTAGGACTTGATCTAGCCTTTTTGGTTTCTAATAACCTGTGTTTCGTCATTAGCCAGATATAATTTCTGGAAGTTGATTGAGTTTTCTAACATGTAATATTAAATTAAGCTATTGGGGATAAATGACCATGTCCAGTGTTACCCTGAGTTTGTTGGCAAATGTAAGTAAAGAACAAATGGATTCTACTCAAATTACAATGACTGTTTCATTCTCTTTTTAGATTAGAAGTTATTTAGCCTGCTCCCCAAAATAATGCAGAACTTTTCATCATGGTCTTAATAAACTAATCTTATTTATTCCTTTATAAACCTACATACCCTTAAGTTTCATAGAGAGAAAGAAAATGAGAAAGGAACAAGGAAATTTTAACAATGTTTATTGGGTAAGAAGCTGAGACAAAACTGAGCCATGTCATAAGGGATCTTTCTCATTTTCTTCATACCTAACCTAAGATCTGACTTTAGTATCAAATTATTTTCATCCATTTATATCCTGTTAGCTCTTAGAAAGGGGGAAATCAATTCCAATTACACTTTACTATGATGGAAGATGTTTTCTCATGAAAAATGCCAATACAGATTTTTTAAAATCTATTCTTTTCCAAATGCACTTTCTAATTTTTTGCTTTTAAAATAGCTTCTTGGAACCAATTTTATTGTATTTGTACTTAATTTTTGTTCTCATCTAAATGTGCATTTTCTGACTGTATAGAAGAAGCTTTGTTATGTAATTTAATAATAAATTAAATATCTAAATGGTTGTGCCTACAGTTGTTTGTATTGGAACGATAACCACAGAGGCAATTTGGGACTAGTAATTATGAAATCTTTGGTGTTAACAAGTACTTTTCATGATGTCCTAAAGTCCACAATAAAAAAATAAAGGTGCTAAAATACTGTTAACCAATGTTCAAAACTCGTGACTGGGCATGGTAGCCCACGCCTGTAATCCCAGCAGCTCAGGAGGCTGAGGCAGGAGGATCACAATTTCAAAGCCAAACTCAGCAATTTAGCCCTAAGCAACTTGGTGAGACCCTGCTCAAAAAAAGGGGAGCAAGGACTGGAGATGTGGCTCAGTGGTTTAGTGCCCCCTGAGTTCAATCCCTGGTATCAAAAAAAAAAAAAAAAAAATCATCTTGTGAACAACCCACTAATTTATTTTTTTTCCAATACTGGGGATTGAACCCAGGGGTGCTATACCACCTGTGACTGGGAGTATAGGTGTGCACCCCTGAGCCCCACTAGAAAATGTTTCTTTTTTAAGTGTTTTTAACTTGGACCACATTCCCCACCCACCTCTTCATACTCTAGTATAGAACCTGAGTTATTCCTAGAAAGTGAGGCAAGGCCTGACTCAGAGCAATCACTACAGAACCTCAGTTGACGCCTTTCCCTTTGAGTCCAGTCTAAAGGACTGTCACTGCTTTTTAATCTGCCTTTTTTTTTTTTTTTTTGGTATTGGGAATTGAATCCAGGGGCACTTAGCCACTATGCCACATCTTTAGCCCTTTATTTTTTACTTTTTGTTTAGAGACAAGCTTTCACTAAGTTGCTTAGGGCCTCACTGAGTTGATAAGGCTGGCTTTGAACTCATGATCCTCCTGCCTTAGCCTTCCAAGCCTCTGGGATTACAGGTGTGCACTACTGCGCCCGGCACTGATCTGCCCTTTTCGTATAAAAGGCTCTGAGGTTCTGCCCCAACACACCCTTGTCTGATATCAGAAATGCCTAGAAGTAAATGAACAGGTGGCCGGAAAACTCACTGAAAATGTTTGCCATTGGGACATTTTTTCTTGTTTGTCTAAAGCAAAAGCCAGGAGGAAAGGATCTTCTTCCTTCAGAAGGTATAGATTTGTGTGACTGAGTTGGAGCAGAAGGGAATACACTTTGGCCTGATGATTTCTGCTCAGCTTGGCTAAGATTTCCCAGTTCAGCAGAGCTGCTTTGCTTGCAAAACTCTTGTACTATTAATCTTACCAAGATACTTAAAAACTAATAAGACTGCCAAGAAGTCTTAAGTTCCTGCTTAGAGGAATACTAGCTATTACTTGAAGGTGTTCTTGCCCTCTGACAATGGTCTTTTGTCTGTTACCTGATCTACAGTGTTCAGTTTCCCTCCTTTGAGAGAGAAAACTTTTAAGAAACAATTATTTAACTAGTTCATTTCTTTTAAATATTTTTTGAATATCTAGTCTTTTATGCAAATTGCTTTACAGCTTAAGAAGGATCAAACAAATATACTTTCTTTTAATCTAATGCAAGGAACATGTGATTTAAACAGTCATTTCCCTGAAAGTGACAAGTTATCTCTGATTGTGGTACTTTGTGTTTTTCACCCTGGAATAGGTCCTCAGTCTTATTTCTCTGCATGTACCACAAGATGGATCCTGTGTCGACTGGATTCTTCATTACCTGTATAACAGCCACTGTGAGTGGATATCCTGCCTTTAACTTTCCACCTGACATCACTCCCACACATAGTGACCTAACCTAACTTCCTGAATAACCTGTCATCACTGTCCTAGATATTGGCTGCTACCTAAGAATCTAGGGCAGTATGCTGTCAAAGAGCCAAAAAATGTCTGCCCACCACTTTGTTTAATATGTACATAAAACACACGAAGTCCTCTTTACTTACTGAAGTAGCTTTCTCCTTTTACAGAGGAGGACACTAATTCTGTAAGATGAAATATTTGTTCAGAATCACAGGGTCCTCCTGATAGCAGTCGGCTGCCCTTGGCCTAACCATTTTCCCATTTATAAGTAGGACTTCCTGGAAAGAATGAGTCAGGCATCCTATGTTCTAGTGCTGGATCTGATACTTTTAGGCCATGGGCAAGTTACTAAACTATTCCTAGCTGCAAAATGGACTCTAGCAACTTTATGCAGTTGTGGAGATCAAGTCAAATAAAAGATAATGATGGTATAGAATTACTCAAAATGTCCTCAAGAAATGATGACCAGTGAGGACTGAAAAGTTTTCTATTAGACAGCAAGTCCCTGAGAGCCAGGGTACTATTGCCTTCAACTATATACCATGTATAGGAATTTTATGCAGAAAATGTCACTAAACTTTTTCAAACCATTTAAATTTGATTTAGAGCCCCTACCCTACTGGGCTTGCAAAAAATAAAACATAAAAGTCAACCTTGTTCATACTTGATTTTACTTCCCTTTGCCTCTTGGGTTGTGCAAAACTCCCAAGAGTCTTTCACAGTCCAGACTCTTTGGAGCAGACACTCAGATTCACACTGGATTCCACAGATGCTCACTGAGCCATGTAGTCTTTTGAAGGCACCAGTTCCTTCCTTTCTGTGCCACCCTGTGCCACCTTTGTCCCATCCCATAGCCATTTCCCCAAGGTGCTGCCACCCTCACAGGGGCACTGTGAGGGCAAGGGACATTGGTGGGAAGCCAACACAAGCGTATGGTCTCTCCTCCCCACCACTTCCCATCTCACAGGAGGCTCAACATCTCTGTCGTCTTCCCACCTTCCTCCTTTCCCCACCCATCAACAAGGAGCTACTGTTCTTTTAGAATGTTGGCATCTCCTTTGTGTGCCTAGAAGGAAAAAGCTGATAATTCCCTCACTCATCCCAGCGATGGTGTCCTCAGTTCCTGGCACATAGTAGGCATCAAGTGACTGCTGAGTGAATGGAGGAAGAAATTGTTTTAAAATGCCACAAAAGTTTTAATACCAGTTCTCTTGTCTTCATGAGTTTAGAATCCAATGCCTTTATAGATGGTCTTGCCCTGTATCCTGTTGTCAGCACAGAGCTCAGAGCGCATGCCTCCCACTGCACCAGAGTATTAAATCTCTCTTTTAGAACTGGTGAGTACTGGGTCAAAAGTTCTTCCACTGGTCTCAGCTAGAGGTGCCTTCCCCAGGAACATTTGACAATGTCTGGAGACATCTTGGATTGTCAAAGCGGAGAGAGAAGGAGAGGCTACTACTGGTATTTAGTAAATGTGCATAGGACAAAGTGCATAGGACAAGCCTCCACAGTAAAGAATTATCCAGCCAAAATGTCAATAATGCCAATATTGAGAAACCCTGGCTCCAACTGAATTCATGTTAAAGTTGGCAGCGCCCCTCTGGGAATGGAGATGGTTCAAATGAGCCTCTATTCCTCCTTACACCTTTGACCAGCTTATGCTGCCTATGGGACATCTGATCTCCACTCTGCTTGCCCTGTCTTCTGTGCTGCCTTGTCCATCACTCCTTCACCCCCATGACACGCATATTCTCACCATTCTGGGTGACTTCATGTCCCAAGACCTTTGGAAACTTCCTCTTTCTGGAATGGTCTTCTTTCCAAGCCTGCCTATGAAATGCTTCCTGCTTGTTTTAAAATCCTAGATATCAGGAGAAACTGTTTAATGAGCATAGGGTTTTCTTTTTTGTGTAATAAAATGTTTGGGAATCACAGAGGTGGTGGTTGCACAACTCTGACTATATACTAAATGCCACAGGATTATACATCTTAAAATAATTGTATGTTGCATGACTTTCCCCTCAATTTTGACTAAGATCCACATGTCTTTTTGGTTTGAACTGCTAGAACAAATTACCTTAGACTCGGCTAATCAGCAACTCATTTCTCACAGTTCCAGAGGCTGGGTGATCCAAGATCAAGGTGCTGGTAGATCCAGTGTATGATGAGGATCCACTTCCTGGTTTGCAGATGGCTCTTGTATACTCACCACAGAAAGCAAGCTTCTTGTCAATTATTCCATTCATGGAGGACCAGCACATCTAACCCAATTGTCTTTCCAAGTCTAATACTGTCATGCTGGAGGTTAGGATTTCAATAGATGGACATTGAAGGGAGGAACATAAATACTCAACCCATGCCTCTTCCCCTGGAAAGACTCCCTGACCCGCCCCTCCTCTGTGCCTCCTGATTTCCTCTGTGCTCCCTCAACCTCCATCAGAGCATTTTATCCCATCCTGTTACATTCAGTAGGTACCTCCCAGTCTCCCCATGAGGAGACTGTGAGTACCTTGTGGGCAGTGACTGTCCTAGTTCATCTTTATATTCCCCAGCACAAGGAACATAGGAAATATTGAAAAGGGAGAAAGAGATAAATAGAAGAATCCAGTTGCCCTGAACTAAAGTGCAGCGACTTAGAATTGCATGTTGTCATACGTTCTTGCCTCTTCATTAACCACCCCTTCCCTGTTGTGTACACCTAACCCTTCCATTTTCTTTTCCTGTGATTGGTCAGCTGAAATACCCCAAGTATCCACAGCCATTTCAAGACATCCCTATTATCAAAGAAAACTTTGGAAGCAAATAGTAGCTGTAAAATGGGACAGCTCGTGGGAGAGTGATCGCCAAGGAGATCCCTCTTGTGGAATTCAGGTAGCTGCTTGGCAGTCCATGAGAAATGATCCTTTCCATTTCAGAGTCATAAGACTTGAGCCAGTAAGAGAAATAGGACAATCTTGTAGCACCTATGCTCATAACCTATGACCAAGTGACTCCACCTCTAAGAATCTCATAGACATAAAAAGATGTATCTATAAGGATATTCATGGCACCATTGATTTTAAATGAAAAAAGTTTAAATAACTGTTCATCAGTAAGTGAATAAATAAGGTAGCTTTTACAGAGAAAGGTAACTGGGGCTGGGGCTGCGACCCAGAGGCAAAGCGCTTGCCTAGCACGCGTGAGCACGTGTTGGATCCTCAGAACCACATGAAAATAAATAAAAACAAAGGTATTGTGTCCATCTACAACCAAAAAAAAATATTAAAAAAAAAGAAAGGTAATTTACTGTGGACTGATGAGAAATCATCTCTAAGACATTGCTAAGTGGAGAAAATGATACATGTGTGTCACATACATGCTTTAAAAAAAAACATCTCTCTTGATGTGTAACTGACAAGAAACTAAATGTTTAAAGTGAACAATGTGATAAGTTTTGACTTACATATGCACCTAGGAAACCATTACCCTAATCAAGATAGTGACTATATCCATCACCCCCAAAAGTTCCTTTGTGACCCTCCAAACTCCTCCAGCCCTTTCCTACCCCTCATCCCAAGTAACCATGGCTCTGCTTTCTGTCACAATAAATTAGTTTGCATTTCCTAGAATTTTTGTTTGTTTGTTTGGTTGGTTGGTTTTTGGTACTGGGAATTGAACCCAGTGGCACTTAACCACTGAGCCACATCCCCAGTCTTTTTTCATATTTTATTTTGAGACCGGGTCTCACTAAGTTGCTTAGGGCCTCACTAAGTTGCTGAGGTTGACTTTGAACTCTCCATCCTCCTGCCTTAGCCTCCCAAGTCAATGGGATAATAGGCACCTAGAGTTTTATATAAGTGGAATCATAGAATATGTATTCTTTTGAGGTGGGAGAATCTGGCGTTTTTCACTCAGCTTTACTATTTTGATATTCAAGTATGTCATTGTGTATCCCAATAACCCATTCTATTTCACTTCTGAAACAGTGTCCCGTTGTGTGAATGGGACACAATTTTCTCATCCACTTCTCTGCTCTTGCCCTCTCAGGTTTCCATTTGGGGCCCATTACAAGCAAAGCTGCTCTGAACATTCATGCACAAGTCTACATAAACATACTTCCTCTTCTCTTTGGTAAATGCCTATAAGAAGATTCACTGAATCATTTGGCAAATGTGTTTTTAACCCCTTAAGAAAATGCCAAGCTATTTTCCTAAGTGTTTGATTTTGCAACTGAGTATAAGAGAGTCCCAGTTCACATCCTTTCCAACATTTTGTGTAAGTTTTAGCCATTGAATGAGATGTGCAGTGATCTCTCATGCATTTCCCTAATGACTAAGGATGTCGATCACCTTTTCATGTGTGCACTTGTTATCTGCATATCTCTTTGGTGAAATGTCTGTTCAGATATTTCACCCATTTTAATACGCTGTTTGTTATAGGGTGTAGAATATTGGGAAAGATATTCAAGAAAATATCTTACAAGCAGTTGCCTAGTGAAAAAAATGAGCAGACTGGAGGTCATAGATGGGGAGGACTCTGGATTTTTCACTTAGCATAGACTGCATTTTTTAATCATTTAAATTATATTTTTAAAAAGACAAATAGCTGCTTTGAAAACATCAGTATTGAAAGCATATTTCTTAATGGACAGATGGAGACTGTTCTGTTTAGCCAAGAGCACTTCAGAAACTCCTCGCTGGTAGGAAATTGGAGCACTGAACCATTAATGGGACCGTGAGCGTTCCGCACTGGATCGGATTCAATCATTGATGGTGGCGCACAGTTGGCAATGATGACGTCTGGGCCATGGCTCCACTAAGACAAGCAGAATGTGGTGTTTATATTGAAGTGAATACTGTTCCAGCTTCCTGATTTCCTGCCCTTTTTCTATTGAAGGTCACCAATGAAAAGAACCCAGAAAGGGCTCTCCCAGCCTGTCTGACCACAGGTTTGATTCATTTTCCTTCTCACAGCGTGCTTTCTGCTTTCCACCTGGGATGTGATGTAGCTTGTAGGTATTGTAGACCCTGGGCAGGTAAGCGCCCCATCCAAGTTCACGTCCTTTTAAGAAAGCAATGGAGAATTAACAAGAAATGCTTTCTCTTCCAAGACCTCTTTGTGACTATTCCCGTCTTGTTCTTCAATCCATTCATTAGTTCATAAAAATTTCACATAAATTAAATTCATCTCCTATGCTGTGTCCTACCAGATTGATAGTTAATTCTAAGTAAACACTGACATTTTCCTTAAAGAAGTTCTTGACTGGGTGTGATGGTGCATGCCCCAAATCCCAGCTACTCAAGAGGCTGAGGCAGGAGGATTGCAAGTTCAAGGCCCAGACTGGGCAACTTAGCAAGACTGGTCCCCTAGTGGGGTTATAGCTCAGTGGTAGAGTGCTTGTCTAGCATGTGCAAAGTCCTGAATTCAATCCCCAGCAATGCAGTATTTTTTAAAGAAGTTACTTATTCCAGGGAAGTATATTGCTGTCATAATTTGGACATCATTGATTATGACGTGAAATTTGGTGTATTTCAGCCTAAAACTCCTTGAAATTCTGTGTTGAAAATGGGAAAATGTTATGGATCAATTCACTGGTTCAGTATCTGAGCTATTTGAAGTAAAATTTTCTTTGCCAACAAAATTAACATGTGTTTATGTTGAAAATATGGATCACACAAGGCAAATAAAATGTTCTATTCCCCCAACATTCTATAATGGCTGTTATTACTTTGCATGTTATTTATTTGCAAATGTCTAGCTGGGTGCAGTGGTGCATGCCTATAATCCCAGCAGTTCTGGAGCCTGAGGGAGGAGAAACAAGAATTCAAAGCCAGGGCTGGTGTCGTGGCTTAGCGGTAGAGTGCTTGCCTAGTATGTATGAGGCACTGGGTTCGATTCTGAGCACCACATAAAATGAGTAAAATAAAGGCCTCCTGACAACTTAAAATAATAAGAAAAAATAAAAGTAAATAAATAAAAAAGAAAAGAATTCAAAGCCAGCCTCAGCAACTTAGCAAGACCCTAAGCAACTCAGCAAGAGCCTGTCTCTAAATAAAATATGAAAAATGACTGGGAATGTGTCTCAGTGGTTAAGTGCCCCTGGGTTCAATTCTCAGTACCAAAAAAAAAAAAAATGTCTAAAACACACATTTTATTCAAAATGGGGATAATATGGTAAATACTGTATTATGATCAGATTTTTTTCATGTTATGCAGCACATACAACTTTCACATCATTAAATCTTCATATACAACACATTTTGCAATGGCACGTTGAATGTCATCATGCAGATGCCCAACCCGATTGTTTAAATATAACCAACACCCTATTTTTTAACTATGCAGTCATATCTTATTTTGATCTCATTATAAATAACCAAGTGACACTTGGCTTTCTTTTTAAAAATCTTAAAGGCAGAATACATTCTGCTAACTCTCAGACTACTAAGTCTACAACCTCATGATTTCTTCATGGGCGGATGGTTTTTGGTTTGTGTTATGGATTGAAGACCCAGTGGCACTTTTCAGTTTGTCAAGAGGGATGTTTAATTGTTTCTTGAACTTTTGGATGTCCTAAGAAGAGAGGTCGGGATGGCCCCAGGATGGAGAGATTAGCATTCACCCACTTAGAGTGGGCCAGAAATCAAGTCATGGAAGCAGTCTGGAGCAGGCAGAACTAAATGACCTCTCCCTCCAGTTTCCTTTTAAACTCATGGTCTCATGGTCCCCTAGTGCTACCTATGTTTGGGACACTCCACCTCCTGTGTGGATTCATTACTGCAGTTGTTCCCAATCTTTGTTGCGTATTAGAATCACCCGCTTAAGTGGCATTTAGAAAACATCAGTAAGAGAGCTGGAACTTACTCCCAGCACTTCTGATCCAATTGGACTAGGATGAAGCCGAGACCTTTAAAAAGTATGTTTTTAAGCTGTGTAGGTAATTCCAACTTGCAGCCAGTGTTGAAGAACCTCTGCTTTATGGCTGCTTGGCTTTCAACTGAGCTTGTGACGCTGGCCTTGGTGCTGAATACCTCCAGGCCACAAGCTGCACTCCAAGAGTCACCGCTTCTCACCTGGCTCTGCTAAAGTCAAAAGAAGTTAGTTCAAAAATGCTGATATGAGCCAGGCAAGGTGGGGCACACCTGCAATCCCAGCAACTCAGGAGGCTGAGGCAGGAGGATCACAGGTTCGAAACTAGTTTTAGCAACTTAGCAAGGCTGTTAGCCGCCTAGTGAGACTTCGTCTCTAAATAAAAATTTTAAAAAAAAAACCTATGTGGAAGAACAAGGCATTCTGCCTCTCTCCAAAAGATTAGATAAAAAAATCAGCATTTCAGATAAGCCAATCTCAAAAAAACCAAAGGACAAATGATCTCGCTGATAAGTGGATGATGACACATAATGGGGGGTGGGAGGGGAGCAAGAATGGAGGAAGGAGGGACTGTATAGAGGGAAAAGAGGGGTGGGAGGGGTGAGGGTAAGGAAAAAATAACAGAATGAATCAAAAACTATTACCCTATGTAAATATATGATTACACAAATGGTATTCTACTTCATGTACAACCAGAGAAACAAGATGTATCCCATTTGTTTACAATAAAAATAAATTTAAAAAAAAAAAACAAAAATAATTAATTAATTTTTAAAAAAAAATCAGCATTTCATTACAGCTGCGTCCACCTCCCCAGACAGCTGATGAGCCAAAGAAACAGCAGACACTGCCTGTAGAATCCCTTTCAGGACTGAGCTCTTAATGACCAGAAGCACATCATAGAGCTAAACAGTACTGCATTCACATCAGGCAAAAAGCATCTTGCTTTGAGTGTCAGTATATGCCACTGGGGGCAAGCAGGCCTTGCCTTGGACTTGGAGCTTGGAGGCCCCTGGATAGCTGGAGAAGACAAATAAGCATGCCTGACATTCTAGGTACCCAGTTTTGAAGGAGAGAGCATCAGACCCAGAGTCACAGATGTGGGTTTCAATCCCATCTCTACTTTTCCCTCACAGTGTGAGTTTTCACTTGCTCTGGCTAACGGTCAATTCCTTCTCTCTAAAAGGGGTGGTAAAGATGGCTGCTGTGATCCTTCATGCGAGGTGCCTCACCGCGCGCCTGCGCTCAGGGCGTTCCGGAGGGGCGGCTCCCCTCCCGGCGCCGGGAAGAACCCTCGCTTCCAAGCCGAAGGAGTCTCCCGCTTTCGGGCCCGACCTCGCTACCCTGCCCGGGCCATGCCGGCTGTGGCTGCGGGCTCCTGGAGAGCAGGCAGCTCGTGCAGCACCTGGAATGGGTAAAAGTGGCAGTTTTGTTTCTTCTCATGAAAGTGTTTATCTGGGAGGAAAACCGTGGAATTAATCTAAAGTAGAACATTTCTCAAGACCTGGAATGGCTTTGGGCAGCACCAGGAGGCCCTGAAAGGTGGCCTGAGGGTACAGAAAAGTGTGCTAGCAGAAGGACTTACGAGAAACAACTGGTCAGAAACACCATTAGAGAAACCTTTTGAATTCTTCAGGCGACTGATTCTTGGTTCAAATTAAGTAAAATCTACACTAAAGAGAAATTAAAGTCTCAAATATGAAAAGTATGTGAACATCCTAATGTAAACAAAGACAAAAGTGAAATGGTAGACCTTTTTTAAAAAAAAAAATGGTTAAGTATTTGTAAAACTTTCAGACTTAGCTCTGATAATTTCCATGATTCTGAAATATGATATCCCAAATATGGAATCATTTCAGTGAAAAAAAGAATACTTGAGAATACATTTGGTATACCCAAGGAAGAAGATCTGAGAGTGGAAAAGTGCCATTAACAAACTATTTACATATAATCTTGGCAACATAATAGACACTCAGGTTTGAATACAATAAATGTTGAATTTCATTCATATGTGGAACAGAACCTACTGACTTTCCTTCATTTAGAGGGTCTATACAACTGTCCCCAAGCTCCAGCTGTCTACATGTTCCAATGCCAGGGTCCTTGAGGCTTGGGGTCTATACGGGTAGATGAACTGTTGCCCAGTAAATGTGTCAAACAGAGCCAACATGAGCACTGTTTTCTGTTCCAGCAGTGAGGTAAAATCGGGTCATTTCAGAAGAAGAGAAGCCACACTGCATCTCTGCTACACAAGATTACTCTGTCATTGCCTTTGAGTCTTTCCTACTCCCTTCTCGAGCATCAACTTTGTATTGATTTAACTCGCCTGGTTCTGTTCTTGTGAGCACATGTCTCTCAATGCATCTCCTCTTCATTTTGTCCCTTTCCCTCTGTTGAATTAGAGAATGTATGTAGGTAACCCTATCATCAGGGAGAGAAAAAACAATGGGGTTCCAAAAACGGATTTCCCATTTCTTTCAGCAGCCAGGCAGGACTTTGATAGTGACAACATTCTGAGTCCATAAGACTTGCACTTCAATCATGAGCCCTTATCCCTTTCAGCCCATTACCCTCCAATACAAATGCCAGAACCTTCTGGGATTCTCCATTAGTTTTTTTCTTATTTTAAAATGTTTTTCCCAATTCAGTAAGGCGTTTCCCTTTCTTTTATTTTGGAAATCAAATTCGCTATGAATAAAAGAGGGAAATATATAACATTGAATTTGGAGGAAAAAATTAAGGTTCTCAGCAGGATTGAAGCTGGATGATCTCTTAAAAGTGTAATGGATGAACTTGGAATCAGTAAATCAACATTTTATGACATTAAAAAGAATAAGAAATTGATTTTGGACTTGGTACTGAAGCAGGACATGCCATTAGTAGGAGCTGAGAAGAGAAAGAGGATGACATGAGCTACATTCAATGATGCAGATGATGCAGTCTACATGTGGTACCAACAGAAACGCTCAGCTGCTGTCCCTGTTAGAGGTGTGGAGCTTCAGGATGCTACAGAGAGATTTGCACAATGTTTAGGGCAAAGAGACTTCAAAGCTAGCACTGGTTGGCTTTTTAGGTTTTGAAAAAGGCACATAATAGGGAACCGAAAAGTATGTGGAGAACAGATCCTAAGTTCAGCTTCAGAAAATGTTGAGCCATTTAGACAAAAACTGACTATGATAATCAAAGAGGAGAAACTGCATCTAGCTCAGGTATACAGTGGGGATGAGACTGACCTCTTTTGGAAGTCAATGCCAGAAACCACTCAGGCAAGTAGAAAAGATATCTGCCTGCCAAGAAGGAAAATAAACAAAGAACGGTTATCTTTTTGTGTGCAAATGCAGATGGAACCCATAAGTTAAAATCAGTTATTATTGGCAAATCAAAGCTGCCCAGAAGTGTGACACAAGTACCTTACCTGTGATATATCAACCTAGTAATGATGCTTGGTTCACCAGAGAATTGTTTTCAGAATGGTTCTTTCAAAACTTTGTTCCTGAGGTTCAGCATTTTCAAATTAATGTCCTAAGATTCCATGAAGAGGATGTTGGGGCATTGTTACTTCTGGATAGTTCCCCAGCTCACCCTTCTATTGAATTACTAACCAGTGAGATGGTCGAATAAAATGTATATTCTTTCCTCATAACAGTCAACTTTGATCCAACCGATGAATCAGGGTGTAATCTTGAGCTGCAAATGACTTTATAGATGGAAGCAACTTGAAGAGAGTCTGGTAATTTTTGAAGAAAGCAAAGATGAGCAACAGAAAAGAGAAAAAGGAATTTCCAAGATTAAAATCTACGATATAAAAAATGCAGTTTTTAATTGGGCAAAAAGTTGGGAAGAAGTAAAAAAAAAAAAAAATAACCATAGCAAATGCCTGGGAAAATCTTTACAAGAAGGAACCTATGATCTCCAAGGCTTAGAGGTAGAGGTTACAGAGAGATTCTTGAAAAATGTGGTGAGTTGGCAACAAAGCTGGATGATGATAAGGTGTGGTTAAATGGAGATGATGAAGAAAAAGGTTGTCCTCCAAAACCTAAAGGTATAATTACAAAGGGAATTGTCCAAAGAGAAGGAATCGAGAAGCAGGCTGCTGAATTAATCTGCTGTGAGAGAAAGTTTGGACTACCCTCTTGACTTTGTGGACTCCACACCTGAATTTCAAAGGTTTTACTTCACACTGAAAGAGATGCAACAAGTAGTCAAGAAACAGTTCCACAGTAGAATTCATTCAAGAATTGGTAGGTTTTTGAGACCTAGGCCTAATATTAAGGACACCTTCAATCCGACTTCAACTTCTGGTTCTAGTAGCTAAATTTTGTGTTTAAAGAGTTCTGCAGTTATATGATCATGTATTATGTAGGCCTACTGTGAATTGTCATTGTTTTTATCAACTGACATTATTTTGCCTATCAGTGCCCATTTACATGTTGGTTATGAAAATAATAAACTTGTTTCTTTAAATGTAAAAAAAAAAAGATGGCTGCTGTAATTATGTCATAATAAAGACCTAATTATGTTGGCAGGGTTATGTGAGTTCATGCTTATAAGTATGTCAACAAAGTCAAGGGTACAGGACTGACCCAACGTGAGAGAGATTTTCCTGTTTGTACTAGTGGCCAGAAGGCAGACCTCCTTATCTCTCTCTCTTGCTGATGTGGGGCAGGAGGGAGGAAGGGAAGGAGGTGATCAGCTGATGTCTTCAGCTGTGATAAAGGCAGCTAAGGGGTAGGGAATATAAGATGAGTCCTGTGTGGACAGAGGGAGCCCAGAAATCAGTCGTTTAACCAGCCTCCCTATGATTCCGAGGTCCACTCACATTTGAGAACCTCTGAATCTCCACATTGTTCTTAGCCAATCTATTATAAATGGATAATTTTTATTTATAAATTTATGTTTTGTACTGGGAATTGAACCCAGGGGCACTTAACCACTGAGCCATATCCCCAGCCCTTTTAAAAAATATTTTATTAGAGACAGGCTCTGGCTGAGTTGCTTAGGGCCTTGATAAGTTGCTGAGGCTGACTTTGTACTCTCCATTCTCCTGCCTTAGCCTCCTGAGCTGCTGGAATTATAGACATGCACCACCTCACCCAGCAATTTTTATTTTTGTATGGAACTGTTACATATTTTGCTGCAATGAACTTTTCTGACTATACATATACTTTTCTGTTGATAGATTGGGGAGGATTATTGGATTATGAGTTATGAATACATTCAGTTTCAGAATATACAGTCAAGCAGTTTTTTAAAGTAGTTGCACCAATCTGTGTTCCCAGCAGCAGTGAATGAATATTCCAGTCCTTCGTAGCCTCACAACACCTGATGTTGTTGGTCCAAATTTGTATTTCCCTGATGATCCATGAGGCTGAGTGTTTCTAAGTGCTCATTAGCTATTAGGATACATTCTGTAGTGAAATGCTCCTTCAGATGTTTGCATGTTTATTGGACATCTTTTCAGTTATTTTTGCTTTGTTGGATAAGTACATTGCAAACGTGCCCTCCCCTTTTTGTAGCTTGTCTTTTTACTTTCTTAAGAATAGATGGTTTTACAAATAACCCAGTCAATAAATGGGCAAAGGAACCAAACAGACTCTTCACAGAAGAAATGCAATTGGTCAAGAAATAAATTTTAAAATGTTCAACATCATTAGCAATTAGAGAAATGCAAATTAAAACTGCACTGAGATTTCCTCTCACTCCAGTCAGAATAGCAATCATCAAGAATACGAGTGATAGTAAATGTGGGTGAGGGTGTGGGTGAGGAAAAAGGTGCACTCTTACATTGCTGGTGGGACTACATTGGTGCAACCACTCTGGAAAGCAGTATGGAGATTCCTCAGAAAACTTGAAACAGAACCACCATTTGACCCAGATATCCCACTCTTTAGCATACACCCAAAGGAATTAAAATCAGCATAGTACAGTGACATGGCCACATCAAGGTTTATGGCAGTTCAATTCACAATAGCTAAGCTATGGAATCAACCTAGGTGCCCTTCAGCAGATGAATGGATAAAGAAAATGTGGTATATATACACATTGGAATATTACTTGACCATGTAGAAGAATGAAATTATGGCATTTGCAGGTAAATGGATGGAATTGAGATGATTATGCTAAATGCAATAAGCCAATCCCAAGAAACCAAAGACTGTATATTCTCTTTGATATATGGATGCTGACTCACAATAGGTGGGGAGATGTGGGGGAAGGTTCACCTACCGGATCAGACAGGGAGGTATGGGAGGAAGGGAGTGGGGATGGGAAAAGTAAAGACAGTAGAATGAATTGGACATAACTTTCCAGTGTTCTTATATGAATACACAACCAGAGTAACTCAACATGTACAACCACAAAAATGGGAAGTTGTATTTCATGTATATATGATATGTCAAAATACATTCTACTGTCATATATAACTAAAAAGAACAAATAAAAAAGAATTAATGGTTTAAAACAATGGTTGGAGGCTAGTCTCAAACTCCTGGGTTTGGTTATATGTTTGGAGGTTTTGTTGTTTTGTTTTTGTTTGTTTGTTTGTTACTGGGGGTTGAACCCAGGGCTATTCCACTGAACCATGTCCCCAGTTCTTTTTTTTTTTTTTTTTTTTTTTTTTTTTTGGCGGTGCTGGGGATTGAACCCAGGGCCTTGTGCTTGCAAGGCAAGCACTTTACCGACTGAGCTATCTCCCCAGCCCATGTCCCCAGTTCTTGTTATTTATTTTTTATTTTTATCTTGAGACAGGGTCTCTCTAAGCTGCTGAGGCTGACCTCCAACTTGTGATCCTCCTGCCTCAACCTCCCAAGTAGCTGTCTATTCTTTTTTTTTTCCCCCTAGTGTTTTTGTATTTTTTAAAATTTATTTTGATTCATTATACACAAATGGGGTACAACTGTTGTTTCTCTGGTTGTACACGAAGTAGAGTCACACCATTTATGTAATCATACATGTACATAGGGTAATGATGTTTGTCTCATTCTGTTATTTTTCCTTCCTCTGCCCCCTCCCCTCCCCTCTTTTTCCTCTATACAATCTGTCCTTCCTCCATTCTTGCCTCCCTCCCACCCCCAATTATGTATCATTACCCACTTATCAGAGAGATCATTCCGCCTTTGTTTTTTGGGATTGGCTTATCTCACTTAGCATGATATTCTTTAACTGCATCCATTTACTTGCAAATGCCATAATTTTATTCTTATTTATGGCTGAGTAATATTCTATTGTGTATATATACCACAGTTTCTTTATCCATTCATCGATTGAAGGGCATCTAGGTTGGTTCCACAATCTAGCTATTGTGAATTGAGCAGCTATGAACATTGAAGTGGCTACATCACTGTAGTATGCTAATTTAAGTCCTTTGGGACTTAAACTGAGGAGTGGAATAGCTGGGTCAAATGGTCAATTCCAAGTTTTCTAAGGAATCTCCACACTGCTTTCCAGAGTGGCTGCACTAATTTGCAACCCTATCAGCAATGTAGCTGGCTATTCTTAATTTTAATGTAACTCAGTTTATCCATTTTTTTTCCTCTGTGGTCAATGTTCATCTACTCTCAAGGCCTCAGAGATATTTTCCAACAGTAGGAGCTGTATCGTTTCAGTCTTCACATTTAGTACTATACTCTTTCTGCAGTTGATTTCTGTGAGTGCTGTGAGAGCAGAGGTCCAAAGTCATTTCCACATGGACATGCAGTTGACCAGTGTGCTTGGGTCCTTTCCTCGTTGCACTAGAGTGGCATCTGTGTTATGAATCAAGCAATTGTGTGTCTCTAGATCTACTTCTGGATATTTTACTCTTTTCCATTGATCTTTTCTTCTACCTTGTGTTAATACTACTCTCGTATGTGTGTTTTTGTGTGTGTGTGTGTGTGTATGTATGTGTGTGTAGTGCTAGGAATTGAACCCAGGGAGCTATCTCTGGTCCTTTTTTTTTTGTTTTTTAGTTTGAAACGGGGTCTCAGTAAGTTGCCCAGACTGGCCTCAACTTGCAATCCTCCTGCCTTAGCCTCCTGAGCTGCTGGGATTAGAGGTATGCTCCACCATACCCAGCTAATACCACTCAATCTTCACTGTAATTTTGTGATCAGTCTTGATATCCAGTAGTCTAACTCTGCAGATTTGCTCTTCTTCCTCAAGATTATCTTGGCTATCTGTTGGTTCTTTGTGGTTTTTTTACATAAGTTATAGAATCACTTAGCTTCCTAGAAACCTTGCTGAATGTTAATCAGGATTATACTGAATTTATACACCAAAAAGAAGAGAATTGGCATTGGTACAGTATTGGCACCATGTACCAAGCGTGGTAACCATGTAGGTGGTTATTTCCCTCCGTTTCTCCAGGCCTCGTTAACATTTCAGTTCCCTCCATGGCAGGTCCTGATGTCTGATCAATGTCCATATGTCTATTCCCTTTACATCCTCACTCTTTTGGGGGACAGTGAACAGGATATAAAACTGGGCTTACAACTCACATCCGTTAGGATGGCTACTATCAAAATTAAAAGACAAAAATGTTGGTGATGTGGAGAAATTGGAACTCTGGTACACTGTTGGTGAGGATGTAAGAAGCTGCAAAGAGAAATTTTGAAGTTCCTCAAAAATTAAAAATAGTATGGATAGATGTGCCCCCAAAGAATTGAAAGCAGGGTCTCAGAGAGATATCTGCACATCTGTGTTCATAGCTGCATTTTGCACAATGGCCAAATGGTAGAAGCAGCACACACTTTCATCAACAGCTGAGTGGATAGATAAAATGAGGACACACACAATGGAGTATTGTTCAGTCTTAAAGGAGGGAGATCCTGACGTGCGCTGCAGGATGGATGAACTTGAGGACATCAGGCTAAGAGTAGAAGCAGCCAGACACGAAAAGATAAATCCTAGGATTCCACGTACCTGAGCCAGCTAGATGGTCAAAATTAGAGACTGAAAGTGGAATGGCGATTGCCCGGGTCGGGCGGGGAGTGGGAAGGGGTGTTGTTTAGCAGGCACAGGTTTCAGTGTTACAGGATGGAAAGGTCTCTGGGAGGGATGGTGGCAATGGTTGTAAAAGTGAATGTCCTTGACACCAGGGCACTGTGTACTTCAAAGTGGCTGAGGGATGGTTTTCTTTTGTTTTGTTTTGGCGTTGGGAATTGAGCCCGGTGGCGCCCTCCCACCGAGCTACAGCCCTGGTCCTTTTTACTTTTTATTTTGAGACAAGGTCTCACTAAGTTGCCTTGAACTTTTGATCCAGTGCCAGGAAAGTTATGGTTTACACATCATCATTTCCTCAGGAGGGACAAGTTATCTCCAAATGAGACACCTTATGTTTGTCACCCTGTGGTGGCTTCTCAGTCCTCTATTTCCCTCTCTGTCCCCATGCTTGTCACAAAGGCTGGGCCCATTCATTGTAACCCGTGTAGCAGCTGCTGAGTAGGCCTCCCGCCTCTCCTCTAACCCTCCTTGACACTGCCCTACACGTGGTGGCCTAGCTTAGCTTCTGAACAACAGAGTAGCTGGGGAGACGGAAAATTCTATGTTATATGTACTTTACCACAATTTTAAATTTTTTTAAGAAATAAAAGAAAAACTGATTTCAAAGAGTCTTATCTGTCAGGATGGAAGACAAAGATATCAATTTTTATTTTCCAGTGGCCGGATGTATGCCCTTGGATAATAACTCCAACATTTATAAGGCTTTGTTTTCTGATCTGTAAAATGAGAAGACTAATCCCTATTTTTAGGTTGTCATGAGGCTCAAAAGAGATGTGAAAAGAAGTGGTATATGGTGGATGTTCAATAAATGTTATTTGTGAATCTGTTAAAACAAAACTGAGCTTCTGAGAGTGGAATGGAGTCGTCCGGAGGCTCCCCCAGATGACTAGCATTGAGAATGAGAAACCATTGGTGAAAATGGAACTCTGCTACCTGCTGCGGGTTCCACTGCTCTGTGCTTTGCCCGTCACCGCGTCACCCCTGCACTGGTGGGGGTGAGTTTCTGTTTGCTCTCCAGTCACATGCCAAGTCCCCAGCCCAGGGCTTTCTTAATGTTTCCATCAATGAATACCTCCTTCCAGCAGGGAGAAAACTCCAGGGAAGTGGACTTTTTTCTCCCTCAGGACTATGCATCCTCCGAAACTTCAGTGCGCAGGCGCAGGCTTCCCCGCCCTCTGCTCTGGGGAGATGCCTCTGAGCACAGCAGGCCTCCGGGGCAGAGGGCTCTGGGGCACAGCTGCTGCCCCCACGGGGTTTCTTGGAGAGGCTCCTTGGGCAGCTGGGACTTTACCCTTGATGTGTGTGTGTGTGGAGGGCGCACTCGGTGCTACCAATCAGGCCAGGACTAATCTTGAAGAAACTTTTAGGAACGAACTTCCCAGAACGTGAACAGGAATCCAGAGAAGAGAACCTTTAGACTTCTCGTTAAAATTGGGCTTTGGGTGGGCTGGGGTTGTGGCTCGGTGGTAGAGCGTTTGCCTACCATGCGTGAGGCACTGGGTTCGAGCCTTAGCACCATATACAAAACTAAATAAAATAAAGATATTATAAAAAAAAAAGTTGGGCTGGGGGGTGTAGCTCCATGATAAGGCCCTGAGTTCAGTCACCAGCGCCAAAAAATAAAATAAAATAAAATGATGGGTTGGACTGTCATGTTAAGTGCACACAAGATACAGTCCTGGCTGGCTGAGTGCGGATGGCTGCGGCTGTAGGAAGGAGGACAGCGCTGGGGTGGTTGTGGAAAGAGCCCAGCTATGGGGGACAGAAAGACCTGCAGAATTTGAACTAGAAACCGAGTCTCTCTGTTGGATCACACTGGTAAACTTGCTGTGGGGAGGCTGCAGGCTGCAAGGATCACTTCAAAAACTGCCCTGGGACCATTTGTAGTTTCGAAAGCACAAAGAGAAGAAAGGTGGGGTAGTTCATTTTTAATTTGCAAGGACACGTGATATCTAGTTTAAATCAGGTGGTGACCCGCATGTAAGTGAAGAACTCTTACCATCTCCTACCTTAACCACAATGGTGTCACAATCATCTAAAAGATGTTTAACCAACACAGGGCTTTACCGTTCAATGGATCAAGGCAAATTCATATGAAATCAGTCAGACAGCAAGAGACCTGATTTTCCTCAAGGAAGGGTCACCCTTCAGAAACTCCTGCGACCTTTGCCTCAGTTAATTAGTTTGCCAGACCCCTCTGTCAAATTCACTCTTATGAAATCCATTTTCTTAGCAACACAGACGAAGACTTTTGACAGAACAGCATCCAAATGCAAAGGGCATTTAAGTCCCTTGAGATGTGTCTCAGAGCTTCTTATTAATTGAAACCCTTCTTAAAATGTAAGCCAGGTTTCTAATTTGATAGGTTTTTCTAAAAGATGGAGCTCTTATTATTGCATCTGCATTTCCTGTTCTAACTCCACTGCTGACCAGCTGTGAGATCTCGAGCTAGTCAATGAACCTCTCTGATTTCTAGACAAACAACCCAAAGGGTTACGAGGATAAAGGATAAAGTCATCACACAGTGGGGGTCTGACAGGAACCCTTCCTTTTTCCTCATTCTGTCCCTCTTCGGGGTACTCAGGGTAGGCATGTGACTCTCATGTCACCTTCATGGGATTCACCTTCTCCGTGCCTTCCCTGTGCCCACAGCCACCCTCAGCCACACCCCCACCTGACATGAAAACTTCCTTACATTTCGGGTACAGAATTCAGTACAGGGAGTAGCAGGAAAGGTGACCTCCCCTGAGTACTCGTCCATCAGGCATGCAGTAGGGCGCACCAGGCCCTCTCCTGGGCTCACAGCATTGCGTGTAGACAGGCAAGGTCCCTGCTTTCATGGGACTTAGGAGTATGATGGAGAGAAATAGACAGTAAACAAGTAAATAAGTCAACAAGATGAGTTTGGATGGCAGCAAGTGCCAAACTCTAGGCTGCTTGGTGTGAAAGGAAGTGGCTAGCTATGAAGAGGGGAAAGATTTTATTTTCTTCTTTATGTCTTTTACATTTTCCAATTTTGCTGCAAGGACCTGGTAGCAATGATGTAATGAAAATAAAATTAGGGAAGAAACAAAACACTCCCCAGCCCTGGGGAAAATCACCCAGGAGGGCGAAGGGACATACCCAGGCATAAAATATGCGGAGGCCACAGGCTGCAGAAGACATTTTTTTCCCCTCTATTTGCCCCACTTTTTGTCCTGTTGTCATTGTGTCACACTCATAATTAAACCTGCTGTGCAGGGATCCACATGCTGGTTGCCTTGGGTGCATGTTTACCTCCTGCCTGTTTAGCCAGCCCAAGAGCAGCTCCCAGAGGTCATGATCAAAACACAAGTTCCTCGTGCTTGGTTCCCCCTGGAGGGCCTCCAGCTCAGCCTAGAACTGTGTTTCCCTCTCCAGGGAATGTCCTGAGACCCTAGAAGTTCTTTATCTGCCAACCATCCAGAAGGAACCAGCCTCCCAAAGCTCCCAACAGATGGATGAGTTTGGGAGAACTGTAGGATCTGGTTTTAGTGGTGGAAATAAATCACACTGGCCCTTTCTTAGATCCGGGTTCAATCCTAATACACACTTCCCAGCATCCATATTGCCCCTTCCATGGACACCTTGGCTCAGAATGGCCCAATAAGTGGGGAAGGGGCTCTGACTTCCATAGAGGAAGGAGGAGGACGTGAAGAGTCCTGTGTCTCCAGTGGATAAGCAGGGGCCAAGCAGCCCTGCCTGCAGCGGGGGTCACAGGAGGGCAGGGTTAGTATCACAGCAAAGAAAGACGGTAGGGTGGGGCCCAGGAGAGACTGGCCACAAGAGCCTGACAGAAGTGTCCAGTCTCTGGTGAGGACCCAGAGCCAGGATTGAATCCAAAGCAAAGGTTGGGGACACATGACCTCTGGGACCCTCCCTGGGGCAATGCACAGGGCCGGGAGCTTTTCAGAATCAGGCTCAGTGAGGCTGAGCAGGGAGAGGGAGAGGGGGTTTCCAAGGGCCTCCAGCCCCTCTGATCACGCTCACCGCACCCCCACCTTGAGCGCCAGTCTGTTTGGTTGGGTGAGGCTGGCATGTCTGCAGAGGGCGGGCTCCAGGAAAATGGAAGAGGCCTGCGTCTTAAAAGCTCTGCAAAGTCCGGCTGCTGTGCAAAGAGCACTTAGCTGAGTCCTATAAAGTGACTGTTGCTGTATATTCAAAACAAATCCCTTCTTAAAAGCCTGGAAGACAAATAATGCTCAGATATTCACATTGATTGCTTCAGCTAATGGATTAAAGGGAATAATTTTTCCTCCCTCGTATATTCCTATTTTTAATTAAATTATGAATGATAAAAGTAATACAGGAATAAAGTTCAGTGTAAGTTTCCAGTGATACAAGGCTTATGAAATAAAAACCAAAAGGCAGCCGTTTTCACCTCCCCAATCGCACTGCCCACTCACGTGGCTACTGTTAGCAGTTTGACATAAATAGCTTGCTATTGCTTTTGTTTTGTTTGTTTGCAGTGCTGGCAATTGAACCCAGGGTCTTGTGCATGCTAGGCATGTGCTCTACCTCTACCATCGAGCTGCACCCCAGGAACACCCCTTTTGTCAATTAAAGAATGAATCTCGCATTGGCCCCGGGCACACAGAAAGTTTCCATGGAGGAGGGATGCTCTACAGAATTGGACAACTGTCTGAGAGTCATGGCGAGTGTTGCACCATCAGACAGGGGCCTCTGGGACACAGGTCCTTGCACCTCGGTCCCTCTACTGGCTGCATTCCTGGGAGTGTTCCAAAGCCAGGATCTGCTCTGCTCTCACCCAGAGACATCTTCCTCTACACAAAAAGAGATCCTTGTTACAGCTTCCTTGAGGAACCTAGAATTCAAACCAAATTGAGAAATTTCTAAAAGAAAATTCTCCATCCAATAAAAAAGAGTTAAAGAAGTTTTGGAGGCATGGGCTCACGCCAAGGCAGGAATGAAGGGCGAATTAGCTCCCAGTCACTCAACTTACCAGCCTGAGCTTTGTTCCAGCAGGCTCCTGGGAAGATGGAGGCTTCTGACTGACCTGTGGTAGCCTGGTGCTCCCCAGAGACATGAAGAAAGTAAAGGCCATCATCCCCACAGGGTCCCCCAACAGTCTAGTCTGGTCAACCTCAAGGCCTGGACTTCCTTGTCCAGTCCCCATCCTGTGAGCATCTTCCCTTCCTGACTCCTGTGGTTGCCATGGTGACCTAGTCAGGTGCCCCTGTGGGGAGCCAGTTGTCTGGCTTGGGAGATCAGGGAGCCCAGCTGAACAGCAGCAGCAAGACCTGCCCAGAAACACCTAAAAAATTTGCTCCTCTTAGTGCTTAAGCCCTATTTTAAATTATAGAAAAACAACAGAAGGGAGAAAAACTGGACTCTTAAATGCCCAGCAAGGGGAGGGCACAGATAAGTAAATAGGCTGTGGATTATATGTGTTATCCAGTCATTAAAAAAAGAATGTTAACAATTTTTAATGAACACAGAGAAATGCTTAGTTCTGCAAATCTAAAGTAGATTTAGAAGAAAATGTCCCTCAAAGAAAGAGCTAGGCAGACCATTCAATTTTGGAAATATTGAATATCTATTATTTCTTGGAGAGTCATGGTGTACTTCAGCCTATTAAAGGCTCTGAGAAGCCTTCCAGTCAAGTCGCTGGATTTAGTTTGATTTAATTCAGGGTTTTTCAGACCTATTGGACGGTGGGACCCTTTTCTGTAGAACGGTCTTTCCCAGTCACGAGGCTGAGGCCTACCTCCTTGTCCCCTGTTGGGGTGGTCGCTACAGACCCAGCAGAAGGCTGGCTCCCTACACCTCCCTGAAGACTCCAGGAGCTCCTGGAAGCCGGAGCTACTTTTCCCACCCCTCCTCCCTGTGCCCACCATGACATGGCACGTGGCAGCTTTCTGTATGAGCTGTAGAACTGGACTGAATTAGAGTCCATGTTTGCTTCCAGTGTAGATACAGATTATCTGACTTTTCTTCTTCTTCTTTTTATTTTTTTAAAGCTGGGATTAGGTGTGAGCCCCCATGCCTGCCTATCCCTTCCTTCCTTCTTTAAATGGTTTTTATCATAGGAAATGAGCAATCAATCAACCCATCATAATCTTTAATCCACTTATACTAAAAGATTAATCACTGGGCATGAGCCAGGTTCACTAACTGACCTCCCTGATGGCTGTATGAGGAGCCCAGCATTGTCCCACCTTGACCTGACCCATGCCAGTCATTGGCTGGCCCCGACTCAACACCTTCCCCCCTTCTACACCTGGATGTCTTCCTCAGAAAATGGTGTAAATGTCACTTCCTCAGAGAGAGTGCCCCTGATTCCCTTACCTGTATAGGTCCCCCCATTACAGTTTTTCATGGGTGTTTCCAACACCTGCTGTTACCAGGGAAAACTCTAAAAAACCCCCAAGCTTCACTTGCTCATAAATGTCTTTAAAATCACTAATTTGGGAGGTCACACAGCTGGGCAATACCTTACTCATCTCCTATGAACTTTGCTGTGGATGACACTTTTGGCATGTGGGTTGTGGTGATACAGGCGCCCAGGGACCTTAAAGGCCACTTTTGCTGAAAATTCTGACTCTTTGCTTGGACCTACAGATGTCACATGGGTGAGAAGAACAGGGTGAAAAGGCTTGGCAGCTGTGCCTTCATACTGTATCTGTCTCCTTTGCTTCCTTAACCTTTGGGCCAGATTTCTACTCAGCTCTGCACATGGACATGCGGATCATTTGGGAGATGCTTTTTCTGGACTTGACTTGCCCAGCCTCTTCTTCCCCTAAAGACACCTGCCAGGGGGCTGGGGAGATAGCTCAGTTGGTAGAGTGCTTGCCTCGCAAGCATAAGGCCCTGGGTTCAATCCCCAGCAAAGGACACCTGCCAGCCACCACGACCAGAAATGCCAGACCATGAAAGGAGTGAGAGTAGGTGGCACCCAGCTTCCTGAAAGATCTCCACCTATTCCCAGAAAATACATGAATATTCCTCCCTTTATTAGCCCCCCCTCTCTCACTATTATCATCATCATTATCATTTGTAGCCAGGGTTGAACCCAGGAGTGCTCTATCACTGAGCTGCATCCCCAGCCCTTTTCTAATTTCGTGTTGAGACAGGGTCTCACTAAGTTGCCCAGGCTGTTCTTGAACTTCCCTCAACCTCCTGAGTACCTGGGACCTCAGTGCATGCCACTGTACCCAGCTGGCCCTCATTATTCTTGTCCTGCATCTCCCTGAATTTGAGATAGTGATCTGTGAGCAGAGCACCCAGTTCTTCATTCTTTGACCCCCAATAAAGCCTTTCTCTCTCCCCAACACGTGGCTCTTGGATATTGTTTTTTTCCCATGGGATGAACATCCAGGCCTGGGATTGGTAACACTACCCTAGATTGTGATCATGAACTAATTTGTTTAATCTCTCCAGACACTAGACTCTAAGTTCCCCAAACGCAGTCGTGTCTGGCACACAGGTAGGCATTCTGCAACTGTTCTTTCAATGATTGTACTTTAACTTGATACTTTCGTTCATACATTAATTAACTAATACCTTGATAATTTACATCCAGTTGAAGCACTAGGTGCTACTCAGTACCCAGTCTCATTTTCTTTGGAATAGAACCTTGATTTTCCTTGGGGCATATTTTGTATATATATATATATATATATGTCTTTATATATATATATATATATATATATATATATGTATGTATTTCTCAGCCTCCTTTGTAGGTGGAGGTGGTTCTATGAACCACCTGTGGTCAAAGAACATAAAGCAGAAGTCTCTAGGTGAATGTCCAGGAAAGCTCTATAAAAGAAAACTATTCAGCTTTCATGTGTCATTTTTGCCTTCCCCCCTTTCTTCCTCCTTCCTTTCTTTCTCCTTGCTACTTGAAATGACTGGAGCTATAGCAGCCATCCTGTGACCATGAGATAGAACACAGACAGACAAAAGCCCTAAGCCAGGATCATGAAGCAAGAGGACTGAAGATACTTGGGACATGAATGGTGACACCATGGAGGGATTATCTCAGTGACAACCAGTGATGACACCATGGCGGTATTTCATCTCCCTAGGCGACCCACGTGTGAACTTTTTTCTCAGTGTTGGGGATGGAACCCAGAGTCTTGAACATGCTAGGCAAGCGCTCTACCACTGAGCTGCATCCTAGATGTGGGCTTCTTGTTAAGTGAGAAAAAAATAATTCCACCTTATGTAAACACCAGTGTTTGGAGGGCCTCAGCTATTTCCCAATGGATTCAGAAGGAAAAGTATATGAGGGACCAGAGCATCAACAGGGGACTGAAGGTCAACTCAACAGCCATCCACAGGAACTAAGAACAATGGAATCAGGATATCTCAGTGACAACAGTGAGGACCAGACTACGGTCACCTTCGTGGGCCATAACCCCCTGTATGAGAAATATAAAATCCAGTGGCCCATTTTCAGAATACAGGATTTAGCCTTAAATGTAAAATTGGGATGTAAGAAAGGCAGCTGGAGGGGAGAGCAGCATGGAAAGTTACAAGTAGTTAACATCAGAGCTAAAAATTCACAGCCTCTTGATTTACAGGAGGTAAGAGGGAAGGGGTGGGGGTGACCCACAGAGATGAACTGTGGACATGCCAAAAGGCACTTAGTGCAGGAAGACTTCCCCACCACTAGAGAACAAAGGGAGACAGGGCAACTAAAGGTATATATTTTAAAATAACCCACTAGGAGACCGTAAAACCTAGGTCACATTTGGGAACTATAGTACTTAGTATGCCCCTTAGTACTTAGTACTCAGCCAGTGAGGAACCAGGGGGAGGGACCTTGTGCACCAGTCTAAAGATGCTGAATGCAACTGCTTCAGATGTGCCTGACCAGCAGGCACCTGATCTTGCAAGACGGTTGTTAGAATCTTGCTTTCTCTGTACCATTGTCTCTCAGGCCATGCTTTGGGTTTGGGCAGGTGAGTGAGTTTCTCACACCAGGAAGGGGACAAGGGATCTGATTTGACTGAGCTGAGTTTCTCCAATCTGGCAGAATGGGGACAAAGGAGAAATTAAATTTGATTATAAAGAGGTCAACATCTCTTGCATGCCCAAGTTTGGCCTAAGGATCATACATTCTACATTACCCTTAATCCACATGCCTTCAATGGAACTGTCGAACAGAATGGAGCTCAAGATCCTCAGCGCATTAGAGTTGAGCTGGTTTACCCCGTGCCTGCCCTTCCCCCACAGCTGCAGTGTCCTGGGAGTCCTCCCTTGCCAACCTGCAGAGAATGTAGTTTGGAAAAGTCTGTTCAGGGATAGAAAATCACTATAGAATTCTGGATGATTCTTGATGTCCTTCCGTCTCTACCCCTGCTCCTTCCTGCCACCCCAACCGATGGTGCCCTAGCTGGGGCATCACCCTATCCCCATTGGCACCCACCCTCCTGAATTTCTAACCACAGACCTTCCCACCTATCAGTTATCCAGCAACCTCCTCCTTCCCAAGACCTCAGCTACAGCGAAAGAAACCATCATGTATTATAAATCACATCAACATCAGCTCGTGTTTACTGAACATGGGCTGCAGGTGAACAGAATGTGCAGCTCAGTCCACCTGTATTGTCTCTGACTGGCCAAGGAGGAAGTAGAGGTTCAGAGACGTGAATGCACAGAGGGGAGCGCTCTGTGGTCCAGGGGCTGCAGGCAGCTCCATCCTGGCCTAGACCAAGTTCCTTGCAATTCCAAACCGGGAGCTGGAGGCATTCCCGGGCCTGCCCTGTGGGGCAGGAGGAGAAACCTGAGATTCCGTTCAGCCTCTCTCTCTCTCTCTCCCTCCTCTCTCTCGGAAACCCATTAAGCAAAGAGGAGAAAACACTGAGAGTTGAAGTGGGGAGATGTGGGGAGGAGCCGGGATGCCTCCAATTTGCAAAACTCGGGTGCTTCCTTGTCCTGATGAATTATTCACACCCAAGACAAGGCAGCAGATCAATAATGCAGGAGGCAGAAGCCTTGGCGGGGCCTAGCTTCCAGCCCAGCAGCTCTATTGCCAGATCCAGGAAAGTCTCTCCACAGCTCTCCCCCAGCAGAGCAGCCAGTCGGGTTGTGCCCTGTCAGGTGGTAGCCAGGTCCTCTGAAATCTAGCTACCCTTAGCGCACCAGGCTGGTTGCTGAGGCTTCAAGCATCCCCAGGAAGGGAGACTTTTTTTCAGTTTCCATACTTCCTCTGCCCATGGAGGCCATTTTGGAATTTTCACGAAGGCATCATATGAACTTAAGTTGACCATGGAAATGGGAATTCCTGTCCAGGGCAGGGGTTCTGGGGACAGCATAGCTTTTCAGGGTACCTTCATTCTCCCTCTTCCTCTAAGCTTGGAGATTGGGGTTGGACACTCTAGAGAACCCAGGGTGTAGCCAGGCATGGTGGCAGCTCAGGAGGCTGAGGCAGGAGGATCACGAGTTCAAAGCCAGCCTCAGAAACTTAGCAAGGCCCTAAGCAACTTAGTGAGAACCTGTCTCAAAATAGAAAATAAATAAAAAGGACTAGGGATGTGGCCCCAGTGGTTAAGCACCCCCAGATTCAATCCAGGGAGAGAGAGAGAGAGAGAGAGAGAGAGAGAGCGCCTGGGGTGTTCATTTTTATTGTTAGTAGAAATTTTCATCCAGGCAGCTAAGACATCCACTTGGCTTTCTCTCATGCCTGGGCAGATTCTAGAAGGCCCCACCATCCCTCAGGAATCATACTTTTGGGGTACACACACTCTGACCCTCCCACCCCAGGCTGCAGCCTTACTGGCAACACTTTAGAAAGTGAGGTGCAAGCCTCTGCTACTATGAGGCCCCCCCAAGATTATCTGGGGTTTCTCTTACCCTTCTCTTTGCTTCTCAAGCAAGCAAGGTGGTGAGAAACAAGATTTTCAAGATTTCTCGGTAAACACAATCTACCCATAAAGGTAGGAGGGCAAGAAGGACCGAAGGAAGGTTATTCTTTCCAGTGGGGAGACACAGGCCCTGTGGAGAAGAAGAGGCCTGAAGTATCTCTCAGGGTTCTCCATTTCTGAGACTGTGGCAAAGCTGGCCCACTCCTGAGGAACCAGAGAGCTGGAGGAGGCCACTTTCAGGTATCTCCACCAGAGCCTGTCCAACTTTCACGTGCATGTGAGCCATTTAATTGGTAGAGCGAAGACGTAAGGGTGCAGCCTCAGCTTCCACTTTCCTGACAGTTCTGGGAGATGCTCATGTTAATGGTCTAGGGACCACACTTTGAGTAGCAAGGCTGTAGAGTCTAGATCAGTGATTCTTGGCCTCAAATGACCATGAGGACACCCAGGAAGCTTGTAAAACCTGGATGTACAGGCCACACCCCCAGTTAAGCCTGATTTGCTAGGAATGGCACCCCAGGTATCAGGGTTGTATATTGCTCACTGATGATTCCCATGTGTGACCAGGATGAGAAGCCTGCTCTAGACCAGCTCATTCCTTCACCTGGAGAGACTGAGGCCCAGAGAGGGGCTGGATCCTGCTCAAGACTGCATCGCTGATGCATGGAAGGTTGGCACAGGGTTAGGGGTGCTTGGTTCCTGGGCACAGGCTTGTTGTGCATCAGAGAAGGAAGCTGGGTAGAGGAGACCTAAGACTCATGAATCAGCCTGTGGGGACCCAGACCTTCCAGATTCTGGGATGAGAGGGGCTACCAGGCTGGACCAGGAACATTACTGTTTATGTCCCACATATGTGCCCAGCTCTTGTCCTCTCACCACGCTCATGCTCTTGGTCCCCCACAGAGCCGTGGGATCATCACCCTGTTTATAGATGGGGAATTGGAGTCCCCTTGACCAAAAGCACAGTCATCTGTCATTGGAAGCCTCTTATGTCATGGGAGCTCCAAATTTTCCCTTAGTGATTCCAAAACACAAGCCTTCCCTTCAGCCCCTTTTAAATTTATGAAATTGACTTGTGTCTGACAAATCATGCAAAGAAACGTTCAGACCACCAAGCCAGGCAGTAAATCAATGTGGTTACCATCACAGGGGCTGTGCAGCAGGTGCCCATTCACCCCAGTGTTGCCTGTAGTATCACCCTGGTGGCATTGCATCTAATTTTGTACCCCCAGGTGGAACTTAAAATACCTTTGTAAATATCACTGCTGGCAGCACTGAGGTACAAGGCTGCGCAGAAATATGAGTGTCACATGCTAGATGGTGCAGCCAAAAACATTAAAATGGACGGTTCCCTTGGAAGAGCTCACATGCTTTTTAAGATCTGGAGGGGCTTCTGCTACAAGAGGACACTGCCGGAAATGCCATCCTACTTCATTTGCCCTTTTTATCTTGTGTCCCCAGGATCCAGTACAGCAGGTGGCACATAATATGTGCTTAGTAAAGTTTGTGGGAGGATGGAAGGAGGGGCACTGAAGGTCCCTAGAGGAAGTGCCCCTGTTCTCCCCATCCAGGTGCAGCCTGCTGCTCCAGCTGGAGCTCTAGTGAGCACCCACCCACACCCTCCTGAGTGTCCACTGGAATTGCTGGCCTTTCTCACTGGGTCAGGAGCTCTGCAAAGCCAGGCCTGTGCTTGTTCATCTCCGCATGCCCACTGCTGGCCCCAGGTCTGCATATAGAAGGTGCTTGTTAAATTGAGTTGCGTGGACTCCTGAGATGAGATTGATGTGCACACAGCCACTTCCTGGTTGCTTTGGGAAGTAAGGGAAGCTAACCACTATTCCCTCCGTAGGACTAGGCAAAGCCAGAGCCATGGGCCAGAATTTGCACAAGGCCCACTCCTCCATGGCATGAGGCGGGCCTGAGGACATGTTCAAGCTAAGGCAGGCAGACCAGTGATGGGGAAAGAACTAGGTAACAGGCCGGGCCCGGACAGATCTTTGGTTCCCATGAACACTCCAGCAGCAGCCCTCTGTTTCTGTCACGTTGGAGGGAACTGGTGAGTCTGAGTCAGCAGCTGGAGAGGGAGTCTGGAGTCTGAACATGGATTATTCCATGGATTGCTCTCATTTCCTGGTTGAGAAGGCACAGAGAGGCTACGGAGTTCCCCCACGAGGACTCTCCTAGTAAGTAGCCTGGCAGAATTTGAACCCAGGTGAGCCCGACCCCACCCCATGCCCCAGTCCACTCTGCTCCGCCCCAGTCTCTTGCCCTCCATGCTGGCAGCACTTCCTTCCCTTCTCACTGACCACCCAGTCTGGTGGCTCTGTCCATACCCATCTGCCCCCTTGGCCTCCCTCATGGGACATTAAAATAGCCACATGTACTTATCATTGTGTGCAAAGAGCCCAGCACATGGCTGGAGCCAGCCACAGTTGGTTTCCTGCCCACTCTCTCCAGCCCAAGAGCTTTCTTTACATCCAGAAAGAACACCTGGGGGCCAACCATGGCTCCAGCGTGGCCCAGTGGGACACACTGAGGCCTGGTAAGGATGGGTGATTTCTTTAGAGAAATGCCTTGCGTTGGCCGTAGAGCCCCAGTGTGCCCAGGGCCCCCAGGGGCCACCCCCACCTGGGAACCAACAGGCTGAGTGGACTGCTCCCTCGTCAGTTTGTTTGGAGCCCCCTGGACCTCAGCAGTGCACACACACAGCAGGTGAGCAGGTTACGTTCAGCTTTATTTCTTTTCCATGCCAAGAAATACAGAGTCACTGGTGTGAATGGTGACGGCAGTGGGGAGGGGTCCCAGGGAGAGGCTGGGTCAGCACCCCAGCCCAGGGACCACTGTGTTCATGCATCTGGTGGCTGGACCCCATGATGGAGCTGGAACAGCAGGATCACCGTTCCTCCTGCTTTCAGTGCGGCCTGGAGATGCCAGGCTGCCTTGGTCAGAGGCTGCGGGGACCTTCCCTCGGTCTTCTCTCACTCCTGCCCTGTGTTCACTTTGGCTTCTTGAGGCTTCTGAGTTATGACCCGAGTACCACTAGAAGACTCTCAGGTTGCTCTGATCTGAATGCAAGAATATTCCAGCCCAGCCACTCCTGGGGCTGTCTGCTCCTGGCTTCACCTTAGCAGGGCCCTCGACTGTTCTGGCTTGGAGCAGGAGGGAGGGTGTGTGTGTGTGTGTGTGTGTGTGTGTGTGTGTGTGTGTGTACGCGCACGTGCCCTCACAGTGGGGCCTGTTGTGCGGCTGTGACCGCAGAGTGGGAAGGCCTGGGCATTGCGCTGCCTGAGGCACAGGCTGCGGTCAGAGACCCACCGCGGCCTCATTTCCCCCATGTGACTGTCATGCAGTTCCTTTCCCTCTTCTCCAGGATTGCTGAACCTGGGGACCTTGGGGCCTACCAGGAGACATGCAAGACCAGAGCCTGCAAGTGACGATTCGACAGACCTTACGTCTCCCCTACCTGTCCTGATCTCCCAGTGATATGATTACTCTGGTTCATACCCTCGCCCCCCTGTTCTTACTCACAACGGACACCTCTATTTTGGTCTCAAGAGCCCATAAAGCAAACCAAACTAGTCCCCCCTCTTCAGAATGGGAGTTCCTAGTGGGGAACTGAGGTAGGGACACCAGTCCCAGAGGGATCCATCCAGCTCCCCTGCCCTGCCAGCGGTCACACAGGCCCTGTCTGGAAGGTTCAGAGCCGCCACAGCACCAAGAGCACCTTGCAGCAGCCAGAGACTGTGCTAACTCACTCTGCGCTGGAGCCTCTGAGAGGACGGGGAGCCAGGCGAGGGCCTCAGAGAGGGCCACAAGGGTCCTGATGGGGCACAGGCAAAACGGGCTGTGGCTGAGAACCTGTCCTCCATTGAGGGTGGTAACCCTGACTGTGAGGCGGGGAAGCCTGGAGCATCCCTCCCCAGGTCTGAGTTGAAGTTGGGGGGCACGTGGGAGCAGGTGAGGCCCCTGAGGGTACAGCCTCTGCTGGGCAGAAACCTGGGGAGAGTCACAGGGCCAGCAAACAGCAGGGAGGCAGAGGGCCCTGCTCAGCCCCTTTCAGGTGTCCCATTAGGTCCCAAGACTCAGAGGCCATGGTGTCCAGCCCCCTGCCTATGGACATGTGAGTGTATTCCCAAGCTTGGGGCCCCTCAGTCTGCAAATACTGGACCCTTCGACTAAGCCCTTCCCTCTGTCTTGGGATCCAACCCAGCCCATTCCTTTTCAGGCAGCTCGAATACCCCTAGCAGCTTGGAAGCTCATGGGAAGTCCCCCAGGGGTGGTCCCCAGACCACTTCCACAGAGAAAGCATTTTCTGCTCGTGGATGTCCAGGGACACAGGGCCAAGCACAGAGCATCAGATGGGGCTGGGCTGGGAGCCTCTGCATGAGGACCCTGAGTGTTCTGTATTTGGACCTCTGAGCCACTTTGCATAGGTTCTCAAGCTTGCACCCCGGATCTTGGAGGATCTGGCAGGATGAGCTCTGCACTCCCCACAGGCTGCCCTTTGTTGGGTCAGGTCCCAGAAGTTCCTGGTTGGTGTCCCAGGCTACAGCACACGAGTGGGGAGCGGGGAGCAAGAGGCACACTGAGTTGTCCTGGGAAACATGCTGGGGCCAGGGTCCTCAGCAGAGAGACTGTGAGGCTGAAAAGTTCAGGAAGAGGTCAGTGTGTCATGACAGGGTCATGCTGCCCCTGTACTTGTCTTTGCCAATATCCCACCCTGCAAAGATTTAAGTGTGGCCATTGCCTCTTTTCCAGGACGAGGCACCACTGGGTGCCCGAGAGTATCCAAGGCATGTGCTGAGTGGCAGCTTCACCCCTGAGTTCAGGTAGGGGGTCACAGCAGGCATGTGGCACAGAGCATGCAAAGTGTGCTTTCGAGAAAAATATAAAAGGTAAAGTCCCACATCTTTGCTCCTGTCCACGGAATGAAGGGCCTGGGCTGCTGCTTTCCCTACACTAGTTGGTCTTGTTTGTGGAGCTGGTTTTCTTCTCATTCTGGCAGTTTAGCTACTTCATAGGTCCCAGGAAATTGTGGGCATGAGAAACAAACCAGACCTTGGGGTCAAAATGCAGGATGTGTCTGCGAGATTAAACCACATTATTCGTAGATTTCACAGTACATTTAATTTCCTTCTTTCCTTCTTTCCTTTCTTCTTTTCCATTCTTTCTCCAGATTTTCCCATCCAATGTGGGCTGAGAGTGGGGTGACTTGGGGTTTCCCTCCGAGTTTGTGCTTTTGGAGTTTGAGGACAAGTGGGCACTTGGCAGTTACCATCCAGTCCTCCCATGGCGGATAGGGTGTGGGTTCAGAGCTCTCAGGCTGGCCAGGGTCTGCCTCTGCCTGCACGGCTCCCTGGTTATTTTTATTTCTTCTGAACTGTAAAGAAAAGAACAGGTATGGCAGAACAGAGTGCAGAACATTGGGTCTTCAAGTCCCCGCATTGAGGATTTGGTTTTTGTTTCCTAGTGGGAAAACTAACTGGGCCAATCAAAATTGGCCCTAGGACTTTTGCTATAATTGTTGACAAAGAGTCATTTTCACACACACCTATACACCTATAATCCAGCTACTCAGGATCAGGAGTCAGGGCAGGAGGATTGCAAGTTCGAGGCCAGACTGGGCAACTTAGTGGACTCTGTCTCAAAATAAAAATATAAAGGGCTGAGGATGTAGCTCAGTGGTAGAGTGCTTGCATAGCGTGTGCATGGCCTTGAGTTCAATCCCCAGTACTAAGAGAGAGAGGAGAGAGAAGGAAAGAGAGAAGAAAGAAAGAAAGAAAGAAAAGAAAGAAAGAAAGAAAGAAAGAAAGAAAGAAAGAAAGAGAAAGAAAGAAAGAAGGAAAGAAAGAAAGAAAGAAAAAGAAAGAAAGAGAGAGAGAAAGAAAGAAAGAAAAACAAAAGAAAAACAGGCACTTTTTTTCCCACTTAATTACTGGCCTAATTAAAATGTATGCAGCTATTGGGCCACTATTAGATCTGCTGGTTTCCATTTTGCCATCATAAGGAGAGATCCTCCCTAGGAATGAAGCCATAAGGTGACCCTAACCCTGTGCTCCTGCCTCTCATGCACCTGCACATCCATCTCTCTTTGCATTAAAGCAGTAAACTGAGGCTCAGAGGGCTTATGGGACATGCTTCAGTTTCCACAGGAAGAAAGTGGGGGCCCTGGATTCTGAGTCCAGGCAGGCTAACCAAAACCCAGAACACTTCCCTCTCTTGAAAACCCATGGTTGTCCCTGGTCCCACCACCCGAATCCCAAGCTCTCTGCCCCCAAGTTGAGCTCCCCACACTCCAGACCAGCGCCTCCCACACTTAATGTCTGAACTGGGAATCTTACAAAAATTGCAGATCTGACTCAGTGGGTGGGAGGGGTGGGGCATTTCAGACATGGTCCCCCCTGATGCCCTTGCTGTGGGTCATGGAACACATTTGAGAAGCAATATTTGTAGAGAAAGATCTGCCTGATCACTGAAATAGCAGACATGTCCCAGTGCACGGGGCATGGGCAGCTCGAGAGGGGGCAGCTCCCAAACTCACGAAGCTGCGTGGGCTTGTATGAGCAGCTGCGAATCTCCTTTGAAAAGGATCCCTGGCTGGAATGACTCCACTGGGTCACCTTGGTGCTCACAAAGTGTTGCTTCCTGACTTCTCTGCACGCAATTGTTTGCTCTGAGCCGCCCCGGGCTGTCTCAGCCAGGAGTTTGTGCCTCCAGCCCGGAGTTTAGAGACCAGAGTCACATCCATTATCTCAAGTGATGCTCACAGAAGCTTCCACTCCAGAGGCTTCTTCCTGGCACTTTATACAAGAAAAACACTGAGGCTCGGCCAGACAGGACACTGGCCCAGGTCCCAGGGCCATCAGAGCTGAGACTGGAGTCTGGCTGCAAGGCCTGTGCCCTCTCCACACCCTTTTCTGTTGATTCACTGCCCAGGCATAAGACAAGTCAGAAAGCTCGTCCCCCCTCAGTCGTCACTACTGGGACTGGCCCACCTTTCTGGAATGAGAGGATAAGACTCTGGCCCCCACAAGCTTGCATTCTCCCCTCACCCACCATTGCCCCTGCCCAGGAGCTCCCCCTGCTCCATGCAGCTGGGCCTCACCTGCGAAGTTGACAGTGACAGCCACGACGATGATGATGATCCCATGATGAGGAGGGTGATGCTGAGCAGCCGGGCGAGGCGGCCTAGCCTCCGGGCCCCATCCAGGTCCCCTTGCTGCACGCTACTTCTAGACTGCAGAGAGAGGACAGCAGAGGCCTCAGGACGGCAGCCCTTGGTGGCCTTTGCACGGGCTTCCAGACACACGTCATCCCCACTGCCACCCACTCCAGCAGCCCCCCTTAGGAAAGGAAAGAAGGGCTCCCCTGGAGAAGGGGCCTGGGCCTCTTGGGGGGCCCCCTAACTGAGCTGCCCCTCACTGGCAGGGAACAGGTGGAAGCCAACCAAGAAATCTAGGATGGTGACAGGGCCAGGTAGTAGGGGCAGGTGATACAGTGGAGGCCCAGGTCAGAGAGGGTAGATCCAGGCCAACTTGCAGACAAGGAGCAGACAAGCCAAAGTCCCCTGGACCTCAGCCTAAGGCTCAGTCCTACAGCCTCACTGGGACCCCAAGGGAGCTGATGGTTCTGCCTGTCTCCTTTGTTCTGTGAGTTCCCCCCTTGCCACCGAAGAAAAAAGGGAACTGTCCTCCCTCCTACTATTTCCCACCCAAGACCACATCTTGTTCAACCAAGCCCACCTTTCAGATCATATGAGAAAGGGGAAGGGTCTCAGGGTTGTCTTGGAAAGCCAGGGTTGAGGTACCAGGGTCCTGTTCTAACACCTTGTTCCTTCTTGGTGAACTGTTTCTTGAACCTAGTTAATCTGGTGAAATCAGGTGGATGCAGGTGGGGACCCAGGTGCCTTGATAGGAGGTATGTCCAGGAATCTGCAAGTGGCCCTATGACCCTGCCTAAGATGGTCAAGGGTCACCTGCTGGCCAGGGCTGGCTCCATGACCTCAGATTTTATTTGTTATTTATTTATTTTTAATCACTAATTTAATTAAGTTCTTTTGTCCTTTTAGATATACATGACAGTAGAGTGTATATTCACATATTATATATACATGGAGTGTATATATATGTATGAATATTTAGGACCCCATCTTGCAGTTGCACATGATGTGGAGTTTCACTGGTTGTGCATTCATATATGAACATAGGAAGTTATGTTCAATCCATTCTACTGTCTTTCTTATCCCATCCTCCTCCCTTCCCTTCATTTCCTGTGGTCTAATCCAGTGAACTTCTATTCTTTCTTCCCCCATTCTTGTGTGTTAGTATCCACATATTAGAAAGAACATTCAGCCTTTGGGTTTTTGGCATTGGCTTATTTCACTTAGCACGATAGTCTCCAGTTCCATCCATTTACTAACAAATGCCATGATTTCATTCTTTTTTGTGGCTGAGTAATATTCCATTGTGTATATATACCACATTTACTTTATCCATCCATCTTTGAAGAGCACCTAAGTTGGCTCCATAACTTAGCTATTGTGAATTGATCTGCTGTAAACATTCTGCATCACTGTAATGTGTTGATTTTAAGTCCTTTGGATATATATACTGAGGGTTGGGTAACTGAATGACCTTAGATTCTTTACTATAGATCTCCTCTATTTTTCCTGGACTTAATGGACTTGCCCCAGCCCTCCTGGGAACAGGCATAGGAAGCAGTCCACCAATGTATGACTACTTTGGGGGCTTCAGTTCAATCATTTGTTATTTTATTTTTTGATTCTTAGAGGCCCTGAGTTCAGCATGGAAAAGTAGTTAAGTACCTTGAGGAGGAGGAGGAGGAGGACAATGGTAATGGTGATTTATTGAACCCTTACTTTGCACCAGGCAGCTGTCTAAGGACCGTACCTAACGATCTCATTTAGCCTCAAAATCATGCTAAGGGATTAGCAGTGCCGCTCCACTTCCCTGAAGTAAAAGCTGAGTTCAGAGATGTGACCCTTCCTCTCTCTGTGCCCGTGATTCAGGACCAAGGTCCTTTCACCTCTCAGATCCTCACCAACTCTCCCACCAACTCTGCACTTTCATTCCAAGTTACTTCTGGGACAGTAGGACATCTAACTCCATCTGCTTCTTACCCGTGTGACCTCTCCAGAGTCCCAGTTATTGGCGGCAGACTAGAGTCCACCCTCTAGGTCACAACTCTGCCATCCTACCTTGCTAGTGTGTATGCTTATTTAGTTTTGCAGTGCCGAGGAGGGAGCCCAGGGCCTGGTGCCTGCCGGGGGAGAGTTCTACCACTGAGCGTACTCACCTTGCTCATTTGTCCCCTCCCCATCCAGTCAATTCCAGGGCCACTCTCCTCTCTAACTTCCTTTCACCTGCCCTCGTTCCAAGCACACCTTCACCGGAGCCATGGCAACAGACTCCTGAAGATCCCCTGGCACCAGCTCTGTCCCTTGTTCTACTTCCCCGACTCCCATCTCACATCACAGATGTTTATACCAGACACGGTGCCAGACCACTAGGCTGCAGCAGGGTGCAGCAGTCCCAGTTCCTAGGCTCATGGGACTTACAGCCTAGCCTGCTGGCCTCCTTTACAGTCACACAACTAAAGGACAAATAAAGGCGAAATTATAATTGTGGTTAGTTACAAGGAGAGATGTACAGTACTATGAAACTTATTAAAGGGGAGTCAGGGAAGCCTCTCTGGAGGAAGGAGCCTGGATCTGATAAGAAGGAGGAGTAAAAATTAAGCTGATATTTTTTTCAAAAGGAACAAAAGTGTTCCAGCAGAAAACATCATATGCAAATGTCCTGCGTGTCAACTATGTAGATGCTAATAAATAGCTGTTGGCTGAAGGAAATATGGATAAAAGGCCGTGTGGCTGGAGCAGAAAGAGGGAGGACAAGCTGGCTACAGGGGCAGGCAGGGCCAGGCCAAGTCAGGCTCTGGCAGCACCAAAAGGAGGTGGGTCTTTTTTCCCAGAAGCAGTGGGAGCCAGGGAAGGATGTCTGGTCAGGGGCAGGGAATGAGATGATTGAATACCAGCTTTTCTAAAAGACCCTGTTGAGTATCTTGTGGGGATGGGAGCGGGTGGGGACAGGGAGGCAAATCAGGAGCTGTTGTGTAAGTTCAGTGAGATGATGGAGGCTGAGAGGTATCTCTCCTACTCAGTCCTCAGTGGCTCCCCACTGTCCACAGAACAAAATCCAACTAAGGTCAGTTTACTTTTCCTGTTTGAAATGCTCTACTCCTCTGTCCTACAACTTCTGGGCACAGTTGATCTGAGTTGTACAAGATGAGATCACTGAGCTTCTTTGCTCCTGCCTGCATTTCTGCCTGCCCACAGCACAGGTCTAGACCTTCCCCTTTCCTCAAGGGCTGTCTCCATTCCAATGCCACCTCCTCTGTGAAGCCCAACAAGATTTTTCCAACTCTGCCAGAATGATACTCGCATCACCTGAACATAGTGCTTAGGGCATTTCATCCTCCAAATACTCCTATGAGGCAGGAGTGGAGCCAGAGCATAGATAGCCATGTGCACACAGTAAGAGAAGCAATTGATCAACAAGGACCCTGACTGCTGCATAGGGGAGTCTGGATTTAGTCCTGTAGATATTGGGAACCAATGAGGGGTTTTAAGTGGGGATGCAGACTCGCATTTTAGGAATGATCTATCTGGCTTCAGTGGCGGTGGGGAGAAGACAAATTCAAAGACTCATACTAAGTAGGGAACTGGGGAAGAATTCAGATTGGAGACAATGCAAAGAGAGAAGGTGAAAGGCAGTGTGGAGAGGGGCTTGCAGGGACCATTCCCAAGCTTTTGGCTTGAGGGATGGGTAAGCAGAGATGCTCTTCCTAGAGACAGAGGAAGAGTCCTGTTCAGGGTTGGCCCTGTTCAGGTGGGGGTGCCTGGATGCTGTGAACCTGTCGGTGCAGTGGGATCCAGAGGCCTAGAGCTCAGGAATCATCAGCACTGGGAAGGAATGTGATGAGGTCCAGGAAGCATGCAGGTGGAAAGAGGACAGGTCCGTAGGCCCCATCTCCTGTGTGGGAGCACTGACTGGCAAAGGGGGTGTCGGGGAAAAGAAGCCTGTCACAGGAACTGAGGAGTGACCAGAGGGGAAGACAGGGGAGCATCCAGGAAGTTTGAGATGGAGGCTCAAGAGGTGCATGGTGGCTTCTCATGCACGGAGGTCAAGTCGCACAAGGAGGAAGCTAGTGACCATGAGATGCCGTGGGTGTCTTTGGTGAGAGAGGTTCAGAGCAGTCATGGGGAGGAAACTAAAAGGAGCAACATGAGAAACAAGCAGGGAAGGAGCAAGTTGAACAGCAAGAAGACAGTCTTGAAGTTTTGCCGTGGGTGAGCAGAGAGATGGCAGAGGAGCTACGACAGGATGAGGCAAGGTTCTCCAAGATGGGGGAGGACAAGACCTGGCAAGGAGGGAGGGAGAGGACAATGAGGTCGGGGAGTGACTGGTGCCACACCACAATGTCCCAGGGCAGCAGAGAGCTGAGGTCTGGGCTTGGGCCCAGCTACGAACTGTGGACAGAGCAGCGAGCACACCTGTCCCTGGAGACTGGGTGAATATAGGTGCGGGTGAGCTCATGACTCCACAGGTGTGTAAATGGCCCTGGGCAGGAAGCTGCAAGTGTTCATGCCTCTGGACCTTGGACCTCTTAGTGACAATGAACCAGAGTCAGCCAGTGAGGGGCAGAAAGGGTGGATTTGGTTTGAGAAGGGAGCATGGGCGGAACTACAACCCATCCTGAGACCCACAAGCCCAACTGGCCACAGAAGGGACCCAACCAGGAGCAAGTGTAGACTCCAGCTCCCCAGCAGAGCAGTCTGGATAAGAGCCCAGGTTCTGAGCCCGACCACCTGGATACCTGTCCCAGCTCCGCCATTTATTGACTGAAACCCTGGGTAAGTGGCTTTCTTTTTCTATATTTTTTTTAATCTTTAAAATTGGAATAAAAAATAGATACTGGCTAAGAATGTGGCTCAATGGTAGAGCACTTGTCTAGCATGCATGAGGTCCTGGATTCATTCCCAGACCTAGTATTGCAAGAAGAAGGAGGAGGAGGAGAAGGAGGAGGAGAAGGAGGAGGGGGAGGAGGGGAAGAAGAAGAAAAAGAAGGAGGAGGAGGAGGAAGAAGTGGAGGTGGAGGGGGGAAAGAAGAAAAGAAGAAAAGAAAAGTTACCTACTTTATTGGGCAGTCATGGGGAAGCAATTAGTTGGCCCCTCCTTGGGTCTCCCAAGGCATGGCATCTTGCACCATTCTCTCTTTCTCTTATCACTTTGTGTCATTATTTCTTGTGTCCCTGTCACTTTCCTTCTCTAGACTCCATCTTGGTATCCCTTACATCTACCTTAATGCCAGGACCCAGTAGATCCTCAGTAAAAGTTTGAGGAAGAAAAAAATAAAAGAACCAAGACAAAGAATGAGAAGAGAGTCTGTTTTCTAACCACTGAACTTCACCAGTGGTATGTTCAAAATTAATGAAGATTCATGAGAGATAAAGACAATGGATGCCACTGGAAAGACACCTGGCATCTGGGTTTTGGCCCCACCCACTAACCCATGCCACCTACAGCTCTGCAAATGATCAGCTTATGTCACTGAACTCAAGACGTCAATGACAAGGCAGCATTAGGAGGAAGAGAAGGCAAGGTGGAGAAAAGCCTCAGATTTCTAAGACACCCAGCATTAGAGATTCTGAGGTTGCCTCGAATGATTACCAAGGGACTCCTCAGCTGTAAGGATGACATGAAGGGGGACAGGAGCAGGATTTGAGATGAGTGGTGTCCTGACCTTCCAGAGAAATAGCTGGACCTTTTAGTAATGATTCAGGACCATGGAGAGAGGCACATGAGTGTTTGCTTGGGTGGAGGAAAGAAATCGTAAAGAGAAAAAAATCTCCTTTCTTTCTTTTTTTCAGCAGTGTTAAGTCCAATCTCTCCTTTGTCCACAGAGCCATGAACCCACACATCTCAGTCACACATGTGCCTTCAGGCCTCAAGACACCATTGAGTTTGCAGCAGATGCCCCTGGAGGGGGCTCAACACACTTGCTCTGTGGATGAATAAATGCATAAAGGAATGCAGGTGTGAAAAAAATGTGCTATGCCCACAATACATCAGTAAGAATCATCAGATTACCAAAAATGCCTAATGCACTCTGGATCTCTATGGTGCCCCCGTGTGTTACAGGAAAAACCCACAGAGAAGGGGGTCCTTACTAACCTCCACCAAAACCACAGACGGGCCTCCCCCAGATGGTGTAATGAAGGGTGAGACTCAACTTCTCCCAAAACTGGTTAAAATCAAAATTGCCCAGTCACAAGGAATTTGCTCTTTCCTCTGACATTACAAAGTTTTGTTTAGTACTAATAATAACAGTAAGTGCCAGTCACGGAGGCTCATGCCTACAATCCCAGCTATGCCTGAGGCAGAAAGATCACAAGTTCAAAACCAGTCAGACATCTTAGCCAGACCTTGTCTCAAATTTTTTAAAAAGGTGATGGAGGGGGCTGGGGACCCAGCTCAGGGGTAGAGCACCCTTGGGTTCAATCCCCTGAATCAAAAAATGAATAAATAATGACAACAGCAACCACTTGCATTTATTAAGCATTTGCATTGTGCCAGGCTCTGTGCTAAGTGCCTCACATACATTAGCTCACTCGATCCTCCCAGCAGCCCCCTGAGGTAGATGGTTTTATTGTGTCCATTTTATAAATGAAGAAGCAAGCTAAGGCAGGAGGATGAGTGATATGGACAGTCACAAGGCTCACAGGGACAGAGCTGGGATGCATACACACATCTGCCTGATGCTTGTTCTATCACTATTGCTGACTGAAGGTCCACTACCTGGGGGGACTGAAGGCCTAGCTACCCTCATAGATGGAGAACTTACTGGCAGGCAGGAACACGGCTACTTCTCAGCCTGACCCGGAAGAAAACTGACCACAGATGATGAGGCTCATGGGAGGCCAGAACAGAGCTGGATCTGGACACTTGTGTCCACTACTCTTCAGACAGAGCCCCAAAGACTCAACAGCCCTGGGTCACACTGAGCCTCTGTCAAAGCCACAGGACACTGCTGAACTTAGAGGGTCTAGAGGGAGAATTGGAGGAGGGCATGAAGGAAGAAAGAGGGAAGTAGAATTTTCCCTTCACTGAACAAATGGCTGAGAGGTTTGACTTCCTTGGAGTTTCACATCATCCTTGTCCCAAGAGCCAGATGTGGGGTGGGGCCATAAGAGAACAATGGATTCAGCATCCAGCTGATGAGCCTCATCCCAGCTGTGCGACTGTGAGTAAAGGCCCAACTCTGCCTCCTCTGTTAAATGGGGACAATTTAACCAGATGTCAACCTCACATGAAGTGCCTCCACTGGTTAACAAATGCAGGGTCAAGTCCTTGACCCCAGGGATGGAAGGAGCCCCACCACCCAACAGCCTCTCTTGAGCTTGTTAATATCTGCAAAGTGTGCTCTCACATGAGGTTGGCAGTCTGGCTGTCACCACCTCCCTGGCCTCACTCATTCCCTGTTCAGCCCTGTTTCAGCCATGTCATCTCAGTCACTCTTGCCTGCTTCACCTGTGCCACTTGGTCCTACTTCCATGGCAGCTCTGCCATCCCTATCCTTGGGTGGACCCAATGTCCATATCTACAGACTTACAATAGCTTACCAACAACTGGAGAAACTTCCACCATAGTACAGGCTGATGACAACCCCATCCATCAACTCTAACCTCAGCAAAGCCCTTCAGCCACTGACCTGTCACCTTCCCTCTGCCACCATGCCCCTATTTTCAGCAAATCACCTTGCCTTCCATGACCCTGGTAACATGGAGATGTAGAGCATGAGTACCTCCCTTTCTTGAGTATTCCTACCTGCCTCTGCCCTCCTAGCCTCTCCTCTTCAGGAATCCCACCCCATCAATCACCACCCCTCCTTTCGTCCGGGCCTGTTCATCACCAGGGGCACCAGGGATCTATGAATGGCCAACTCAGTGGACACTCCTGTTCTCTTTGAACCTGACCTCTCCACAGCCTTTGTCCACTTCTCCTTCAGATTCACTGCCCTGGATGTCTCTCCCTCTTAACTAGCTTTCCTCTCACCTCCTTGAATCTCCTTTTCACAACACATTTCTGGTCACTTCCCTCTGCCTTAAGTGCTGTAGGCCCTAGGGCTCTCTCCAAGATGGCGCCAATATTTTTGGATAGTCACAACCTGGGCAAACAGAGCTCCTCCCTTCTAACATTTTCCTCTCACCATCCTTCCTTCCAAGCCCATTGCTGAAGTCAGACCTTCATCACCCCTGCTTGGACATGATGCAGTTGAGTGTTGGTTTTAAAAATATGAACTAACCACATCTTGCCTTGCTTAAAACCCATCAGGGGTTCTTTAGAGCCACTGGAACAAACTTTAAATTTCTGGAGCAAGTCCCTGCCTGCCTCCAGTCCCTGTTGCAATCACTCTTGTATTCTTCTGCCATGCCCCAAAATTCCATCCACTTACATCAGTCATCTATTCCCCCAAATGCCTAGCACAGTGCCTGGTTCATAAAGAGGCTCAGACACTGACAGCTACCTAGGTATCCTCTACCACTTAGTTCCCTCTAAACAAGCAAATGAGTCAAATGAGTGAATGAATGAATGAATGAATGGTCAATGTAGCCAACTCTTGGAGAGTTTTAGAAACCCCTTTGCCCCTTGCCCTGACCCTGGTCCAGGCCTCTTCACCTCTGTGTCAGGCTCATCCCCTTCAGCCCCTCCTCTTGCCTTATGCCAGACACATCCACCAAAATGGAAATCTGGCCACAATACTTCAGCTCTAAACCCTACAATGAGCATGCTACTACAGAGAGGAAGCTCAAGAGGACACTGTGTTAAGTGAAAAAGCCAGTAACGAAGGACCACATATTCTCTGATTCCATTGACACAAAACATCCAGAATAGGCAGATCTATAGAGAGAAAGGTCAGTGTTGGCTTAGGGCTGGAGGCTCACGGGATGGAGAATGACCGCTAGAGTATAGAGGGTTTCTTAAGGAGATGAGGAAAATGTCCTAAAATTGACTGTGACTACGTTGTAACTATCTGTGAGGACTCTAAAAACCACTCAATTACTATTCAGTTGTAAAAAAGAATGAAATTCTGCCCTTTGCAACATGTGATGGAATCAGAGGTCATTGTGTTAAGTAAGAGCCAGGCACAGAGAGACAAGGAGCGTAATCTACAAATGTCACTCTTATAGAAGTTGAGAATATAAAGGTGGTTAGGAGAGGCTGGGGACAGCAGTGGGCAGGGATAGGAAAAAGTTGGTCACCAGGTACTAAGTTATAGTTTGGAGTAAGATGCTCTGTGGTGCTTCTGTACAGTGGGGTGACTCTGGATAACAATAACATACATTATATTTCAAATATCTAGAAAAAAGGATTTTGAAAGTTATAATGATAAATGAGGAGATAGATAGGTGTAATCTGATTTAGACATTGTACAAAGTATACATGTATAAAATATTATATGGCACCCCCCAATATGTAGAATTTTGTTTTTGTGTATAAATTTAAGCTGGGTGTGGTGGTGCACATCTGTAATCTAGCAGCTCAGGAGGCTGAACCAGGAGGATCACGAGTTCAAAGCCAGCCTCAGCAACTGCAAGTTGCTGAGCAACTCAGTGAGACCCTGTCTCTAAATAAAATTCAAAATAGGGCAGGGGATGTGGCTCAGTGGTTGAGTGCCCCTGAGTTCAATCCCCAGTATAAAAAAAAAAAAAATTTAAAACCACCATTGAGTTGCACCCTTTAGATGGGTGAATTGTATGCTATATGCTGTATCTCAATGAAACTATTTAGTAAAACCAGGACTGGGCATGTAGCTCAGTGATAGAGCACAGGGCCCTGGGTTTGATCCCTAGCACTGCAACAACAACAAAACCTACAGTGGCTTCCCATCCCCCAGTAGGGAGATTCCCAGCTGCCACTTAGTTACTATTACCATGGAATAGCACTTAGGATGCGCTGGGTGTTGCTCTTATGCACTTTGAGTGGCCCATCCCATTTTACCCTCCAGCAACTCCCTATTGCAGGCATTATGGTTATATCCTCTTTTCCGATAGGTAAACTGAGGATAAGAGGCTTGAGTGACTCGTCTGGGACTCCATAATTCCCTTGTGGTTATGTCTAGCACGGGCAGTTCTTGCAGTGTTTCGTAAGGACCTATTTCCATGTTTCTTCCCACTGACGGCATATCACTGCAACTTGGCAAATGGTGTCTGGTTTAGTGCTGTACTTCTTGCACCGAACCCAGCAACACCTGACCCGACTCAAGAACTTTAAAAGGACATGAGGTGAGTTCAGTGTTCTTACTGTCTGAGGCCCAGGTTCCCTTTAAGGAAGGCAGCTCCTGCCCAGCCTGGACTCTGCACCCCCACCCTCATGCCAGGAGACAGATTCTAGAGTCTGTTTTCTCCTGAGTGAGCCCTTGTGTGATTTCCCTCCCCAAAGTCTGTCCCCCCTACTGGGATCTTTCTCTGTATCCAAGAGGTTGGCCCTGCCCAGAGCCACTGGCCACACACCTGGGGCCTGACTGTGTCCCCCAGCTGTCCCCAAGTGCAACAGGCCGCACAGGAAGTTCTTGGGAAGGTCCCAGTGAGGCCTGTCCAGCCCTGTCTCTTGAACCCATGCCAAGTCCCTCATACTCAAGAATGCCGTCAGGCGTGGTAGCGCATGCCTGTAAATCCCAGCAACTCGGAAGGCTGAGACAGAAGGATCACAAGCTTAGCTTAGTGGGACCCTATCTCAAAATAAAAAGTTTTAAAAGAACTGGGGATGTTAATTTCCGATACTAATTTTAAAAAAAGAAAGAAGAAGAAGAATGTTACCAGTGTCCCCTGATGTCCTGGAGGTGGTCCTGGATTTGATGGGGGTCAGGGAAGACCTCCTCTAGATGGAGGCTGGGCCTTAGTGAAGTGGACAAAGATGTTTAAAGAAATGTGGACTTTCTCAGAGGACAGCCAGAGTGACCACAGCTCCTAGGAACTTGGCAATAGATGTGTCAGCAGCACGTCACTCCAGGGGAAACAATGTCACCCCACCTGGTCCTCTGGCCCTGACCAGCCTGGGGAGCAGGAGTTTGCTCCCTTCCGCTCCTAACCTCATTCTAAATGTCATTGTCATGCCTATCCTTCTCCCTCCTTCCATCCTGGACCTCAAGGGTCACCTGACAACATCTATTGACACTTTCTGTGGGATCTTCCCTAAGTAGCTCTACCCAAAATGACTTGGCTGGGGAACAATCTAAGACAATTTAAACCCCACAGAAGTAAAGGTTAACCCACATGCTCCTTCTTGGCGAGGCAGGCTCTTGCCCTCTAACTCTCAATTTTTTCTCTTGTGCCCAGACCAACCTCCCTCGCTCTAAAGACAGATGGTGGGACCTGTGTAACCACTGAGGCCCACACGGATCCTGGGGGCAGGTAGCCGACTCACCCCTTCTTGTGTGCCCCAGGGAGGGGAGTCAGTCCCCTGGGGCCCTTGGTGCAGGCAAAGAACTCACTGCCAGCTCTTGGAAACCAGAGCTGGCAGAGGCTGCTAGAATGGCCCCTGAGGTCTGACTCCCCTCCCGGGTACAGGGGGCCCTGAGACTCCAATCCCTGCTGATACAGAGTTCTGCACAGGAATGATTCCTTGGGGCAACCACCGCCTCCAAATAAGCAGGACCCCCGACTTGGCCGATTTTCTGCCCCATAGAATTCAGCTCCAGGCAGCTCCCTGAGTCCCTTCCCCAGCAGGAATGGGGCAAAATCAAGCTGTGATGCCCGGAGCAAAGATGAAAGAATGGCACCCACAGACCCTCAGCCCCTGGCCTCTCTGGAAGGGGGAGTAGGAAGCTGAGCAAGGATCTTCCCATGAGACCCCAGCTCCTGGCTCTCTTTTCTCTGCATCCTACCTGGCATGCCTGCCTGAGGACATGCCTGCCAACCCCAAGGTCCAGCCCCTGTCCCTGAACAAAGAGAAGCACTTACCATAATAGAAAAGATGAGGGGGATGAGGTTGAGGGGCCAGACAGGGCAGAAGCAAGAGGCAATGGCAAGGATGAGGTAATCTTTGGGGACTTCTTGGTCCTGGGCGAAGGAGGTGGTGGCGACAGAGGATGCCCTCCTTGAGCTGGCCCGGGAAAGGGAGCCAGGGAGTGAGGCTTCCCGGTGCCCCTCAGAGATCACCTTGAAGGGCAGGCTGTGGCCGTTCTTCTCCAGGTCCAGTGCCTCTGAGAAGGACTTGGACAGATTCAGGGCTTTGTCATCCTTGCCCTCCACCTTGGTGAGGAGCTTCTCCATCTCGGGCAGATCCAGCGGTGAGATAGAACCTGCCTCCTGCACCCGGGGAAACTGAGGCTGCCCTGGGTTAGCCATGTTGGCCTGGGTTTTGGGCTGCTCCAGCTCCAGGCCTGGACAAGGGGCTCCAGAGGGACCTCAGCACACCATTCCTCAGCCCAAAGTGAGAGCTTCCAGGGCAGGGATAGAAGTGTGGCCCAGGAGCCCAAGGGCCAGCTGGGTGCCGGGAGGGTGAGAAGGAGCCAGTTGGGTTCTTACGGCCAGCTGGGTTCAGAGGCCAGGGCCTGCACCGCCCCTGCAGAGCTCCCAGGGAGCTGCAGCCTTCAGCTCTGCTCAAGTTTGAGGCCAACTTTGCTGACAGCACAGATGGGCGGGGAAGCAAAAGAAGGAGAAGAATGCTCCTCTCTGGAGTAAGGCTTAGACTGAGGCAGGGCGGCTATGTGTGTGTGTGTGTGTGTGTGTGTGTGTGTGCGCGTTCGTACGCACCAACGTGTGTGTCTGCTCCCCATACAGCCTCCCTCTCTCTCCACCCTCCTTGGAGATGCCTTTCCTTTTCAATTCCCCTTTCCCTAGAGAGCCACCCCAGCATCCTGCCTCTGCCTCAACCCTGCCCAGCCCAGCCCAGCCCAGCCCAGCCCAGCCCAGAGGGACTTGGGCTGGCCTCTGGTTTCCATTGCAACCCCAGGACCTGCTCCTCTGGGCCAGGGACTCTGGATGGGGAAAACAAAGACATGTCTTCAGCCATCCTGGGCACTGAGCCCTCTGCCTCTCTAACCAGCAGGCTCCTGCTTCCTCCTGTCTGGTAGGAAATGCTGGGCCCTGGGTCTATCACATCCCTTCCAGACCTTGACCCTCAACCCTTAGAGATCTCCAGGCCCAAGTTTTCCTCCTGGCTCTGAGAGGGAAGGGGAGATGTGAGCAGCAAGGTGGCCCTGGAGGACCCACTGACTGGGTTTCTAAGCAGCCCACCAAGGCCTGGGGAAGAGGGTCTGAGGGGGAAGAGTGGCCCCATTTCATGCCCATGGGGACTTTTCCATGGTGATAAAGAGCAGCAGGCAGAGACCCTCCTGCTCAGCAGTTGCTCAGGCAGATGCCAGCTCTGGTTGTGGCTGCCTTTCCTGATTCCTTCTCATCTGTGTTCCCTCTTATATTCCCTCCCTCTGTTTCTGCCTCTTATTCTCTGCATCTTTTCCTTTCTAAATGCCTGACCTCTCTCCTTACCTTGCTTTGTAAAGGTGATCTGGAGCCCTAGAGGTAGGGCTGTGTGTGTGTGTGTGTGTGTGTGTGTGTGTGTGTGTGTGTGTAGGCTGGAAGGGCTTCAGAGATTGGGGGTCTGGGAATGTGGCTTGGTGGTTAAGTGCCCCTGGGTTCAATACACAGTACAAAAAAAAAAAAAAAAAAAAAAAAAATGTTGCTTTCAGTAAAGGTTGGGTCAGACAGGTATAAGGAAGTGGGCAGAGCCCACTGGCCACAGGGAAGGAAGCAGAGCCCTGGAGAAGAGCCAGGGCTCACCTAAGAAGAGCTCCAGAGAACTGAAAGAACTCTTGGAAGTTAAGTTTGGAAAATATTTGTGGTAATAGGGTAAATTTTTAGGTTTGATAAATTCAGCTATATTAAATTAAGAATTTTTGCACAATAAGGTAAATCCATTATTATTTGCAAAATGCAGCCCTCAGGGGAGGTGTGTGTGTCTTCATCATAGAGCCCAGGAAGCCCCTTAATCCCCAGGCCAGGAGCCTGACCAGGGGAGTGAGTGCTGTTCCTCTCCCCAGGGGTTTCACAATATGTCAATGCCTTTCAATTATGAAAGCTCTATCCAAGGGTAGCAAGTTGGGTCCCTGAGACTGCTGATCCTTCAGTATCCAGGCACACGGAATTCCATGTTACAACCTGGGAGCTGGCTTTTGGGTAGAGGGGCTCAGGTCCTCTGCAGGACCTACATCTGCCCAATTCAATTGAGTAGCCTCTTGCCACACATGAATAGTGAGCACTTGAAATAAATGACTTGACAAATTGAGATGTGCTGTACATGTAAAATACAGGATTCTGAAGACTTGATAACAGAAAAACAGTAAAATATTTCACTCATATTTTTATATTATTTGCATGTGGAAGTAATAATATTTGGATATATTGGACTAAGTAAAAATGTTACTAAAATTAATGTCACCTATTTCTTCTTACTTTTTTAAAAAATTTACTATGCCTAGTAGAAAATTTAAAATTAAAATTCAATTTAAAAATAAAATTGAATTATATATTTTTGTTAGGCAGCATGTAGCCTAGAAGAAGGAACCAGACATAAAGAGATCTTTTTTAATTCTACAAGAAAAGAAAAGGAAAAAAAGACTCTCAGGTTAGTTGGTGGCAGCAAGGTTGCCTGAATGGACTGGGGTGGGTGCACTAGGAGACCAGGTTTGTTCTGCCTGTGCAAGATGCTGGGTTTGCAGCGCCACCTAGTGGACTGTGTGATGAGGGGAATAACCAGAGTGGAAGCCCAACCCTGCCAGTGGTTTCAGGGCCCCCTCCAGCGTCAGCAGTTACACTAGGTAGATTCCCATTAGATGGGAATCTAAGTCGTACATGGAAGCCCTTGGACTATATTCGTCCTACAAAGTGGGATTATTCTGCACAGAATTGACCGATGTTTTTAAAAATTTATTCCACATAAAAATTGGAGTTTCAGACATTTTATTTGTTTATGGTACTAGAGATTGAACCCACAGGGGTTCTACAACTGAGCTATATTTCCAGCCCTATTAATTTATGTTTATTTTATTTTTTTTATGTTTTTAAGGCAGTCTTACTAAGTTGACTGAGTTGGCCTGGAACTTAGCGCTCCTCCTGCCTCAGCCTCCCAAATTGCCAGGATTACAGGTGTGCGCCACCACACCTGGCTGGGGTTTCAGATTTTTAGCATAAAAGTCTTGGAACTCTGGGCAAATTTCCTACAGAAGCTGGGCCAGCTGCACCCTTCAGAAGGGCTTTGAACTCCTGGGTCAGCTCCAAGTTCCCTGCCTGTCTGGGAATCTGAGTGACGAACCCTGGATTCGCTAGACATTTGGATCAGCCTCTAGATGTTCCACAGCTGAGTGGCCTTGCTGCTCTCTGGTGTGGACACAGAAAACAAAAAGAAGGAATTCCTCTCTCTTTCCCCCTTCCCAACTGCATGGGTACCTGAAGTGGGCAGCAGGAACCCCAGCTCTCTAGTCCTGGGCCTGGCTCACCATCAAGGCCAAGTGGGTGAATTGGAGGAAAGAAACATGAACCAAGTGCCCAGAGTGTGTCCCCACCGACCCCAATCCCATCTCTGCCCACCCCCATCCTGTGTGCTTTAAGTGGGACAGATGCTGAAAGAGGTTAGGGATACAGTGGAGGGGAAAGTGGGCCTACATATGAGGGTCCTTTGTGTGGTGGGGTGAACAGGAAAGAAACCTCCAAAGTTGCAAATTAGGTTCAGCCTAATTCAAGGTGAAGAGGAAATAAAGCCTTCCCCCTCCTATCTGCCCTGCAACCTTTTTCATTCTGGGCATCTGATTGGGTGTCTGGAAACCCTAAGGGGCTGACAGGGCAGGTGTCATTGAGTAGATTTCTTTTCTCACTGAAGCATTCCTGGGCCCAGTCACCCACCCCTTCTCTAGTGGCAACAGAAGCCTTCTGGCATCTGTGGACAGATATGTACATACACATGTATGAAGCATGAGGAAAACATATCTGATGAAGCTCCCGTCGGTAAGAACCCCAATATTTCTCATCTAGTGAGGTGAGTCCTTCCAAAGGAGCCCACTGGGGATACATCATCCTTGACGTCCTTGCACGAAATATGTCCCTACTCCTCTTTGGGGTTGTCCTAAGGAGACAGATCTTTCACTTTTTAAAAACAGTTATGAAGAATCTAATGAAAATTAAAAACCACATTTATCCCTCCAAATCCTCTCCCATCTGTGCAGGCACCTACATTTTTGCCTACATAATAATTGGTGGGCATGGACCATTTTGTGATCTGCCCTTTTAACTCACTGTTATGTTCATTCTGTTAAAGTAGCAGAGTTTGCTTTACCATGCCTTTACAGTTGGGCATATGTGTTTTTCAAAATCTTTCACTATTATGTACCAGACTGCTGTGACCACTTTTTTGCAAATTGAGTACAAAAAAAAAAAAAAAAAAAAAAATCCTCTTGGATTACTTTCTTGGTGTATTTTTATCATGGTCTTTCCACACTTACAAAAAAGGAAGAGATATACAGTATAACTAGAAATCTGTAAAATGTGCCCCTTTCTCCATGTCCCTGACAACACTGGGTTTTATACTTATATATTTTTGCTGTTATGTCTCATTCAGTGCTAGAGCCACGGCAGGCACTGTTTGTTCCCTGTGACAAAGGCAGTTGGTGTAAAAGAAGGCATAGGAAGGTACATACTTCTAAGAGGGGCCAAGAGACTAAGCGTATGAGTCCTGGTGAACTGTAAAGCTGCTAAAAATGCTGTTATATAATTACTATTATAGTGAGTGATTATGTGGGCTGAACCCCATGCTGCATGTTTTAAAGGCATTGTCTCGTGTAGTCCGTACAACAACCTATGATGTAAGTACTTATTTTAGCTTACAGTACAAATGAGAACCCCAAGACAAATCGGCTGGGTGATTTATTTGCACAAGGTCACGCACCCTGATAAACTAAGAAATGGAAGTGGTCACACCCCTCTGAACTCTCTCACCTGCCTTGTTTTTATTTCACCTGCAGGGGGCGCCCTCACCACTCCTGGGCTGAGAGGACCGCTGGGTGCAGAAAAAAAAACCCTTTCTTTCTTTAAATCCTGGAATTTAGGAAAACAGGACTCGATGGTGATTTTATCATGTTTCCATAGAATAAACCCGAGGCCAAACAAGGTTAAATCACTAGGCTGATCCATCAGAAGATTATAACAGGAAACGAACAGTAACACTTTGTGAACACTTTTTAATTGCTCCAAAACTGTACATTATGAAACACATTCACCTTATAGCCACCCAAGGTGACCTCAGTCAGAGGTGAGAAAATAGAGGCCAAGGAAGTGACAGAGCAGGGACTGGATTCTAGGCAGGTCTGGCTCTTTCCTTTCCACTGTCTGTCCATGTCACTGTCAGGCTCAGTGGGCAGGATTGAGGCTCAGGTCCTGCACTTTGCTCGTAGTCAGACCCAGAGTTAAAACTTTCCTGTGATTTGTGCCTTAGCCCTGACTGTGAAATCAGGAGCCCTGAGCCTGTGGCTAGGGATAGGGTGCCAAGTGTGCCAGCAGTGTTAGGGCTTGCAGAAAGCAAAGACATCTTTAATTACAGCAGTGAGCCTCACCTTAACTGTTCTGAGAAAACCTCACTCTCCCTTGGGTCTATGCCCATGGCCATCTCCCGAGCTGCTGTGGAGTCCCCCATTTGAGCTGGTTTATGTAACCCTTGCTCTCAGACAGCAAGAGCCCAGTCCTCCGAAGGGACCAGAAAGTCCTCAGCCTTCCCCTGGCACAATGGATCCTCAGTCCTGCAAGCACTGCCTGCAAAATTATCCCTGTCAGCCTGAACTAGACTAGGCATGAGCTCATCATAGATACAGCAGAATTTTCCAGAATACTCAGGGAGGGGATGATCCTGTGCCTCCTGCTCTCTCTGCATCCTTGGCCTGAAGACCTCCCCCCTCAACCCTTTCCCCATAATCTTTCCTAGATTCCAGGTCTACCCCTCATCACAGAGGTGCTGGTCCACTATTCTCTGAGAGCCCTGCCTACCACTCAAAGTATAAACAGGACTTCCTGACCCCTGATCCTTGGCCCTGCCCTCAGCTTCCTTCCCTGTGAATGGCCCAGACTCTCCTTTCATGGTGGCTACTGTTGTGGCTCACTGCAGATGGTAGTTTTGCAGAGAAGGCCACAGATGAGACTGATCACATCTTTAACCTCCCCATTAATTTTTTCCAGATAATTCCCTCCCAGGGGCACAGGAAGAATGTCCTTTCTGAATGTCTCTCTTCCCCTTGAACTATTCTCTGTGCTCAGTCATTCCTGAGGTCTACCTGTGGGATTTAGTCCCTGGTCCCAAAATTTCTTGGTAAACCTCCCCCACCATCAGGTTTTCCTGTCACCCTAGGCCACTGAGCCAGTGGAGTCGTGGTAGCAGACAGAAATGATAATTTTTCTTTTTATTTGGATGCTTCTACCTGCCTAGCCCAGCTCAACCTGGGACAGCCACAGGGGAAGAGTCCTGACACTGTGTCATCAGACCAAAACAAGTGCTCACCCACACTCCCACACAAGTCCCCCAGTCCAAAAGCAGTACGAGAAAACGGCTCAGAGGCACAGGAATGCAAAGGCTACTTTCCAAGAAGAGTTCAACAAGTCCAAACCTAGGAGCCAAGCAGGATCCTGCTTCTTTCGCAGAGCAGCCACCTGGGGCGGGGATGTGGAGGTGACGCTCCAACCCCCAGAGTTCCTTCCTGCTGCCAAGAAGCCTCCTTTTCCCCTCAGGTCTCAGCTCATTCAATTTTGCTCCGTCCGGGACAATTTTTTTTGCCGTCTTCCCTTTTACAGTCATCCTGCCAACCGGGCTTTCCTTGGTGTCCGGCTCAAGAGTGCTGGTAGCCCAATCCCGTGCCTGTTCGCAGGTAGCCCCGGGACCAGGCAAGCGGCCCAGCAGAGGGAGACCCGGGACATCGGCGCAAGTTTCCTGCATAGGCTTGGCCCAAGCCTGGGACCTCCGCCACCTCCCTGGGCCGTCCTATATGTGTGTGTGGCGAGCACGAGGCGCAGCGCGGCGCAGGCTGCAGAAAGGGGCTGGCGACGTCCCGGCGCACGAGGTTGGGCCCTCCTGGTTGCGGTGCGGGCCGCTGGGGACTAGAGCCGGCGTCCCCAGCGCCCCCTGCGCGCGCCGCCTGGCTGTGGCACTCCAAGTGACCGCAGGGCCAGCGGGGAGGGGGGCTGGCACGCAAGACGAGGGAGAGAGCAGTGATGCGGTGGATGGCCCTGCGCAGCGTGGCGATCTTGGAGAGCCTCTTGCCGCCCAGGTCGTGCCGCAGCGCCCGCCGCAGCGCGTTGAAGGCCTCGTTGTAGTCCAGGATGCGCTTGCGCTCGCGCACGTTGGCGGCCATGCGCCGCGCCTTGGACCGCACCGGCCTGGCCCGCTTCCTACCCGCAGCCTCCTCTGCCTCGCCCAGGCTGCGGGGGGCGCCGTTTTCCCTCAGCACCCCAAAATTCCTCCCAGTCTCTGGGCAAGAGCCTCCCAAGTCCTCTGCAGAGCCCTCGGTCCCTTTCAGGCCCTTGAGGCCTAGTCCTGGCGAGCCTCGGAGCATGGCTTATTCCCAGGCCCAGCTGCTTCGGCGCTGGGTAGGTGAGGCTGACGGTCCACCCTCTGAGCGCTGGCTCCTGCGGTCTGGACACTCCCTGGACAGCCTTCTGTAGCTGGGCTTTATGGCACCACGTGGCTCCCCGCCCTCCCCATCCATCCATCTCCCTCCTCCTGCTTTATTACCTGCCCCCAGGTAGGTTAGGGAGGGAGGAACTGAGAAGGAAGCAAGCAGGAAGGAAGCATGCAGATTCTTGTACACACATGGGGACCAGCTGGGAAGCCTGGCCACGCCCGGGGCAGTACTCCAGTCGCCACCAGGAACTTGCTCACTCCAAGGATCTCTCTGGGGTGACAGGGATCCACATTCTCTCCCCTGACCCCAGATAGAGTGCCGAATGTAGCCTCTGGGCAGGAGAACTGATAGACTCATAGACGGGTGGCAGTGGGGGGTTGGGTGTGCTTTAGAACCTCCAAAGTTCTTGTCAAGTCTTATGGGCAACCAACCACAGAGCTGCCATTGAGGAAAAGCATGACCACCCCAGAAGGATCAATAAGGGAGGGGCAGGTTTGACAGTCAACCCCGCAGAGCCCCGTAGGTAAACTGAATAGAACTTCAGGCTTTTTCAGCTACAAGTTGAGGTTGGTCAGGATTCTGAATTGGGGTTTTGACTGGGTTCAACTCTCCCCCTACTTCCCTTTGACTTCCCCTTCTTCAGAAAGAGTATGGCTGAATCAGCAGAGAAGGTGTTGGAGATCTTTTTCCTCTAGCTCTCCTTGTAGTATCAATCAATCAGGGACATCTTTTGAAGGATCCTGGACAGTCCTATCTCATGACACAGCAGTATCCTGTTATGAACTCACCAAATCATTCCCGCCACTACCACCAGGGATTTGAATTTTAAACAGGGTCTCAGAAAAGAAAAATGCTTAATCCTAGAGAAAGACCCCCAATGGAATTTCAGGCATCCATAGGGAGTTATTTTGAGTTTCTTAAGGTTCATCTCGTTCCCAGTCATAAACCGAATGCAAGGCCTGTTGTGGCATCAGCCAGGAGAAGGATGCAATTCACATTCATCCCAGAGAGCACCAGCAACAATAATCCCATTATTTCAACTGAATTTCTCCACAGAGAAACACTAGGGGCACTAGGAAACAAACTATATGTATTTATTTGTGTGACTGTTTGTCAGTCTCGCTCACTAGATTAGAAGTAGCCTAAGGACTTTTTGTATTTCCTGGGGTCTATTCTTCCCAAAAGTGCAATTTTATCTAGAATTAAAAGTCAGCGAGATCAGGAGGCTGAGGCAGGAGGATTACAAGTTCAAAGCCAGCTTCAGCAACTTAGGCCCTAAGCAATTCAGTGAGACCCTGTCTTTAAATAAAATACAAAAAGGGCTGGGAGTGTGGCTCACTGGTTAAGTGCCCCAGGTTCTCTTCTTGACTCAGGCAGCCTCCTGCCTCCCCCACAACACACAATCACACAAACCTGTGTCCCTCACGCAGAATTATATGCAGCTCTTAGACCATAGGTGTCTTAGCACCCATGCCCACCCATCCAGCTCAAGTAGTGGAATGTCAGTCTTAGTAGGTATCAGAGTAGGAGACGGCATGGGCCATAGCCTAGGCATCTGGTTCCTTAGTGTCACATTCCGCGGCCATCTCTCTTTCACCCTCATCCATGCCATTTAGTCCTTTGAAGCCACTCTAGACTGCCCTGTTTACCCAGACACTGAAAATCAGAGCCTTGCCCAAACTCCTCAGAAAAGCCCCTGGCCTCAGAGAAGGGCAGAGGATCTGGACCTTCCAGGTGGGAAAGGAAGTCTGAGGTAGGAGACCTCTTCCTCTCACCCACTGCAAGCCAACACCTCTCACACTGTGACCTTGTGCCAGTCATGTCCCTCCTTCTGCACCTCAGTTTTCTTTGCATGGAAGATATCTTCTCTATGAAGGTGTAGGCAGAACCAACTAAGTAATTTGCTGGACCCAGTGCAAAGTGAAAACATGGGGCCCCTTGTTTCAAAGTATTTGAAGATGGTCATAGCACAGCATTAAACCAAATCTAGGGTGCTTCTAAACCATTGCACAGGTCCCATGCACATGAAGCCGGCCCTAAGTGTAGGTACTAAGCTCAAGCTCTGGATCTAAACTCACCCAGATTCTCAGGAGACTTTGACCTACAATCAAGAGTTTTGTGGGTCTGAAGAAGTAGAAGGGCGAGCCATGAGCAATCCCCATCTCCACAGAAGAATGGAGGTGCCCCATTGATCTCCAAGCAGCCTCATAGTGGGGAGAATCTGCCTGGGGCAGCCCAAGAGCTGCGGGGAGGTACAAATGGGTGGCAAATCAGCTTAGCCTACATCTAGCACCTTTCTTATTCCAGTGACTCAGCATCCTAGAACTCACACACCACTATGGATAGGATGCTGTTGGTGATAATTAACCATAGCAATAATGACCTTAATAATGCTGGCACTGAATTCTATGGTATGCTTCTCATAGACCAGGCATTATTCTAAGTGCTTTTAAACATACATTAGCTTAGCCTCACAATAGTCCCCTATGGAAGGTTCATTATAATGATGCAGACAGGAAACAGAGTCAAGGACCTTGCCCCCAGTTAGAGGGTTAGCTGTGGTGTGTTTTCTTCCAAGACAAGGGTCTTAATCCATCTGGGCCTGGCCTGCATGTTCAGCTCAGGGAACACCCCATCACTACCCAAATCCCCCCACTGACTTATTGTCATTATCAGAGACCTACCATCTATCCTTTGAATTAGAAATTTTAAGAGATTTAATTAGTTTCAACCAAGAATGAAAATTTTTTAAAGGTTTGACTAATATAGAGAAAACCTGGAACGCTGAGGGGGGCAATGGGCAGAGACAAGCAGAAGAGAATGTGAACTGGAAGGCAGAAGACCAGAGCCGCCCAACTGCCTGCCTGCTGGGACTGAGATTTGCTGCCTGGGGTTTCCTTGACTCACTTTGACCCATGCTACCAGAATCCATGGCCACTGGGATCCCAGGGAAAGCACCAGAGAACAGAAGTGACAGGCTGTGCCCACCCCTTAGCCCCTGCTGCAGCTGAGTCAGGGCCCAGCCAGCCAGCCAGGTGAAGCCTGCGGAGACTCAGGATCAGCATGCAGCTCTCTGGCTGCATCTGCAGGGAGGGCTTCAGGTCTCTTTGCCTGCCGGAGTTCTGGATTGAGTTCAGATGGCCAGCAATGAGTCACCAGCCTCAGCTGCTTGCTGTCCTTTCCTCCCCAGTGAAGCCAGCTCTGAGACTGTCCCACAGGGTTCCCAGTTCAGTCTAGAATTTAGCATATTGTACTGCACTTCTGTGCTCATGCTGGGGTCACCCCTAGGTCACCTCTGATTTCCCAGGTGCCTGGTACACAGGAGGTGTGAGGAAATATTTGCTGACTGTTCAATAAGTGGCACAATCCCTGGTAAGAAGATAATTATGAGACTGGAAATTCCATATATGCCAGATCAAGCAGGCTTTATATTCATATCCAGTAAGCATTTATTAAACACCTACTACATACAAGACCTTTGTGTAGATGACCACAAACCAATGTATTAACTCGAGGTAACTTTATGAGGTTCTATATTAAAACAGGAGGGAGGAAACTTTGCAGCCAAGTAGAAATGTTTTAGAGTTTCCCATGCACCCAGGTCACCTGGGGGTAATTCAATAGTTGTCTTAAAGCGATGGCTTCCAAATTATGGTTGTAGTGGCCACAGCATCAAGCAAAACCTTGAATCTCATCCAAGAGCTACTGAATTCAAAACTGTCTCCTCAAAGCAGTTTGAATGCTTAGAAAGGAAAAAAAATTGTATGTGTATATATATGTATATATTATATACATATATATAAATATATATAATCATTCCCTTCAGAATCTATCTCAGTAGTTATTAAGTGTTAGCTTGTGTAAAAACATTGTTCAGGGTTAAATATATAATGCTGTTGTGTACTGTAATTTAAGCCCTATTTAAGGATAATTTTGATTACAGTTTCCTTCTCGCTCATTAACTTTGAAACATCCCCATCCCTGCAGTGCATGAAGGGAAATAATTCATTGCAAGAGACAACTGTGGGGCTCAAGTGAACAAAACTAGTAGATCAGTAAGGAAAAAAATCAAAAATAAAAAGACGAGCTGGAACCACAGACTTCTCTGGTTCCTAACACGAACCCTTAAATCGTCATAAAAGCAAAGAAAATGTGGAACCGCGCGATTGTCCTTCGCGTGCTGGGAGCGGCCGCCCTTCCGCCGCTGTGCCCCGCACAGGTCGGGAAGGACCCGGCCCCGAGGCACGACTCCGAGGCCACACTCCGGACACGCGGCCGGCTCGGGAAAGCGACTCCGCCCCGGCCGCTCTGTCCTCCGCGGCCAGGAGGCGCGAGGGGACGCAGGCGGTCTCCGCGCCCGGGAGGACGCTGCGGCGCGGGCCGACTTCAAAGCGGGCAGCGGGGCAGGCATTTCCGCGGCACCTGCACGGCCGGTGCCCGCCGCGGCTGGAGCCGCCCATGCCCGCCAGCAGCGCTTCCCGGGCCGCCGGGCGGGAGGAGGGGCGGAGGCCGTGATTTAGGGCCGGGCGGTTCCGCCGGCGGCCGCGAAGGTGCCTATTACCGCTCGGCCGGCCCGGATTTCAGGAATTCCTGCTCTTCTCTGGAAGTTCCGGCCCCGCTCCCCCCAGGGAGGGCAGAACTCCCACCCTGGAACTTCTGTCCGAGTCCCCCTGCTCTCCCCAACCCGACCCTCCGCGTTTCAGCTCTGACTCGGCTTACTGTAGATCTTTGAATTTTAGAATCCAGATTTGGGCGCAGTGTTAGACTCTGGCTCTTCGTGCTGACACTCAACGACAACATTTCGTGGAGGAGAACCCAGGGCCCATTCATGAAGGCCAGCGATCTACCACCAAGCTAGTCCCCAGCCTTAACAGAAAAGTTATTGACCGCCTATTGGTGTAGTTACTGGCATAGACCAGTGAATAAAACAGCCAGAAACCTGTCCTCATGGAGGTCACTTTCTCGTGGTGCGAGCAAATAATAAAGAAAATAGGTAATGTGTGCAGTAAATAAGTACTATAAGACATGTATTAGGAGCGTATTAGGCCAACAGAGCGGCCAGCAATGCCGGAGGCCCAGGCAGGAGGATCGCAAGTACAAGGCCAGCATAAACAACTTAGCAAGACTCTGTCTCAAAAAATCAAAAGGGCTGGGAATGCAGCTCAGTGATAGAGCACCCCTGGGTTCAATCCCCAGTATGGTGGGAGGAGTATAATAGACAGCAATAAGTGCTGCAGAAAAAAATAACACTAGGAAAGGTAGGAAGTGTTGAGTATGCATGCGTGGGGTGAGGGGTGGTGGGGTCAGGAAAGCCCACCTGAGAAGGTGACATCTGGGTAAGCACCTGAAAGAGATAAGGAACTATAATATAACTGTTTGGGGGAAGAGAGTTCAGGCAGAAAGAACAATGTGTGCAAAGGCCCTGAGGCAGGAAGGCATCTGCAGGTTCTAGTGGGTGCAAGGTGTCCAGTGGGCCTAGGCTGAGTAAGAGATGAGCACAGACTGATGACAGGACTAGATGGTACATAGTCATGTAGGCCACTAACGCATTCACTTTTCTTTGGTAGGAGTGGGGAAGTCATTAAATATTTCCACTGATGGATCTTAAAAAACAAAAGAAAAACCATTAGTGCCTCTGGCTCTCACTGCGGGTTGAGGACTCCCTCCTCTGCATCCCTCTCCAGCACCCAGTTTTGGTCTTTGTGTCCTTCCTCCCTCCCCACATGTCCCTGCCTGGTTTCTGGATAGTGACTTCCTCTTCCCTCCTGCCTCCACTCTGTCTCTCCTGGGGACCCTGCCTCATCAATTACCCCTCCCTTGGTTTCACAGCTTGCCCTCTCCACTGGCGCCTTCCTGGGAAATACAAATGTGCTCAGATGTATTCTCCAAGTTAGTCCTTCCCTACTTCCTGGAATTTATGCCTTCTCTCCCAGCCTCAGCGCACAAACTGTGGAAGTTGCCTTTTGTCGATTCCCAATCCCATCTCCCAAAACTCTCTTCTCTTTCATTCATCCCATGGCTTCGCTTTTCCTGGCTAATTGAGTTAGGTAATTATTGAGCACCTACTCTCTGCCAGGTCTTGGGTTAGGTAATGAAGAAACCACCCTGAGCAAAACCAACGTGGTACCTGTCCTCCTGGAGCTTGCCACCTCTTGGGAAAGGCCAGTTATTTCAATAGCATGAAATCAAAGAATGTGCAAGATTAGCAAGTGGTACCAAGAAAGGAGCATGAACTCTGAGGGGTCAGAAAATGTTTTGCAGGAGAAATTATGCCTGAACTGGATTTCAAAGGATTGATGGCAGCTTACCAAGTGGACAGTGAGTGGAAGGGCATTGACAGTTGAGTGAAGTATAAGCCACTGTAGGATGATGTGGAAAATACAGTAAATTGACTCTGCCAAACCATGAAGTGGGAAATCAGGAAATGATGGAAGATGAGCTGGGGATCACTGGCATCATGACAAAAGAAATTTTTTTTGGGTACCAGGGATTGAACTCCAGGGGCACTGAATCACAAAGCCTCATCCCCAGCCCTTTTTATTTTTTATTTTGAGACAGGTTCTCCTTAAGTTGCTTAGGGCTTTGCTAAGTTGCTGAGGCTGGCTTTGAACTTGGATCCTCCTGCCTCACAAGCTACTGAGCCACTGGGATTACAGGTGTGCATGGCTGCACCTGGCCGACAAAATCTCTCCTTTGTGTGTGTGTGTGTGTGTGTGTGTCCTTATAAATAACTAAGAACTATAAAAGGACATTAAAAACCAGAGCCAGGCAAGGTGGCACACATCTGTACTCCCAGCTATACAGCAGGTCGAGGCAGGAGGATTTCAAACTCAAGGTCAGCCTGTGCAACTTAGTGAGCCTCCATCTCAAAATAAAATTTAAAGCAGGGGAGGAGACAGCACAGGGAAGGCAGCTCAGGGGTAGAGTGCTTGCCCAGCATGATGAGCGAAGCCCTGTGTTCAATCCCCAGTTCCACAAAAAACAAAACAAAGCAACACTAAAAACAAAAAAACAAAAAAGGAAAGATTATTAAACTGGGGAGTGACATAGTTATATTGAATTGTAGCTTGACTACCTTTGAACAGTGTGGACAATGGATCTAAGACAAACTCCCTAGGAGATAAGGATCCAGAAGAGAGGTGGGGGTCTGAGCCCTGCAGGTGATGGAGAGAGAACCAGGAGTCAACACCACTTCAGAGAATAGAACTGGATGTGGCAGATGACCAAAGAAAGGCATTATCTTCATATCCTCCTTCAAGACTGGAGGCCTGAGGTTTCTGAGCAGTACCTCGCAATGGGCTCTCTGAACTAGGGTCCAAGTATGAACATGGGACACCTCTTCCTGGGTGGTTAAGGAACCTGGGGCACCAGGAGCTGTCAATGTTTTTGTTTTCATTGTTGTTGTTTGCAATGCAGAATTGGATCGGTCTCCCTATCTTGGGGAGGGGTGTGGTGGGGTTCTGGGAGGCAGATTCCTGGCAGCTACACCAGACAGGAATTCAGGCACTTGATTCTGTAACCTGAGTCTGGAGCAGGTGTCCCAGAGTAACAAGCTACAGTGGAGAAGTCACTGTGCCATTATCAGGGCTGGTGACCTTCAAAGTCCTGTGGGGATATTCAGAGGATTCTACTGGCTAGCCCACCAGTTCAGCTGCCCAAGCTCCTGAATTTCCCAAACTTAGTTCCTGAGCCTTTCTTCCCATTGATTTTGTGAGCTAATTCATTGTTGCCCAATAATTCCCTCTTCTGCTTAGTGATCAAAGTTGGAGTTTGTTGTTTCAAACCAAGAATCCTTACAACTCATAGTAGAAAGTAAGCAACCACCCTTTCCTCCTCTCTTACTCCCAAGCCAATCCCCTGTACCAGCTTCCAGAGCCAGGGCAAGTGACTTAACCTCCCTGACTCTTGGTTTCCTCATCTGTAAAATGGATTGATGGGCAGGGTGTAGCTCAGTGGTAGAGTGCTTGCCTAGCTTACATGAGGCCATGGGTTTGATTACCAGCACTGCAAAATAAATACATAAATTGGTAACCACCTCAAAATTGTGAGAATTAAATGATACCATACACAGAAAATCCTGAGCACAGGACTTGGCATATTTAATTACAGGTGTGTGCAGTGCTACACACCTGTAATCCCAGCCACTCTGAAGGCTGAGGCAGGAATATCGAAACTTTGAGGTCAGCCTGCACAATTTAGCAAGATCTTGTCTCAAAATAAAGAACGAGTCAGGCATGATGGTATGAGTCTGTAATTCCAAAGATCCTGTCTCAAAATCAAAAATAAAAAGGGCTGGAATATAGTTCTGTGGTAGATTACCTCTGCATTCAATCCTCAGTATCACAAATAATAATACTAATATATAGTTGTCATTTTTATTATCCTTTTCCTGGCAGACTTTTTCAACATCCCAGGGGTTCTTTTTTGCAAATTCATGCACACATTTGGCTCGCTCTTTATTTTTTTGGAAATGGGGTTTGAACCCAGGGGCACTTAACCATGGAGCCACATCCCCATGCCCCGACTTTTTTGTATTTTATTTACAGACAGGGTCTCACTGAGTTGCTTAGGTTCTCACTAAATTGCTGAAGCTGGCTTTGAACTCACAATCCTCTTGCCTCAGTCTCTGGGATTACAGGCATGCACCACCATGTCCGGCCAATCATGTGCTTCTTGAATGCTGTTCCTTCTTAGTCTAAAGCCAAGATATTTGTTAGTTCTTCACCTGCACACACCTGCAGTGCCCCTATCACCGACAGCAGAGTGGTTGTTTTGGAGAAGGCTCTAGAATAAGACTATCATTTTTTAGTAGCACTACAGCCTTGGGCAAGATGCTTAACCTTTCTAAAACTCAGTTTTCTTGTCTGTAAAATGGGGGTGTATAATAACACTGCTTCATCAGATTTATTGGGAGGATTAAAGAAAACAGAGCATGTGAAGCTCTTAGCTTGGGGGCCTAGCTTCTAGAAGGTCTGCTCTGCATATTAACTTTCTTCTCTGCTCCCTTCCCAGGTCAGTTTGGCCACTGCAGCTGTAAATCATCCAGATAACCAAGAACATCCCCTGCCCTCCCACCCCAGCACCAAACTCCTCATCACCTCCACCCACTAATGACCGGGTGATTGGCTTCTCATTAGGGAAATGACAAAGAGGCCCCAGTGCTTTTAGCAGGGAGTCTAATCGGCTAGATCTGCCCTAGAGTCAGTGGGAGTGAAGTAGGAATTCCAGGTCTGGGGGCCTGGCTTGGTGTGGATGGAGGGCTTTGCCTCTTGGGAGAGGCAGCCTCTGCCCTGGCTAGGGGTGCTGAAGGTCAGGAACTCTCAGGAAAGGGCTCTACTATCCTGGAGAGGAAAATCAGGGCTCCTACTCTGTGCTCAGGAAGCTGAGAGTCACGTGTGGGCTCAAGAAGTCATCTTCATTCTCTTGAGATTCAGTGTTCTCATATCTTAAGTGGAACCAATAGATGATAATACCTGGTGGAAGAGTAAACTGCAGTAAATATACAAAAGTAAATTTCTAGCACTTTGTCAATGTCAATAAATAGTGTCCATTATTTGTATTATTACTGGTATTGCTGCTATCACCATGATTATTATTGGAATTCAGGTATCGAGTTTTCTAACCCCATTTGGTAAATAGTTCATCTTGTCCCCAGTGATTCCCAGTTCCACATCTCTGCCATGCCAACTCCAATCACCTCTGTGTAATATCTGCCTCCTTGGGAAATCCTTCAGTCTTCTCATTTTCAGAATTGTTTTAAGTGTTCTTGGGAATGTTTAAAACTCTGTGGGGAGGTGGGCTCAGGACCTTTGGGAGCCACAGACTGGAAATGACAGAGCCACAAGGGAGATGAATTCTGGGGTTGTGTGCGCCCTTAGAGTTGATCCCCAGCACCACAATAAATAAAATAATTAATTAATTAATTAATTTGTGGGAAAATTTAAATTCTTTTGTCTAGTTCAATGACTATTCCATAATTTTTTTTTTTCTGCAGCACCAGGGCCTTGTGCATGCAAGGCAAGCACTCTACCACGGAGCCACACCCTCAGCTCATAGAATTGTTTTCATATCTCTTCCCCTCAGGGTGTTTTTTAAAAATATTTATCTTTGTTGATGGACGTAATACCTTTACTTTATTTATTTTTATGTGGTGCTGAGGAGCGAACCCAGTGCCTGACATGTGCTAGGGAAGTGCTCTACCACTGAGCCACAACCCCAGCCCCCCTCATGGTGTTTCTTTCTCTTCCCTCATGGTGACAAAAAGGCTGCAGGAGTTTACATGTCTATCCTGCATAGAAGGAGAAGAAAATGACCCAGGTAGGCCCCTCCCTAAAACTTTGACTATAATAAATATTTATTGCTGTTTTAAACCAAAAGGTTTGGAGTAATCTGTTGTGCCTTGGTCATGCCATTTCTTATTCTTTCCAGCAGTTGACTGAGTTCCTGGTGAGTGTGAACAGAAAGGAAGTCCACTTTCCGAGTCTGCGCATAATAACCTCCCATAAGCAATCTCTATGCTCCTTCCCCTTCCTGTTAGCCTCAGGACCTTAGGGTGGGCTCAGGACCTTTGGGAGCCACAGGCTGGAAATGACAGAGCCACAAGGGAGATGAATTCTGGGTCCTTCATGCTTGGAGCAGAACTGTCCAGGAAAAACTGTGACCAGGAACACGCACGCTTAATGTAGCCTATATGTGCAAGAAATAAACTTTTATGTTTAAGCCACGAGAGTTGGTCATTTATCTATTGGAGCACCCAAAATCACCTTAACTAATACCCTTTCATACTGAACTTCATAATTTATAAGTATGTTCATAAATTTCCTTTCAATTTGATCCTCCAAACTCCTCCTTGTGATATAAGTAGGACAGAGTACTCTTTTGCCAATGAGGGGAACTAAGGCTCAGAGAGGCTAAGGCATTTTGCCCAAAGGCACACAGTTGAAGGATGGAGCAAGACGACTGTAGGCAAGTGGTAGCAAAGAGGCAAGATAATCTTTTTTTTTTTTTTTTTTAGGTAGATTTTTAGCGACAGATGGTCAAGAGTATGAATCCTGGGCTACTTACTAGTCAAGTGGCCTTAGACAAGTCATTTAATTGTTTCTTGCTTTCATTTCTTCATCTGCAAAATGGGAACCACAACGACTAACTTTCGGGGCTGGGGACATTTTGGGAGATAATATATGCAAGACTTCTGGCATCTATTAGGCATTCAATAAATATTTGATGAATAAATTAATAAGTGTTTAGCACAGCTTGGCACACAGTCTCTCCAAATTAGCTATTCTTATGTTTCTATTTAATTTATATAAAGCACAGAGCAGTTTACTATTGAGATGGTCATTTCAACGAGGTCCTGAGAACTTGGGAGCCCCTGGGGAGCCCCGGACCCGGCCCCTCCAGACTCCCCAGACGCGCCCGCCCCGCAGTAAATCAGGCTCCGCGGGCCTGTAATTAGCAGCCGCAGTGGGCGGGGCCGGGGCAGCCCCGCCCACTTGTCCCAGGGGCTTCCTGCGCCCCGCCCTCCCCGAAGGGGACGGGTCGGGGCTGGGAGCTGGGGGGTCCCGGCGGGCCCTGATTTATGGCCCTTCGTGTGAAGGAGATTTACGAGCCAGGACCCTGAGCCCGGCCGTGTCGGGAGCGCGGGGAGCGCGACGCCCGGGGCGAAGGACCGCGAGTCCCGCTCGGCTCCGACTCGGCTCCGACTCGGCTCCGACCCGTCTCCGATCTTCCGAGCCAGGCTCCGGGCGGGGGTCCGCGGCGATCGGGTCCCTGCTCCAGAGCTTCACTTCTGTGGTTCCGTCCACAGCGGCTTACTTCGGGTCGGTTTCCGCCCCTTGGGCCTCACTGCCTGGGAAAGCGCCCGGCTGGGACCGGCCCTGCGCGGGGCGGGTCCGGAGAGGACCCGGGCCGCGGTTCTGCAGCCTCCCGGCGCTTCGCCGTGTTTTTATGCCCATTTCATAGATGTGGAAACAGAACCTCCTGCAAGTGAAGCAGCCTCAAGGGAGGCCACACGGCCAGAAGCGGGCACCGGGAAGCCTGAAGGGAGCTCGACTGAGTTCACGGCTGCCCGTGAATTCGTTGGCTCCAGTGAGGACAGGGCTGTGGGCCCGGGGTCCGCCCTTCTGACAGCTGCTCCTCTGGTAGGATATGTAGCCTGCCCTCAGATACAGCCACCGCATCCTATCCACTGTGGCATGTGGCAGCTCAGGAGAGGAGGTGAGTCTCTCCTCCAAGCAGTGCTTAGCAACCCACAGTCCTCAGGCTAGGAGGAATGGGTGGTGACCCTCAACCAGGACATGGAAGAAAGACCTTTCAATAGATTTTGACAGGCAGGTTTAAATCCCAGCTCCATCTTTGACCAGCTGAATAACCTTAGGCAAATTACTTAACCTCTCTGAGCCGCAGATTCCTCATTTGAAAATTTTGTTTTAGTTTTCATTGAGTTTTTTGTTTGTTTTTGAACTGAGAAGTGAACCCAGGGGTGCTTTACCACTGAGCTACATCCCCAGCCCTTTTTATTTTTTATTTTGAGGCAGAGTCTGGCTAAATTGCCTAGGCTGGCCTTGAACTTGCAATCCCCCTGCCTCAGCCTACCTTAGTCTCTGGGATTACATGTGTGCACCACCACACCGCCTCATGTGAAAAATTAGGATAATAAAAACCTCCTCATAAGGTGGTGTGATCCTAATTAAGATACAACATGAAAGCATTTAATATAACTCTTAGCTCCCTGGACACAGGAGCTGTTCAGCAAATATTTTCCCCCTAGGTACAGGACTAGAGCTTTGTTTTGGTTATAGAGTCAACTATATAGTCTACACCAGAAAGATTCACGGTAGATAACTGGGCCTGGAGCACACTCCTGTAATCCCAGCAACTCAGGAGACTGAGGCAGGAGGATGGAAAGTTCTAGCCCAGCTTCAGCCACTTAGTGAACCCCTGTCTCAAAATAAAAAATACAAAGGGCTGGGGATGTAGCTCAGTGGTAGAATGCCCCTGGGCTCAATCCCCAGCACTGGTGGGGATCGGGGAGAAAAGAAGCAAAGATGATTCAGGGTAGAATTCTGTAGACTCCAAGAATGTTGGGACAGAAAGAGATCAACTTATTCCAGGATTCTGAACCTGGGCTATCTTCCGACATGCGCAGGTGGGGTCTCTGAATCCCAATCCCAATCTAGTCATCACTGTTTATGGCACACCTAAGCGCCAGGAACTGTTTTAGTCTGTTAGTGAACAAAATACACACAAAATCCTCCCTGTTGGGTTTACATTCTAGTCAGTAGAAAAAGATATATAAAATATATATCATGTATCTAAAATATTACATCTATGGGTTTATATCAAATTTTCAGGGGAAATCCATAATCCAAAAAAGTCTAAGAATTACTAATCTAGTCTAACCACCCCCCAAAAAGTGGAAGTCACTTGTCCCAAATCATAGGTCCAGACAGCACTTGAGTCAGAACCTCCCACTGCCCTCTCCCTCTGTCCACTATACCTTTTATCCTGGAGGGCAGCTGAGCCCACCAGGTGCTGTGTGTGTTTGATGGATTCATGTTTTGGGGGGTTCCACCACAGGTCCAACCTTCCAGGGCTCACTTATACCCCACCCCTAATCTTGACACTTCACTCTGACATAGGACCCATACTCTTTGTACACAAAGAAAGTAGTAGAAGTCATTTGGAGCCTTGCATGTGCCAAGCCCTGGATTCGATTCCCACTATGGGAAAAAAATCATTTGTGGGTAGCAGGGAAGTTCCCAGCCTCAATCCTTCCTCCCACCTTGTAAGCACCTCTGTGCATCACTGTCTTTTGTTGTGTTTTGTTTAGTTTTTGGATTTTTAAGCAACATAATAAAGTTTTAATCTCTGAAATGCTTGAAGAGAAAAACAAACTGGAAAACACTATAGACAAAGTGAAAAATTCCAACAGAATGGTCCTTTTCTCCCTGGAGAGGTGCCTGTTTGCCCTGTGCCAACCCAAACAGGACTGTCTGGGGTCTGAATGGCACAGGTCAGTTGAACCTCAGGAAAAAAAAAAAAAAATATATATATATATATATATACACACATATGTGTACTGGAAACTGAGCTCAGGGAAGCTTTTCCACTGAGCTACATCTCCAGCCCTTTTTATTTTTTATTTTGAGACAGGGTCTTGCTGAGTTGCTGAGGCTGGCCTCAAATTTGCAATTCTCCTGCCTCAACTTCCTGAGTCACTGGGATTACATAAGTGTACCACCACACCTGGCTCGTCCTTTGCTTTTGTGTCACAGGCCCTCCATCCAGGCCAGCCCTTCAGCCTTCTGGACAAACTCATTCTATCAGTTATGCCCCTTTTGCCAGGAATCTGCATCTCTCCCCAGCTCCTTCCTCTTGCCCTGTTCACCTGTGACAAATTATCCCACTTAGTGGTTTAAAATACCACGTATTGGGGGCTGGGGAAGATAGCTCAGTCGGTAGAGTGCTTGCCTTGTGAGCACAAGGCCCTGGGTTCGATTCCCCAGCACCTTTAAAAAAAAAAAAAAAAAAGACATGTATTATTTCTCATGATTCCATGGGTTGATTGGGCAGTTCAGGGCCTATTGTGATATCAGTGAGGGTCACCCATGTGACTACATTCATCTGGTAACTCTTCTGAAACTAGAATGCCCAAGAAAGCCTCTCTTGTCACATGACCTCAATTCCTGTGTGGCCTCTCCTCTTGGCCAGTCACTCCAGCAGGACAACCTGGACTTCCTTATAGCATGGCTGCTGGGTTCCAAGAGGTGGGAGGAATAGGAAGCTGCCAGTGTCCTTTTGAGGACCAGGAACAGCATTTCCGCCAACTCTCTTGGTCAAAGCCAAGTGGCAAGGCCAGCCTAGACTCAAGGGGAGGGGACACAGACTCCACCTCTCAGCAGGTGAAGCCATGTCTGTATGTGGATCAGAGGGATTGCTCACAGCAGTATTTGGAGGCCACCATTAGTGCTCAAGTAACCAGTCTCAAACCCCCGGACCCTGCTGCACCCAGAATTCCCCTCACTGCCTCACCTCATTCCAGCACATGTATTCATCCATAATAATCTGGATTAGCTTCTCTCCACTCTGCTGGAACCCTGCTTATCCTGATGGCTGATATGTCACCTGCAGTTTCCATTCTTCTTGCTTTACTCAAAGTACAGGATCTGCTCACCACTCCTTCCAGAAACTGGGTTCCCCATTAGACATGAGCCTTCCCTTTGAGTCTCTGGTTTCTTCTTCCCTCCTCCTCCTCCCTCCCTCCCCCTCCTCTCCCTCCTCCTCTTCTTTTCCCTCTTTTCTCTCTCCCTCTCTCTCCCCCTTTTCTCCCATGAACCCCTTAAATGTCAGATCTTTGTGTGGTGGTGGTGGGGAGGTGGTTGGGTAAGGATGAAACCCAGGGCTCACATATGCCAGGCAAGCCCTTGATTACTGAGCCACACCCCCAGCCCTAAATGTCAGATCTCTGTTACCAGCTGCGTTCTCCCTCCTATCTTTCAGACCCACATTCCTAATTTCCAGGTAATTGTTCTACAGATACCTGAACCCAAATCCAAGACTTCTTCCTCTTCCTGGCTCCACCTGGCAAATAAGATGAACAAAATCATCACTTACCTAGTTGGTCCAGCCCAGCCTAGGAAGCAGCCTTGTTCTAAGCTCCCTCCCTCGTTGTCCACCCCTCTCACCTACCAAGAGCCCAAGACAACCAAGCTGGCAACTGTCTATCAGGGCTCACTCTCCAGTCTGTCTTCTCCTCTTCAGCTTCACAGCCACTGCTCTGTTCAGGCCATGTGGCAGAAGACTTGGGAAAGCTGAGTTTGAACAAAGCCCAGCAGGCTCTTCACTACCTGACTTCAGATTCTCCCATGTACTGACCTGCACAGGAATGGAGTTTGTGGGCTCCCAAATATAATCACAGAGTCTTTTCCTCACAGAGCACCTCCTGGAGGAGGGGTGCAACAGCGCATGCACTCGTTGACTGTTAATTGGTTGAAATCAAATGAGAATGCAGCTTAGCTTGGAGTCAAGTGGATCCCTTCCACTAACTTCCTGAACCACTCTGTGGCTCTGTTAAATGGTCTGTAAAATAGAGGTGCCGTTACTGACCCTCCCAGAGGTGGTCATGAGGATTCAAGGAGACTGAACACTTAGAACGTGCCACACCTTCATTTGGGCAGTCATGCCCTCTCCTTGCCAGATCTTCTTTAGAGGGTCTTGTGGGGGAATAAAGTAAAATAAATTAGCTTTCAGAAGCATAAGTTAATTCTTTCTCTTCAAAGTTGTTCTTTTGGGCTGTCATGGAGCCTCTGTCTCCTTCCTCTCTGTCCCTCTCTCTTTCCTTCCCACCCTTCCTCCCCTCCAGGGCTGGGGATTTAACTAGGGTCTCACTCATGCTAGGCAAGCTGTCTACCATTGAGCCACATCCCCAGGCCCTCATCCTTTAAACGTGGTAACGCTGAAAACCTTGTCCTTCAAAGCTTTGGAACTCGAGAACTTTGGAGTGTGGAAAAGCAAAAGAAAATTTAGGTGGTGTTTCTGCGCCCTCTGCTGGTCAACATATGAAACTCCAAGTAGTCCGACGACGGACCTGGGCTGGGGTTCTCTGGGGTTGCCAGTAGGAACATGGAAGTTGTATTCTTATCTGTGAAAGGAAAGGAGATTGCTCTTTTTTCAGCCCTGGTCAGCGTTGTCCTTCACTCCCCTCAGGGCCTCTCAGAGGCCTCATCACTTTTGCAAACTCGGTTTTTCCCTTTGATTACTCATCTCCCAACACAGCCCCACCCTCACTTCCTGTCATAGAAGAAAAATTGAGGTCTCAGGTATGAATCCTCAGCTTCCTGCCTGGGCCTACAAATAGTCTGTCTGCATCCACTTGCACTTCCTTTCCTCCTGCCCTCTGAAGCTGAGGGCTGCTGCTGAGCTCCTCCACTACCATCCCTTACAGAAACCAGGCTTTTGTGTGTGTGTATGTGTACCAGGAGTTGAACGCAGGGGGGCTTAAACACTGAGCAACACCCCCAATCCTTTTTTATATTTTATTTTGATACAGGGTCTCACTGAGTTGCTTAGGGCCTTGCTAAGTTGCTGAGGTTGACTTTGAACTGGAGATCCTCCTGCCTTAGCCTCCCGAGCCACTGGGATTACAGGCATGTGCCACCATGCCACTCCCTTATTATTAATGTATTACATTTCTATGGTACATTTGTTATAATTACAGAAGCAACGTGAACACATCAATTTTATTAACTGGAGTCAATAGCTCATTCAGAGTTCTTCACTCAGATGCTCCATTTCTGTTCCAGGTTCCAATCAACACATTGCAATGAGCCATCATATCTCTTTAGCTCCTCTTGACTATGACAGTTTTTCAGACTACTTGTTTTTGGTGACCTGGACATTTTGAAGGGTGCTGGCCCCACTACTGGCATTTTTCTGATTTTTTTTCATGATTATTCTGGTGCTATAATTTAGACTGGAACATCCTCCAAGGACTCATGTGTTAAAGGATTGGTCCCCAACTTGGTGCGATTGGGAGGGGTCAAACCTTTAAGAGATGAGGCCAAGTGGAGGTCTTAGGTCATAGGGGATATGCTCTAGAAGGGGATTGTGGGACCCCACTGCCTTCCTCTCTTTTTTGCATCCTGGTCCTGAGTTAAGCAGTTTTGCTGTGCCACATGCTCCTGCCATCATGGACTGCCTCACTACAGGTTCCAAAGCAACAGGCCAAACTGACTCTGAAGTAAAATCTCCAAAACTTGAGCCAAAATAACCCTTTTGTCTTTATAATTTGATTATCTCAGATATCTGTTATAGTGACAAATAGCTGACCAACACAACTGGGGTTATGGCTTTGGTCAAGGATGGCCACATAGGTAAAGTGTCATTTATATGCCACATGTGAAGGTTACATACTATCAGCATGGCTTATGGGCGTTCATGATGACCTTGAACTGGGGTCGTGTTTGTCAGTTTTCTCCACTGTAAAGTTACTCTTTCTCCTGCCCCTTCCCATATTGTACACTTTGGAAGGAAGTCCCATACTGAAGGAGTACGGAGTTATAGTCCCTGATTTGACAGTAGAGCATCTGCAAAAATTTGAAATTCTTCTGTATTGGATATTTATCCTTTCTTCATTTATTTATTCAATTATTTATATATTTCATTATGGAATAATGAAAATTTAATATAAATTTAATATAGCTGGGTATGGTAGCATTAAGCCTATAATCCTAGAAGCTTGGGAGGCTGAGGCAGGAGGATCACAAGTTCAAAGCTAGCCTCAGCAACTAAGGAGGCCCTAAGCAACCTAGCAAGACTGTCTCAAAAAAACAAAACAAAACCACCAATAACAACTAAAGGATGTGAATGCTGGGGGTGTAACTTAATGGTAAAGCATCTTCAGGTTACAATCCTGGCACCCCCCAACATTTTAAATATAACTTTGGGTTATAATCCAATATTATTTATTTGGTTGCTCAAATTGTTCTAATATAATTAATTTCTTTTTCCTGTAACATAGTAATATTGGTGTTAAACACAGTAATATTATCAAGGATTGATCAATGGTGTATATTGCCACATGGTTTTAAATAGCAAATATTGGAAATCACTTACATACCCATCAATTGGAAATAACTGAATGAGCTTTGATAGCATCCTTGTGTGGAATACTGCGTAGCCCCCTTTGTGCCCCCCTCTACCTTCTTCCAATGAAGTGGGTCTTGAAGTACTTACAGGGAAAATACCACAATTAAGGTTACAGGCTCTGGAAGCCAGCTGAGTTCAAATTCTGATGCTCTGGCCTGGGGCAACTTACATAACCTCTCTGAGCCTAAGTTTCTTTATCCATAAAATGGTGAGTACCAGGGCATCTGTCTCATAGAATTGTTGTGATGATTAAATAAATCATTTAAGCACTGAGAAGCATGAAAGGCACATAGTAAATGTCAGTAAATGTGAAGTATTATTGGCATTATTATGGGAAAATCTCCAAGAGATTGTTTTGGGTGAAATAGGCAAGTTGCAGAAAAATGCCTAAAGCCTATCACCATATACATACAAGACGTGCGACAAAATCCAGCCTTTCTTGTGTGACAAGGTGGGAGGACCTCCCTTTATCCTGCATTCCCAGCAGTGCTCCTAGAAGAAATAATTTTATTTATACCTCTTTTCCCTTAGAACTGTGCATAGAGAGGGATAGTAATAAAAATAGGGCCTGGGGTTGTGGCTCAGTGGTGGAGCACTTGCCTCGCACATGTGAGGTGCTGGGTTCAATCCTCAGCACCACATAAAAATAAATAAATAAATAAAGGAAGGAAGGATTAATGTTTAAAAATAAAAATATTAGGAATTTATTAGATCCTTACTGTTATAGGGCACAACTTAAGAACAGACCGATCACCACTGAGAAGTCCAAATTTGAGAGTCTTTATTAAGCTGGCCAGCTGACTGTCTCACACAATGCCCCAAAAAATGACTATCGGGAGAACAGCCCCGACCACAGGGTTGTAGGAGTTCTTATACCAAAAATCACATTAATCATAAGTGTCTGTTGCTATGATTCGAAATTACATATTAACATCATGAGATCATCGACAGAGGGGGAAGTGGGTCAAAATGACCCCTACCTAGGTACAAACTAAAGAATGGTTATTAAGATCCACACAATCACTGTTCATATGGTGCATTGTTTAGGAGCAATAGGAATCAAAAGAGAGAAATTTTTCTTTACATAGAAATTATCATTCTGTATTCTTAAACATGTCACACCAAGTAACTGATGATGGGCACAGAGGCAGGGTGTTCCCATGGGAGAAGTTTATTTCCTACATAACATGGAGTCTCAGAGCAAAATGGAGTCTGTTCAGTCATTTCCCTTAGAGTCTGGCCTATAACATTCTCATGGAGCCAGTTCTGTCAGCCCATCACACTTACCATAAACCAGACCGTTAAGCGCTGGAGAGCTTAAGTTTAGAGCTACCTAGTGAGCAGGTGAGGTAGCATTCGAACCCTGACAATTGGGCCTCCCATAATCCTTACCTAGAGTCACCAATTTTAAACATTTTGTCCCATTTACACTATCTTTTTTTTCTCCCCCCAAGATCTAAAAAATTGCTAGGCAAGGCTCTACCACTGAAACACATGCCCAACCTTTTTTGGAGACAGGGTCTCACTAAGTTCCCAGGCTGACCTCAAACTTGCTGACCTCCTGCCTCAGTCTTCCGAGTAGCTGGGATTATGAGCATGCACCACCATGCCCAGCTGCATTATCATTTTTGTTCTTTTTATACAGTACTTTTTCTTGAACAATTTGAAAGTTATAGACTTTCAAGACCTTGAAGACGACAGTGTGTATTTCCTAAGAACAAAGACACCTTCTACGTAATCTGTATAAACTGTCAAAATAATACAATAATCTATGATTCATATTCAAAATTTGTCAGTTGCTCCAATAAAATCCTCAATAGGTCTCTCTTTTTCTCTTCTGGTCTAGCCTCCTATATGAGATCATGCTTTGCATTTGCTTGTCATGTGCCTTTTGTATCTTTTAATTGGAAACAGTCTTTGTCAGCCTTTCTTTGCCTTTACCACAAACCATCCCTGCTCTGCTTTGCTGCTGTGACATGAGGTTTATTCAGGAAGTGCTACCACAATTTCCAAAGCAATGACTATTTCAGGCATGTACATAAAATGAGTCCCTACAAAGAATCAGGGAACTTTTCCCCAAGTGCATGAAATCAATGAAATCAAGGCAAATGGATATAACTAAAGATCTCACACCTGCTGTAGAACAGCCTGGTGCCGTGGTGTGCCCTGGTAGTCCCAGGCACTCAGAAGGCTGAGGCAGAAGGGTCCCTTGAGCCCAGATATTTGAGACCAGTAGGAGCAACATCGTGAGACCTCGTCTCAGAAATCAACCAGACAACACCAAAAAAAAAAAAAAAAAACTGCTGCAGAGATTTGGTAGTGAAGGAAAGGCAGAGGGAAGTTTTGTGCTTCTGTTTTGTTTTCTTGTGGTGCTGGGGATCAAAACCAGAGCCTCAAACATGCTAGGCATGAACTCTACCATTGAGCTACACACCCTTAGCCCCCAAAGGAAAGTTTGACTGACTGGTGACATCTGGTATGTGGGGAGGGTGGGGACTCTGTAGTGTAGTGCAGGGAGTTGAGCCTTCGTTCATCCTCTCCTCTCCTGCAGCTGGGTGGTCCAGGGCTCTGTGATCTCTGACTCTCACACTAGAAGCCACTGCTGTCGGAAGGGGCCCAGTGCCCAGGATAGAGGCGCAGGTGGAAATGTTGCTCAAAGAACTGCTCCCTCCTCAGTGGTGTGGTTGAGATTTCTGTTTGTTTCCTGGAATCTGTTGCCCTTTTTCTCACCAAAGTGATCTTAATTTTCTGTTGGAGATTCACCACTCCTCCATTTTCAGCATTTCAGGTGGGCTCAGCTGAAATCTGTCAGCGGTGTCATCTTGTTGGCCACAGTTCATGGTTCTGGTGGGAGGAACATTTACTCCTGAAAGATAATGAAAGGCCCTAAGATGTCTGCTGGAGCTCTGGGGATTAGAAAGCCTCCTTTTTTTTATGAATATTTTTTCAGTTGTCCAGGGACCTTTGTTTATTTATGTGCAGCGCTGAGGATTGAACCAGTGCTTCACACGTGCTAGACAAGCACTCTACCACTGAGCCATACCCCAGGCTGCAGAAATCCACACACTTCTTGTGTGGAAGTGACCTGAGTCAACTCTCACCTGCTGGACATGCAAGGGCATGACTCTAGTTCTGGGAAATGACTGTTTTCATTTGGCGACCGCAAAGGGGAGAGCGGGTCTGAGCATGGAGCTAGCACCAAGAAAAGTGAGCCAGAAAATAAGGCAAGGGTTCCACTATCTCAGGACCAGATCAAACTATTTCCTAAAGATCTATGCCACCACTGTTCAGTTATATGAGCCAAAATATTCTCTTTGTTATTTAAGCAGAGTATTTAGCTGTTAGAGCAGTTGTTTGCAATCTGCAAAGTTCTCATGAATATGGAGTTTGATACCATCCTTTCCCATTTAATGGGTATGTCTTGATCAAAAGGCTATGCACGAGGGACTGGGGAGATGGAGTTTGTCCTTCTAGAGACTCTTCTCAGGAAGAGGATGACTTGAACTTGAACTCTGCCTCATTTGAATGCAAATATCCTTAAGAAGAGGTCACATGAATGCTACAATCAGTTATTAGCCTCACCCTTGGAGTCCAGCTCTGAAAGCCTGGGTCAGGTCACTGCTGGAGAGGCTGCGGACACTGGGAACGGATAGTTGATAATTTTGCTCTGAGGACTTCAGATAGAGTAGGTCAATATGTCCATCAATGAAAAAACCTTTGAAAACTCAAATCCCACATTCGGGAACATGGTTAGCATGAATTTAACTTTGATCTTGGGGAATGAGACTTCGATTTTGCCCCTAAAGCTGCAACATTTGTGCTAAGCAGCCATAGCAAGAGCACTGGTCCACATTTGATTTCTGGGCTGACAAAATAGAGGTAGTCAGATTATAAAGCAAGCTGTCATTACAGATTTACCTAGTCTGATATTTTTAAAAATCAGAGTATTCAAGTTGGGTGCAGTGGTGTGCACCTGTAGTTCCAGCGACCCAGGAGGCTGAGGCAGGAGGATCCCTTGTGCCCAGGAATTCCAGGTCAGCCTGGGCAACATAGGGAGATGCTATCTCAAAAATCAAAACACAGAAATAAAAATCAGAGTATTCAAGAAAAATTCCAGCTCTGCAGGATCATATGTTTCTATAAATGGGACAAAAAAACAAATGTTGTCAAGATGCCCTCCCTCCCTGTTATGGAGGGCACAAAACAATATAAAACCATTGCTGGAATTTGTAAACATTAGAAAAATTTGCTTGCATCCCTGTTTCTAATGGTTTTTTAACAAGGAAAAATGGATATGTTGCTTTTTCTTCTTTCTTTATTATTATTATTATTATTGGCACTAGGGAATTGAATCCATGCGTGCTTTACCACTAAGCTACATCACTAGCCCCTTTCAATATATATATATATATATTTTTGAGACAGGGTCTTGCTAAGTTGCCGAGGCTGTCCTCAAACTTACAATCCTCCTGCCTCAGCCTCTTGAGTCACTAGGATTACAGGTGCACACCACTGCACCCAGCTTGAATACTCTGATTTTAAAAAATATCAGACTGGGTAAATCTGTAATATCAGCTTGTCTTATAATCTAACTACTTCTATTTTGTCAGTCTAGATGTCAGATGTGGGTCAATGTTTTTGCTATGGCTGTTTAGCAAGATCAAACGTTGCATCTACAGGTACAAAACTGGAGTCTCATTTCTTATAATCAAAGGTAAAGTTTTGCTAACCACATTTGCAGATGTGAGATTTGAGTTTTCAAAGGCTGCTTGTCTCACTGATGGACACTGTGCCTGGCTGTATAAGAAGCTAAACTTTTTACTAAATGCCCATTTATGCTATTTAAAGAACCCTTGGATCATGTGATTTTTCAAAAATATAAACTACAAATTATTTTTTAAAAATAGAACACAGTTTATTGAGTCCCAGTGCCTGTGTTTGAATCTCTTTCCTACTATGGCTGTGTGACCCATGGCAAGTTGATGAATTGCTTGATTCTCTGCTTTCTGGGCTCTAAAGTAGAAGATGCTAATAGCAACTATGTTGTAGGATTGTTGAGAGATTAAATAAGAGAACACATGAAGGGTGTTTAGCAGAGCACCTCGCACTCAGCAAACGCACATCTGGGTACACACAGTTATTGTGGTTGTCTAGTTGTCCTTTAGTCATCTCAGTGGAAGTAGGTTTCTGTTGTCCCAGTATGCATCACATATGTACGCCTCCAGACAAGATCTGATGGGGGGTGTTGTCCCGATCTCATAGGGAGCATCCCTGTCATTCTTATGTCCAGGTGATCATAGCCACTTCAAGCTTGGGCTCTGCTATGCTTGGGGTTTGGTTTGTCTCCCAAGAATCTATATGCTGGAGGCTTGGTCCTCAGTGTGGTGGTGCTGAGGTCATGGGACTTTTCAGAGGTGGGGTTTAATGGTAGGTCTTTAGGTCATTGGGGGTGTGCCCCCAGAAGGGATTAAGGAGGTCCTAATGATGCCCTTTAGTAGTTCTCCCAATAGGGTTGCTATAAGAGCCTGAGCCTTACCCAGCTTCCTGGCTTCCTGTCTGACAAAGTGCCCTGCAAATGCTCCCACCATTGCCATCCATCATGATATGACACAGTCTCAAAGACCCTCACCAGATCTGAGTGGTTGCAGGTACAGTGACCTTGAACCTCCAAAACTGGGATCTAAATAAACCTCTTTTGTAAGCTGGTCTCAGGTGTTTCGTTATAGTGGTGAAAAACTGATTAACATAGCGCCCAATCCCAGGATCAATACTTTGGCACCAGAAGAACAGTTTAGTCACGTGACACAAGGTGAATCAAGAACTTCATTCTGACCTGGGGTTGTAGCTTAGTGGTAGAGTGCTTGCCTAGCACATGTGAAGCACTGGTTTTGATCCTCAGCACCACTTAAAATTAAATAAATAAAGTTATTATGTCCATCTACAACTAAAAAGCAAAAAAAAAAACCACCTCATCCTTCCCAAAAAGATAACCACTTTCTTCAGAGGTGGACTCTGAATGGAGAAGGCATTCAAGAACTGGCTTGCACAGTACAGTTGGTCAGAAAAGAGAATCCAGAAACAGACTAGGGGAAAATGAAAGGGACAAAAAAATCTATTACTGCTTTATGTTTGTTGAGAGGATCAGTGGAATGAATCAGCATTCAGTACTTAGCAAAGTGCTGGGCACATCATAAACACTCAATATATGGTAGAGCGGAGGGATGACAATGTTGATGATGCTGATGACAACTCTTATTGGACTGTTACCAGTGACCCCAGGATATAACCACTCAGGCTGAGGTCTGGGAATGGGAATGTAACCTGAATATGCCTGGAGGTTCCTTCCTCCCCGAGCCTGCACACAGGTCCAGAGTGTCCAAGGTTTGTGTTCTGCCTGGGTCTCACCTATTGCTCACTCTTCCCGCCTCAGCTCCATGGGAAGCCCTTTGCCACTACCCGATGCTCTTTAAGAGAGTCCCTAATTCTCTCCCCTTCCCAGGACTCCAGGAAGGGGTCAGTGTTTGAGGCCCTCCTGCCATGGAGAATGATCACTCCTGCAGATGCAGAGCGCTGGGTGGCACTTACAGGAGACTGGCATGAGCTTGGGCAGCGGGGGAGGTTCCAGAACACCAGGTTATTTTTAGCCTGGCACAGATGCCCAATTCCCAGCTAAGGGAGGGGGTGCGGTGGGTGGGAAGCAATCTTGCTTTCATCATTTATTATTTTATTAACCACTTAGGATGTCGAAGACAGCAGGCATTACCTGGTTTCACTGCCAGTTTCCTTTTCACGATTCCTGACTCCTTGTTACTTCACAAACAATATTCTCCCCCAGGGGCCAAAGAAGGATGGAGAGAAAATGAAATTGACCAAGTGACAATGAGTGAGGGCAAGGAAGGGATAAATATCCCAACCTGCTCCATCAGCAGTGGGAGAGGGTCCAAAAAAACACTTAGCCTCATAAATTGCTCACTTATCCTCCCTGTAGTGAGTTTGCTCCAAATGGCTTGGAAAACTATTGCAGCTAATCAAAGGCGGCAGGCCCCTTGCTGGAAGGGGGCCAGGCTGGGCCCAGCAGGAGTCTGAATTGTGCCTGGATTCATTATCTTTATCCAGTCCAACATTTTAGCAGTGGGTTTTTGTTTGATTTCAGAGTAAGATGGTTAGGTCATTATTTGTTAAATTATAGCTTTTAATTAGCAGATCTATCAAAATGAAAAGCCTGAGAGAGGCACACATGCCTTTAAGTTTTTGTTTGGAATTTATAATTATCGCTCTTTGGACAAGATTAGTTGGGGGCGTTAAAGACTTTCTTTAAAGAAAATCTTCAAATGATATGCTGTTCTAAAAGGGAGTGAAGGAATATGCCAATAAACTAGACACGAACCTCTCTAGCCATGCTATCTGTATTATTACTGTACCCAAAGTCCTTGTATTTGCAGAAAAAGAGAGAGACAGGGCAGGGGTAGAGCATGGGCTTAGAATGCATGAAGTCCTGGGTCCCATCTCCAGCACCAAAAATAAAAAGAGGGAGATTAGATATTTTATAATAGTTCCTATACCTTTTTATTTCAGCGCTGAGGATGGGACCCATATATGCTAGGCAAGTGCTCTACCACTGGGCTGTATCTCTAGTCCAGTTTGTGTATACCTTTTGTTCAAGGGGTTCATAAAGGCATTGGGGCACCAAAAGAGGTAGTGACTTGGCCAGCAGGGTGGGGAGTGGAGACTCTGGGTGCAGATGGAATTTTAGCAAGTCACCCATTCATGATTAGTTCCTGATTCCCCTGGAGAGTAGGGAAGATGGGAGGGCCTGGATCAATGTTGGTAGATGTTTCCCCTTGGGGATTTGATCTGTGTCGTTGAAAGGAACAGGACACGGCTGGTAACTGGGTCTCAGCAATCTGTCCAACTGGGCTTCGCCCATGCTCCGCTGGACGCAGAACGTCCTTGTCTCCAGCAGAGGGCGCCCCACCGCCTGATTTAGATGCTCTCGCCTCCATCCCTGTGGAAACCACACCCCCACCATCTGCTAGAGCTTGGTTGCTGTTCTTTCTACCTCTGTTGTTGGTTTTCCTTCTCTGGTAACAGCAAGGAAGCAGATTATAATCTCTGCGCATTTAGGGCCTCAGGCTGTCAGAGGCTGCCAAGGCGGACGCTTCTGTTTTCTTCATCTTTTCACATCCAAGTAGATGCTCCAAGTAGCGCATCGCTGCTCTCTGCAAGGAAGGTAGGGGGAGGCAACTAGAGGCGCTGGGCACCTGAGCCATTTGGCCCCGGACTCCCATTTCTGAATATACTGCTTCCCTTTGTTCTGTGTTCTGCAAGGCTCATCGACAAAGGGTGGGAAACCTCTCCAGAGTGAGCCCTTACACACGGTCCCTTCGGGGACCTCCGCTGGACCGTCCACATCTATTGTCATGGACCACAAATCCTGGGTCCAGGATTGTCTTTTTTCCTGTCACCAGCACTCAGCACATACCTGACACTGACATGCAATCAATACTTAATGAACGAATGTGTACTTTCATGTAAATTGCTAATTTAGTTCATTCTTTTCATGTACTGAGCATATACTTGGTGCCAGACACTGCAGAATCAGAGACAAGAAGTATAATTCCTCTCAAGGAGAAGACGTGTATCTGAGCAACTTAAATTTTTTTTTTTTGGTAGGGGGCTGAACCCAGACGGCTTAACCACTGAGCAACATCCCCAGGGTGCCCCCTCCTCCGCTTTCTTTTAATTTAGAGACAGGGCCTCGCTGAGTTGCTTAGGCTGACTTTGAACTTGGGAAACTCCCGCCTTAGTCTCCTAAACTGCTGGGATTACAGGCATGCGCCATCGCGCCCGCTCTGAGCAACTTCAAGTCTAGCTTCCCTTATTTAGTGGCTAATTAATTTCACATATTGTAGGATTGCTTGCTGGTTGGATTGATAATATCCTTTTGAAATTCAGTCACTTATCTCGGCAATGAACTTAACTCCAAACCTCCCCCAGACTTGTGGGGGAAGGGAGTTCCAATTCAGATGTCCTCTTGTCTTCTGTTACTCTGAAGCCCCAAATTACGCTCTACATCCAACGCTTCTTAGGGAACCAGACTACCTCACAAAGGCCACTTTGGTTGTGCATATGAGAAAACAGCTCATTAATATATAAGACTTTTGTAAAGGATTTGGGGGCTTTTGCTCTTAGGGGGATTTTGTTTGTTTTGATTTTGCAAAATCTGAGTGTAGATCTAATACTCTGCCTTCGCATGGTGCTTTCCTCTCTATGCTTACTAATCACATTTATTCTGCTTATGGGAGTACCAAAAGAGATAAAGCCCTCTTCCTGTGAGGGAGAAGAGCACAGATAAGAAGCCTACAAACAGAAATTGTTTTCTGATGAGTAAATGTCAAATTTTACAGATGAGCTTTGGAACGAGAGGAAGGGTTATCATTATGACCTGAAGCAACTTAGACTCATTTTTAAAGCAGAATAAATGTTTGAGAAATGGTTCTATGTCCAGATTTTGATCTCTGAGAATGGCTAGAGCATGAAATAAGTAAAAGAAAATGCTTTAAGGGCTTTTTACTCTTCGGACAACAAAAAACAAGAATTTAATCTTTAAAATTTCTTGGCATTGAAAATTTCTATAACTAAATGTTTTGTTGCTGTTGTTTTTTAACCATGCAATGGCTCTAGCTCCAGCTGTGTGCACTGGTGTGAATAAAATACTGTCTGTCATTTATTATATTTCACCCCTCCGTAGCCCCCAGCAAGAGTCCCAACCAACACAATTAAAACCACGGCACTGGATGGTTTCACAGGGCAATTCTATAAAACCTTTCAAGAGACTATAATACCAGGGTTACTTAAATTATTATAGTCCACAAAAAAAGGGAATACTTTCAAAATATTTTAAAAATATGAGCACAGAACTGATACCAAACTCAATAAAATCTTCACTAAGGGGTTGGGGTTGTGGCTCAGCGGTAGAATGCCTGCCTAACACATGTGAGGTATTGGTTTGATCCTCAGCACCACATAAAAATAAATAAATAAAATAAAGGTATTGGGTCCACTTATAAAAAACATTTTTTATTGATTTTTTATTTTTTCTAATTAGTTGTACATGACAGTAGAATGCATTTATACATTTTGATAGATCATACATAAATGGAGCATAATTTCTCATTTTTCTGATTGTACAGATTGTAGGATCACATCAATCATGCAGTCATATATGTACATGAGGTAATAATGTCTGTTTCACTCTACTATCCTTCCTACCCCCATATCCCTTCTCCTCCCTTCAATCCCTCTACTTAATACAACGTAACTCTATTCTTCCCTAGCCTACCCCAACTTCACTAAAATATAATATAAATATCTCATTAATTAATCATAATGCAAAAAGTATTAACAAAATATTAATAAACAGAATATAGCATATTCAAATTAATATATCATGACCATGTGTTATTTTTTTCTATGAATTCAAGGATGGTTCATCACACAAAACTTTACTACCATAACCCAGAACTTCCTCTTCTGGTTGTAGTGGACAAAGGATTGTTGTTTTTGTAACATATTAAGAAAATTGTGCACCACGTCAAGTGGGGTTCATCCCTGGAATGCAAGGATGGTTTAACATCTGTAAATCAATAAACATAATCCATCATGTCAATAGACTTAAGGATAAGAATCATATGGTTATTTCAATTGACACAGAAAAAGCATTCGACAAAATACAACACCCCTTCATGCTCAAAACACTGGATAAAATAGAGATAGTAGGAACATACCTGAACATTGTAAAGGCTATTTATGCTAAGCCCATGGCCAACATCATTCTTAATGGAGAAAAACTGAAACCATTCCCTTTAAAAATGGGAACAAGACAGGGATGTCCTCTTTCACCACTTCTATTCAACATTGTCCTCGAAACTCTAGCCAGAACAATTAGACAGACTAAAGAAATTAAAGGGATATGAATAGGAAAAGAGGAACTTAAGCTGTCACTATTTGCTGATGACATGATTCTATATTAAGAGGATCCAAAAAAACTCCTCCAGAAAACTTCTAGACCTCATCAATGAATTCAGCAAAATAGCAGGCTATAAAATCAACACGCATAAATCTAAAGCATTTTTATATGCAAGCGATGAAACAGCTGAAAGGGAAATGTGGAAAATAACTCCATTTGCAGTAGCCTCAAAAAAAATAAAATACTTGGGAATCAATCTAACTAAGAGGTAAAAGATCTCTACAATGAAAACTACAAAACACTGAAGAAAGAAATTGAGGAAGACCTTAGAAGATGGAAAGATCTCCCATGTTCTTGGATAGGCAGAATTAATATTGTCAAAATGACCATACTACCAAAAGTCCTATACAGATTCAATGCAATTCCAATTAAAATCCCAATGGAGTACCTTACAGAAATAGAGCAAGCAATCATGAAATTCATCTGGAAGAATAAGAAACCCAGAATAGCTAAAGTAATCCTTAGCAGGAAGAGTGAAGCAGGGGGTATCGCAATACCAGAACTTCAACTATACTACAAAGCAATAGTAACAAAAACAGCATGGTATTGGTACCAAAATAGACAGGTAGGTCAATGGTACAGAATAGAGGACATGGACACAAACCCAAATAAATACAATTTTCTCATACTAGACAAAGGTGCCAAAAATATGCAATGGAGAAAAGATAGCCTCTTCAACAAATGGTGCTGGGAAAACTGGAAATCCATATGCAGCAGAATGAAACTAAACCCCTATCTCTCACCCTGCACAAAACTCAACTCAAAATGGTTCAAGGACCTCAGAATCAGACCAGAGACCCTGCATCTTATAGAAGAAAAAGTAGGTCCAAATAGGTCCAAATCTTCAACATGTTGGCTTAGGATCAGACTTCCTTAACAGGACTCCCATAGCACAAGAAATAAAAGCAAGAATCAATAACTGGGATAGATTCAAACTGAAAAGCTTTCTCTCAGCAAAGGAAACTATCAGCAATGTGAAGAGAGACCCTACAGAGTGGGAGAAAATCTTTGCCACTCATTCTTCAGATAAAGCACTAATTTCCAGAATCTATAAAGAACTCGAAAAACTCTACACCAAGAATACAAATAATCCAATCAACAATTGGGCTAAGGATATGAACAGACAGTTCACAGAAGATCTACAAGCAATCAACAAACATAGGAAAAAATGTTCACCATCTTTAGTAATAAGAGAAATGCAAATCAAAACTACACTAAGATTCCATCTCACCCCAATTAGAATGGTGATTATCAAGAATGCAAGCAACAATAGGTGTTGGCGAGGATGTGGAGAAAAAGGTACACTCATACATTGCTGGTGGGGCTGCAAATTAGTGCAACCAGTCTGGAAAGCAGTGTGGAGATTCCTCAGAAAACTTGGAATGGAACTACCATTTGACCCAGCTATCCCACTCCTCAGCCTATACCCAAAGGACTTAAAATCAGCATACTACAGAGATACAGCCACATCAATGTTCATAGCTGCTCAGTTCACAATAGCCAGATTGTGGAACCAACCTAGATGCCCTTCAATTGATAAATGGATAAAGAAACTGTGGTTTTATTTATATATATATATATATATATATATATATATATATATTTATATATATATATACACACACAATGGAATATTACTCAGCTATAAAGAATAATAAAATTATGGCATTTGCAGGCAAATGGATGAAATTGGAGAATATCATGTTAAGTGAGATAAGCTGATCTCAAAAAACCAAAGGACAAAAGATCTTGCTGATAAGCGGATGATGACACATAATGGGGGGTGGGAGGGGGGCAAGAATGGAGGAAGGAGGGACTGTATAGAAGGAAAAGAGGGGTGGGAGGGGTGGGGGGAAGGAAAAAAATAACAGAATGAGTCAAACACCATTACCCTATGTAGATGTATGATTACACAAATGGTATGCCTTTACTTAATGTACAAATAGGAACAAGATCTGTCCCATTTGTTTGCAATAAAAATAAATTTAAAAAAAGGAAAACAAAAACTGAAAACAAAAAACAAACAAAAAAATGAATTGTTGTTTTTGTTTTTGCTTTTATTTTTTTCCCAGTGCTGGGGAACAAACCCAGGGTCTTTCGCATGGTAGGCAAGTACTCTAATACTGAGCTATACCTCCAGCCCAAATACATAAATTTAGAACAATCCTTTCTATGAAGGAAAAATTAAAATACAATAGAAACTTTTTTCTTTTCTTTTTTTTTTTTTTAACTGGGGATTGAACCCCAGGGTGCTTAATTATTTGTGAGATTTGTGAGGCCCTGGGTTCTATCTCTAGCATTATGAAAAACAACCAAAATAACAAAACAGTTAATAGAAACAGAAGGACTCCAGTTAACGGGACGAGGGCATAATGACTCTCAAACAAGTATGCTTGCTATGTCCAAAGCAATAAAATTCAAGTTTGAAAATGTCCAGGGAACTAAAAACTACAGATTAGATTAAGATTAGAAAAAGAACCAAAGAGAACTCCTAGAACTGAAAAATTACAATAACTAAAATTAAAAACCAACTGGGCTTAGTCAACAGCAGACACAATAGACTAAAAATAAGTGAATTAGAAGACAAGTCAAAAGACAACTCCCAGAATGAACCATAGAGAAACAAAAGAGTGAAAAATACAGCAGAGACCATAAGTGACATAAGATACATGGTTGAAAAGGTTAACATGGATTTAACTGGAAGATTTAAAGGAAGAGAGCAGGGCAATAGCAATACTTGAAAAGGTAAGTAGCTGAGTAGTTCATAACATGTTCTGGAACAAACAAATGATATCAATCTACAGAATAAAGAAGCCAGATAAATTCCAAACAAGATTTTTAAAAAAAAATGGAAGTCTGTGCCTAGACACATTATATAATATTGTATTAGATAAACTGAAGATAAAGAAAAATTTAAAACAGAGGGAAAAAATTACACTCAAAGAAACTGACAGCTGACTTTTTAATAGTATCAATAGAAGCCAGAAAAGAATGGTATGCTATGTTCAATGTGCTGTAAGAAAACAACTACCAACTTACATTTCTATAGGTTGAGGGTGCATGTGAGAGCTATGGGTTTGATTCCCAGCACTGCAAAAAGAGAGGGAACTGGGTACAGTGGCAGGAGGATTGCAGGTTTGAGGCCAGCCTGAGCCATTGAGAGACCCTGTCTCAAAATAAAATTCAAAAAAGGGATGGGCATGTAGCTCAATGGTAGAGCAGCCCTGGATTCAATCCTCAGTATCAAAAAAAAAAAATCAAAATTTGGACATTAACCAAGAGTTAAGGAGCACAGTTCTGTTTTTCACATATCAACTTTACTAATCCTCACAACATTCTGATGAAAAAGGTTCTTCTAACATTCTCAATTTCCAGATGAGGAAACTGAGACTCTGAGAAAGTAGATAACTAGTCCAAAATCACAAGGGTAGTAATGATCAGAACCACGATCCAAACTCAGGGTTTATATTCCTGACCACCATGATTCACTGCCTTCACAGTTTCAGATATTATAGTTACATATTGGGAAAAAACAAAGAACAGATGAAAATCCTATTACAAAATAATAATAAATGCATTAAAGTAGTAGAGTACAAATTAACACATAATAATCGGTAGGCTTCATAACCAAACAGTACCCAGTTTCTGCATATAATGGAAGGAAAGTAACAACATTAATAATTTTTTTAAACGCCCTTGAATACATTTAACAGGAAAATTGTGAAATTTATGGGAAGAAGACTTGAAGAATGGAAGGACATGTTTCTGAAGACAATGATTTAATATCATCAAGACAATCTCCCTCACTTTATTGGTACATTTAATGTATATGCAACAAAAATGTCACTATTTTTTTCTAAGCTAAAATAAGGTGAATCTAAAGTTCACATGATTAAAAAAAAAAAAAAACGCATATATAAAAAGATCCAGGAAAACCAAAAGAGAACAAGAAGAAGGAAGGCTGTGTCGTTCTACCCCTCTCTCAATCCGGCCGCAGCCACAGTAACCAGTTCTACCCAGGTGCAACCTGAACAGATGCTGCTCTATTCCTGCAACTGCCTTGCAGTGTGCCACAGAAACCCCTTGACGCATGCGTACTCAACTGGAGAACAGGGGCGTTAACACCCACGGTGCCATATTGATTGATGGGGAAAGGGAACCGATAGATAAAGTCTTCCCCTTTTTGTTCCCAAGGCAGACAGTTCTGAGAACAGTTTCAAAAAGCCTCCCCTGAAAGTGCCGCAGGGTTGAGCAACAGTGGCTTCCGATGACAGCTGACTCCATGTTGCATCCTTGTATTGGTTCTCTGTCAGTCTATCCACCCGACCCTCACTCCCATACCTGTGAGCAAGTCCCAAATAAGCAAGCTGAGTGAAAGCCTTTGTTTCTGTGCTTCACTGGAAACTCAAAGACAAGGAACCAGCTTGATCACTTGTTTGTTGTTGTTGTTGTTTAATTTAGAGACAGGGTCTCGCTAAATTCCTGAGACTGGCTTCGAGCTCAGGATTCTCCTGCTTTAGCCTCCTGAGCCGCTGGGATTACAAGTGTGCCCCCACCTTTGACCACATGTTTAAAAAGACTACAAAGTCTGGTGTCCAAGAGGGTGTGGCACTGGTGAATGAAGTTCAAGATCTTGTGCCATCTAGTGTCCTCGTCAACTGTAGCTGAGCTCCAACCATCTCCCTCTCAGTTCTTACTAAACAGGCCTCTGGACTTTGCCTCAAATATGCCTATCTAATTCCCACTTTCCAAGCCTTTGCATTTCCATATCTCTGCCTAGAATCCTCCCCTCCTACATATCCTCATGGTTGACTTCCTTGACTTGTACTCAAAGGCAACTTCGACTTGCGCCCAGGCTTTATTGTTCTCTTTATCACTTATCACTATCTAATATACACCTATTTATTTATTTTTCTGAGTCTCTTCACTAGAATCTAAGCTCAACCAAAATAAGGATTTCCCTCTGTTTTGTTCAAGACTAAATTCCCCATGCTTAGAATGGCACCTAACACAGGAAAATCACCCAATAAATACTTGCTGAATTCTTGAATCATATGCATGGAGAGACGGACCAATGGAAAAAAAATAGAAAGTGTCATCTAGCTCATTAGTATTTAAAAAAAGACAGACTCTAAAACCAGTGAGGAAATTAGATTGATTTCTCAATATGTAGTATTGAAACAGCTGGGTAGCAACTGGGGAAAAGGAAGTAAGATCCATCCTTCACACTGCACGTGAGGACAAATTTCATTTGGATCAAAACTTAAAATGAGAACAAAATGAAACCATTAGAGTGATAGAATAAAACATGAAAACATTCTTTGTAATTTCAAAGTACAGCATTTCTCATTCTATCACAAAATCTAAATGCTATTAAAAAGAAATAGATAAGTTTGACTACATAAAAAATTCTGTAAAGCAAATGATAGACTAAGCGTAATGGTTTGAATGTTTGTCCCCTCTAAAGTTCATGTTGAAATTTCTCATTGTGATTTTTTTTTTTTTTTTTCAGCACTAGGAATTGAACCCTGGGTCTCTTTACCAATGAGCTACATTCCCAACCCTGTTAAGTTTTGTTTGTTTGTTTGTTTGTTTTTGTTTTTGTTTTTTTTTTAGATAGAATCTCACTAACTTTCCAGACTTACTGTGAAGTTGCCATCTTCCTTGCCTCAGCCTCTGGATTAGGTGGATACTTGAGAGGTATTTAAGCCACCCTCATGGGTGGGATTAATGCCATTATTAAAAGGATAAATTAGGGGTTAGCTTTTGCCTCCTGCTCTTTCACCATATAAGGGACAGTGTTCCTTCTTTCTGGAGGATGCAACATTCAAGGCACCATTTTGGAAGTGGAGACCAGACCCTCCTAGGACACCAACCTCCTGGTACCTTGACCTTGGATTTCCCAGCCTCTAAAACTGTGAGCTAATACATATTCAATTCATTACAAATGACCCAAGCTCAGGTATTCTGTATAGCAGCACAAAATAAACTAAGACAATAAAATGCAATGTCAGAATGAAGTGACAAATTTGCAAAAATATTTTCAACTCGTATTACAGGCAAAGGTTTAATTTCCCTAATATTAGAAGGTCTCCTACAAATTGATAAGAAAAAGGTTAGTAGCCTAAGAGAAAATTTGAGCAAAAGATATGAACAGATGGTTCACAGAAAGGAAAAAAATGGCTCTTTATTATGAAAAGATGCTCAACCTCAGTCATAATAAAATACATGTGAATTAAAATTATATCAAGATGTCATTTTCACTCATTATACTAGTAAAAATTCAAAAATTTGGAAATTGCATTGCATGGGCCAGGCTATTTAAAAAAAACAGTGCTCTTAAACATTGTGGGTAAAAGGATAAATTGGCAAAGGGCAATTAGTTGAGTAATTACCAAAGTATCCAATTTATGTACCCTTTGATTCAGTAATCCCCCTCCCAGAATTTTTTCCTACAGATATCATTACACATGTGCAAAATGGCATTTAGACAAGGTTATCCTTTGCAATTATATCATGCAAAAGATTGGAAACCAGATAAATATTCAACAGTAAAGGAATAGTTAAATAAATTGTAGTAACTAAACCTGGCACGCTGGCGCATGCCTGTAATCCCAGTGGCTGGGAAGGCTGAGGCAGAAGGATCATGAGTCCAAAGTCAGCCTCAGAAAAATTGGGGCACTAAGTAACTCAGTGAGAGCTTGGGGATGTGGCTCAGTGGTCAAGAGCCCCTGAGTTCAAATCCCTGGTAACCTCCCCCAAAATTGTGAAAAACTACATGTGTTGGAATCATGTATAATTGTAGAAAGAGAGTAAGGAAAATTCTTATACAGCGTAAAAACAAAACAAAACAAAAAAACCCAAAAAACTGCAGAAAAGCAGGCACTAGTTAGGTTATAAAAAAAGAAGACTGAGTGCATCTTTGTATCTTTTGTCAATGGTAGAGCCCCTGCTTATCTCACACAAAGCCCAGGGTTCAATCCTCAGCACTGAAAAAAAACAAAAAAATTGGGGGAGGGTGGATAATATTATTCACAGAAGCCTATGGGATAGACAAGAAATTAAAAACAAGTTGGGGCACATGGGGACAATGAACAGTGAATAACAGAGGGAAGATTTTTTATGATATTCTGTGTGTGTGTGTGTGTGTGTGTGTGTGTGTGTGCGTGTGTGTAGTGCTGGGAATTGAACCCAGGGCACTGAGATACATCCCCAGATCCTCTACATGCTTTTTTTTTTTTTTTGATATTTGAACAAAACAGATGTTTCATCTATTATGAGTAGTATAGCTAGTAAAGATCCCAGGTGTGATCTTTAGTTTTTTTTTCCCCCCACATTTTTTTATTGGGGCATTATAATTTCACATAATGATGGGATTTGTTGTTACATATTCATACATGCACATGATATAACAATATAATTTGGCCAATATCACTCCCCAGCACTTTCCCCCTCCCTCCCTGCCTCCCATCCTTTGGTCTCTTTCCTCTACTAATCTCCCCCTGATTTTCATGAACTCTGCCCCCACCTTTCTTTTCCCTTTTTCCTCTATAGCTTACACATATGACAGAAAATATATGACCCTTGACCTTCTGAGTTTGACTTACTTCACTGAACACAATGGTTTCTAGTTCCATCCATTTTCCTACAAATGACATAATTTCATTTTTTCCTTTATGGCTGGCTAAAACTCCATCAGTATATATACCACATTTTCTTCATCCATTCTGATGGACCCCTAGATTGGTTCCATAGTTTGGTTATTGTGAATTGTGCTGCTATAAACATGGGTATGCATGTATCACTGTAGTATGATCACTTTAGGATAAGTACTAAAGAGTGGTACAGCTGGTGACATTCAGTGCTTTGGCCAACTCTCCTTACCTGCTTTTAAAGCAGCAAATGGACCACAACTCCCAGCAACCAAAAGAGATTGCCTTGAAACAAACTCTATTCTAACCAAGACATTGATTTTCTAGTCACCAGCTGGACCTGAGATAAGGATGAGGTGGTTTATGAGACAGAATGGAGCTGTCCCCTACTTACAGGTCACCTCTAACTCTGACTTTAAAGAGATTATTGTGGCCTGGGCACAGTGGTGCATACCTGTAATCCCAGCAATTTATGAGGCTGTGGTAGGAGAATTGCAAGTTAGAGGCCAGCCTCAGCAACTTAGCAAGACCCTCAGCAACTTAGTGAGAGCCTGTCTCAAAGTTAAAAATAAAAAGGGCTGGGGTTGTGGCTCAGTGGTAAAAGCACCCCAAGGTTAAATAACCAGTAGCAAAGAGGGAAAAAGAGAGAGAGAGATTTGTAAAATATGCACAATATAAAATTTTTAACCTTTGTGTGTGTGTGTGTGCTGAGGGTTGAACCCAGAGCGTTGCTCATGGAGGCACTTACTCCACCACTAAGCTACAACCCCAGCCCAGTTTTAACCGTTTTATAAGTGATATTTTCAGTGGCACTAAGTACCTTCACATTGTTGTGCAACCATTACCACCTAAGATTTCTAGAACGTTTTTATCACTCCATACTGAAACTCCAAACGCTTTAAACACTAACTCCCCATTCTCTCCTACCCTAGCCACCCCATCTAGTCCCTGGTAACCATTATTTCCACCTATATGCATTTGCTTTTTCTAGGTATCCCATGTAAGTGGAATCATACAATATTTGTTTTTGGTGTCTCACTTATATCAGTTAGCATAACATTTTGAAGGTCCATTCATGTTGTACATGTATCAGAATTTCAATTCCAAATAGCATTCCATTACGTAGCTGTATCATATTTATTTACTCATTCATCTGTTGATGGATATTTGGGTTCTTTCCACTTTTTGGCTACTGTGAATAGTGCTGTTATGAATCCTGGGGGCACAGAGTTTCTGTTTGATTTCCCGCTTTGAATTCTTTAGGTATGAGAAGTAGAGAGTGAAATTGCCCTAATTTTGTTATTTAACCTGCTGATCTAACCCAGAGAAACCTCCCTCAAAGATTAAGGGTTAAATGATAAGAACTCTGAGTGCAAGGAAAATTTGGGAGAAAATTAAAATGCAAACAAAGAATACAGAATAGCCAAGTACCTTCTAGGTGTAGTTGTTATCACAACCCAAATGATGAAAGGAAGTGAGGCCCCCAAAGGGCCATGGGCTTTCATACCTCCCCTTTTGTTTCCACAAACGATTCACAGTTGTGTTTTGCGTTTGTCTCTGATGTCAGTCTTTGTTCTAGGGCCCAGATTTCAGAGGACATCTGGTGCCTCTCCCTTCTCTGATCAGCATAGGAAGGGCAGATGGGCCTGGCAACTTCCACCTGCTCATAAGGTAAACAGCAACCAGAGCCATGTTTGCTTTTTTTTTTTTTTTTTTCCTATCAGCATTGGGGATGAAACCCAAAAACATTCTACCTCTGTGTTACATCCCTGCTCTTTTCACTTCTTCTTATTTTGAGGCAGGTTCTCACTAAGTTGCTGGGGGTTTTGTTAATATGCCGAAGCTGGCCTCCAACTTGTGATCCTCCAGCCTCAGCCTCCTAAATTGCTGGGATTCCAGGTATGAGCCACCACACCTTGCTGTCATGCTTCTTAACATCATAGGTCTTGTCGTTTGGCACTCTGTGAAGGTGTTCTGTGATGTCACTGTTGTACCTACCTGTTTGCTAAGGAGAACTCTGGAAAAGGCCATAAGCTCAATAATTTGCTTGTTGCCTTCTGACCTCCATTACCAAGGGCTTTTGAGCAGGGCACCCTAAGTAACACTGAGACTATGCCAGGACATCAATAAAACAGTGAGAGAAGGCTCTGCCTTCTCTGTTCTCTGGCATCCATTTTGACTCAAACTGGGCAGTAAGTAGTTACTGTATTCAAGGCTACTTCCTCCACTCAAAACATCACCAAACCAACCAGATGTGGAGGCACACACCTGTAATCCCAGCTTCTCCGGAGGCTGAGACAGGAGGATGGCAAGTTCAAAGCCAGCCTCAGCAAATTAGCAAGGCCCTAAGCAACTCAGCAGCATTTAAATTTAAATATTTTTAAAAGGTGGGGTGTGCTAGGGATGTGGTTCAGTGGTTAAGCACTCCTGGGTTCAATCCCCAGTATGGGGTGGGGGGATTTCCCAATCCCTTCTACAATGGGTTAATTGAACACACTCCCACTTTTAGACACACATTCGGACACCAAAGAAGTACCCAGTAAGGACACAGCCGCCCACATTTGCCCTGGCTGCAGTTGCACATGGCTTATGTGCCAGGCAGATGGCAGAGTAGGGCTCACCTTAGCTCTAAGAGATAATGAGGGACAGTGTCTGCAAAAGCAGCCTCTCCTGCCTGGATGGGAAACACAATGGAAGAGTGAACTCTCAGGAATGAGAAAGCCCTGAGTTCAACCCAGAGCAGAACTTTTTGTTTGTCAACACCTCTTCTTTGGCAAATGCAGCCCTGATTTCTATTAGGGAAATTAATAATCTTTCCCTGGTAATCAGCCAAGTGGTTTAGATATAATTAACCCAACCCCAGGTACAGGGAAGGATCCTGACTGACTTAAAAACAGTGTCCCACTCCTTGACTGCAGTGATTGGTTTAAAATGGGTACTTCAGCAGGGTGCGGTGGTACACGCCTGTAATCCCAGTGTCTCGGGAGGCTGAGGCAAGAGGATGGCAAGTTCAAAGCCAACCTCAGCAACAGCGAGGCGCTAAGCAACTCAGTGAGACCCTGTCACTAAATAAAATACAAAATAGAGTTGGGGATGTGGCTCAGTGGTCTAGTGCCCCTAAGTTCAATCTCCGGTACTCCCCATCAAGAAAAAATAAAATAAAATAGAGTGGGAACTGCATACCAATAAGAAGCAAGGAAAGGATTACAGAGGTTTCTAAGAAAGAAAAGTTCTCTTTGGAGGAAGTTTGCAAATAAGGAAGAATGTAGCCTCAAGAGTGCGTGGCAGCTGTTGTGCAACCATGAGGGAGAGTTTACCTGAGATTTAAATCAGTGCTAAGGAAGATGAGACTCTAACGGAAGAGTTAGTGCCCACTCAGGTAGTGGAAATCCCCCTGAAGACCACTTACCCAGGAAGGGAGATGCTGTGCCCCAAGTGATGGCATTAGGAAAGACAGACTAGTTTGATTCAGTGTGCTCTTGCCCATTATTCCATTTCCTCTCTACAAAATGAGGATGTTGGATTTGGTGAGATCTTGAGGCCCATCTAGTTTCAGTATTCTGCACGTTTTTGTTTCTATAGAAAACACACAGGTTTGAGATTGTGTGTGGGTGTGTATTTTGCTGGATTGAACTCAGGGCCTCTTCAATGCTAGGCAAGTGCTCTACCCCAGAGTCACAAAGCATAGGCTTTGGAATTCTGTCACACTGCTGGGGCTTTCTGGGAAACAGGCAGCCTTTTTTTTTGGTACTGGGGATTGAACCCAGTGTGCTTAATAACTGGGCCACATCCCCAGTTCTTTTTTATATTTTATTTAGACTCTTTTTTTTTTTAATCAAATTGTATACTTTATTTATTTATTTTTATGTGGTGCTCAGGCTGGACCCCAGTGCCTCACATGTGCCAGGCAAGCGCTCTACCACTGAGCCACAACCCCAGTCCCTAGAGACAAAATCTTGCTGAATTACTAAGTGCCTCACTAAGTTGCTGAGTCTGACTTTGAACTTGGGATCCTCCTACCCCAGCTCCTTAGTCGCTGGGATTCTAGGTGTGGACCACTGTGCAGGCCTCAAACCCCAATTCTTGTACTCAAGTCAGAAAGATTTCAGACAGGTTACTCAGAGGAACAGACATGAGATTATAAGAAGAAATGAGAAAGGGACAAGGGGACACTCAAGGGAGAGAGTGGGTCCTCTTAGAGAGGAGAGGGACAGCATGCCTCTCCTGTACTCCAGTTTTATTGGGAACCCCAGAGAAGTTTCCAATGAGTCCCACTAGGGCCAGTCTGCCTCTTGACTTTTGATTGACAGCAGAAAGACATCAGACTTTCAAGTCTCCACTACTGTGACAACTCTAGGTCACTTTGGCTCATACTGACTGGTTCTAATTGGACTGTTTTTTAGATCTTTATTTTATTCACTTATTTACATGTAGTGCTGAGAATCGAACCCAGTGCTTCACACATGATAGGCAAGCACTTTACCACTGAGCCACAACCCCAGCCCCATCTAATTGGATTCTTTGTTTTTTTTAATACCTTTATTTTATTTATTCATTTTATGTGGTGCTGAGGATTGAACCCAGTGCCTCGCATGTGTGAGGCAAGCACTCTACCACTGAGTCATGATCCCAGCCCTAACTGGATTTTTTTTAAAGTACTTTTAGTTGTAGATGGACACAGTACCTATATGTTATTTGTTTATTTATATGCGGTGCTGAGGATCAAACTCAGTACCTCACACGTGCTAAGCAAGCTCTCTACCACTGAGCCACAACCCCAGGCCCCTAATTGGATTCTTAACCATAAATTTTTACACATTTTATTGTTAGAAGGAATTATACTTATCTCCCTGGGTTTTGGGGATCTGGTCTGTGGAAAGGGACACAAAAGTCTCCCTCCTACAGCGTAACTTGAGTTCCTCTTATGGACATTTATTCGGGCCTATATTTCTCCTGCAGATAACAGATAGATTGCTGAGGAATGTGACATATCCTGTCTGCTTAAGCCAGGCAGGGATGCAGGTAAATTGCTTCTTGGAAAAGAAAACATGTATGGGTCAACAGAGTGGACCCATTTTATAGAATTATTCCCTTAGCCTTGTGTTCCCACCATTCACACCTGTCTGTTCCCTATCAATTCTGCATACCTGAGGTCAAATTCTGATAATATCCTGTGCAATCATAACCAAGTTACTTAATCTCTCCAAGCCTCAGTTTCTTTAGTTATAAAGTGGGCTCTCTAGCATACTGCACAGTGATTCTGAGGACTGAATGGAATACCGCGTATCAAGTTGTTGCCATAGTGCTTGGCATGTGTTACATCTCACAACCCTTCTCCATAAATGTAGAATGAACAGTGGGCCTAGTCTGGCCCCTACTTTTATAACTAAAGTTTTTTTGTGTATCTATTTGTTTGTTTTGTGTGGTACTGGGAATCAACATAGGGGCCACTGAGCCACATCCCCAACCCTTTTTATTTTTTTTATTTTGAGATAGAATCTCATTAAGTTGCTTAGGACCTAAGTTGCTGAGCTGACTTTGAGCTTGCAATCCTCCTGCCTCAACCTCCTGAGCTACTAGAATTTCAGGTGTGTGCCACCATACCCAGCACTTGAGATGGCTTCTTGCTAGATTGCCCAACTTGAGATCCTCCTGCCTCAGCCTCCCTAGTCACTGAGATTTCAGATGTGCGTCACCATGCCTGCCCAGGGTAAAATTTTGTTAGAACACAAAAATGTTCTTAGGGCTGGGGATATAGCTTGGTTGGTAGAAGTGCTTGCCTCGAATGTACAAGGCCCTAGGTTCAATCCCCAGCACCACACACACACACACACACACACACACACACACACACACAGAAAATGTTTTTCATTTACGTGTGTCTAAGGCTGCTGCTATTCAGCTACAAAGGAACAGTTGATCCCTCTGACAACAGAAGCAGGGGTTGCCTTTGCTGTGAGAGACACTCACCTCTGTGTATGCAGATCATATACCCCACAAAGCCTAAGATACTTGCCATCTGGTCATTACAGAACAAATCTTGCCGAACCTAAATGTAGAACATAAAGCCTTGAAGTAGTTCAAGTAATTTCAAGCGTGAGTCAGGAGACAGGAGGAATATTTTGAAGATCTTGAAGGAACTTATTGATGCCTTTCAGAACTTTTTTTTTTTTTTTTTTTTTTTGCGGTGCCAGGGATTGAACCCAGGGCCTTGTGCTTGCGAGGCAAGCACTCTACCAACTGAGCTATCTCCCCAGCCCCTTTCAGAGCTTTTACAATGAGTGAGGACATGTGACCTTTCATTCTGAGTGTGGTGCCCACTCTCTGAGGAGAATGTCCAGGGCAACAAAAAATCCAAGCAAAAGAGTCCAAGGTGTTCAAGGATTCAGACTTTCCCTAGTACTGGAGGAAAGGAGCCAGGGGAAGTAGCCTCTCCAGACGCAAGTTCATGCGCGCGCGCGCACACACACACACACACACACACACACACACAAGGGCACAAGGAAATAACCAAAAATATTTTTTAAGTACAAAAAAAAGTACTGGACAGACAGAACAAAAAATCTAAATGGCACATGCATGACACAATAGGTCTCAGGTTCTGTTTTTGTTTGTTTGTTTGTTTGGTACTGGGGATTGAACCCAGAGGCGCTCTACCACTGAGCTAAACCTCTACTCTTTTTATTTTTTAATTTTTTCATTTTGAGATAGGACCTCTCAAAGTTTCTGAGATTGGCCTTGAACTTGTGATCCTGTGCTTCAGCCTCCCCAAGTCACTTGGATTATAGGCATGTGCCCCAGAGTCCCACTCAGGTTCTGTTCTCATGGAAGAAGAAACAGCTTCCTTTGGGGCAGCTGAATCTTCAGGGGGCATGGCATCTAGAAGGGATTACCCCACCAGTTGGTCTTGGGATGCTTGGGTGGCCATAGCACTGGCCATTTGGAACTGAGCTTCATGCCATAGCATGCTTCCTGACCTGCTCTACAGAGCAGTTTATGCTTTTCTCTGCACACAGGACTATCTGAGCCTGCTCCTCAGATTCACCTCAGATTCATTCTAGATGGTGCAGGCCATGGAAAGCCCCACAACTGTCCACACAGACTCAGTGCAACTTGTATACCTTGGAGCTGTTGGTCAGTCTTTTTTTTTCTTTTTTTTTTAAGTTTTATTAAAGAAAAATGAAAGCAGACTTCTCCTGGGTGGAAGAAGGGGACCCAAAGGTGGAATCCCTGGTTGGTCTTAATAGAAGATAGAATTATTGGCATCTTGACTTTCTTCCCTAAACAGATTACATGAGGTTCACATACCACTGAGCAATATGAGGGTTTTTTTAAGCAAGACACACCTTGTTGGGATGTAACTTGGGGTCATGGGCTCCATAGGAATGACAAAATCCCCTCTAGGTAGTTTTGCTCTGTGAGAGAAGTTCACCTCTGTGAACTCAGGCTGGGAACTCTTACTCCACCCTACTGGAGAAATGTGGATTAGCTTGCTCTTTCTCCTTCACTCCTTTGCTTTCTTCCCCTCTCTCTTGTACACATGAAAACAGAAGTGCATAAGCTGCTTAGGGTCACAGCGTTCTTCATGTGTTAACCCTTTAGTCCTTTACATTCTCTTGTGAAGTTAGTCGTGTTATGATCCCTGTTTTGCAGATGAGGAAACTGAGGCACAAGTCATAAGGTAATTTATCTAATGCCACATGGTTGGTTAGTGTCAAGAGTGATATTCAGGTCTGGAGCTGTAGCTCAGTGGTAGAGCACTTGCCTAGCATGTGTGAGGCACTGGATTAGATCCTCAGCACCACATAAAAATAAATAAATAAAATAAAGGCATTGTGTCCATTTACAATTTAAAAAAATCTAAAAAATAAAAGAGTGATATTCAGTCCCAGGCTCTCTCTGGTTCATAGTCACTGTGTTTTTCTGCTTCTCTGGACATATCTCTCTCTCTCTCTCTCTCTCTCTCTCTCTCTCTCTCTCTCTCTCTCTCACACACACACACACACACGCACATACACACACACACACACACACACACACACACACAGACACGTGCACACATACAAGCACATCTGATCCTCACCAAACTGGACCAGTTGCTGGAATATGGACAAGCAGGACATGACCTGGGCTTCTGGGGTAGCATGGATTGTCTCTGCTGGTCTTGAGAATGCTGGGTTCTGCCCCTATCCGGGCTGTCTGTGCCCCCCTGACGGCAGTTCTTGGCCTCTTCCAATGATTACATATCATTGCTCTAATCTTGGCTCTACCAGGATTCAGAGCTACTTAAGTTCTTCTGTCACCCTTAGGTGCTTCCTGTGCTCAGGAGCTGGTTGGTTCCCCGGGTGTGAGTTCTTCATCAATGATGCTAGAGTGAGACTTGGTGGTGTGGACTGGGACCACCAGTCCTGACATAGGAACCCCAGTGAGAGGAAATGGGTAGCTGAACAATGCTCTCATTTCTGAACTAGGAACTCAGGGCACAAAGTCAGAGGGGTCTGCCTTCAAACCTGGAAGGAATTGCAAACCATTTACTTCAACTTCCCCATTTTACAGATGAGGAAACTGAGGACTAGAGAGACAGTGTGGTTTCCCATACACCCCGCAGATTCACAGCAATGCCCCAGGCAGGTCTCAGGTCCTCTTTTCCATATCAAGCCATTCTTGAGCAGCAGCTGCCTCCAGCACCAAGTGAGGTTTTGGTTTTCCTCAGAAGAGTCTTTCTTATTAAACTTACTGACATGGTGCAATGATGTCTCTCACTTTGTTTCAATCATAGAATATCAACACCTATAGGGCAATGATTTTTTTTTTAAAACCAGGGATTGAACCCAGGGGTGCTTAACCACTGAGCCACATTCCTAACCCCATTTATTTTTATTTTTGTGATAGGCTCTTGCCAAGTTGCTTAGGGCCTTGCTAAGTTGCTGAGGTTGGCTTGAACTCTCGATCCTCCCTCCTCAATCTCCCAAGCCGCTGGGATTATAGTCATGTACCATGGCTCTAGTTAAGGCAGTGATTTCAAGGGTGGTGTGAAACATCATGAGATGTTTCAGGTGATACCCACTTTTTAATTTCAAGAGTAATATATTTATGTAAATGTGCACTAGATAAGTAAGTAGACACCAAAGTTTGTTATAAAGTTTGTTACATTTACATGTGACTGCTTAAGAAGATGTTCAGTAAATAAAAATATATTCAGTAAGCAATAGCATGGTGATTTATGGATTTGAAAAACACATAGTATGAGATACGTGAAGTTTGGGATCCACTGTTCTGGAGACTATCAACAATTTAGGGAAAGAAGTTTAAACCAGAGACTTGTCTATAATGCAAAGACACCAGCCCCCAATTGCCAAAGAAATACTAAATAAAACTACGAGGAGATACAATTTTTCACTTTGCAGATTGCTAAAGATTATAAAGTGTGTTCTCACTTTGGCAGCACATATGTTAAATTTAGAGCAACACAGAGTATTAGCATGGTCCCTGAGTGTGGGTGACATGTAAATAATGACAAATCCCATGAGAATGTGTGTGAGTAATCAAATTAGTGCTACTGAAAATGGGGACTCTTTTTTGAGCAGGAAAAAGGAGAGGGAAAGGTGAGATCACTGAGATTAAGTGAAAATTCTATTGCCTCAAATACTAATTAGAAAACACACTATAGATTCATGATATAGTTTAAATAAATGTGTTTCTAGCTTTGCCTACTGGAAAAGAATAATGAACAGACTAATAAACAACCCACAAGAAATAAGCACCTCTAATATAATACCCTGATTTTGCAGTGCTGGGGATGAACCCAGGGGTACTCAGCCAAATTCACAGCCCATCCCCCACTTTTTTTTTTTTTTTTTTTGAGATAGAGTGTTGTTAAGTCATCAAAATTGACCTCAAACTTGAGATCCTCCTGCTTCAAACTCCAGAGAAGTTGGGAGTACAGTACAGACATACCGCACTGTTCCCCATCAGTAAATAAAATTTTCTACAATAACTTTTTTTTTCCAGTACTGGGGATCAGAGCCAGGGTCTCATGCAAGCTAAGCATGCACTCTAGCACTGTGCTACACCCCAACCTCTACAGCAACAACGACCAATTTAAATTGAAAACATCCAATGTTGGCAGAGAGCTAGAGAACGGTCTGTCTCGCACACTGCTGATGGGAGCGAAAACTGGTCCAGTTTTTAGATGGTAATTTAGCAGTATCTGTCCAAATGTCAGCACACATACGCTTTGACCAGGGATTCCATTTTGGGGAATGTAACCTAAAGAAACATTTACAAGGATGCTTCCTACACAGTCTTATTGATAGCAGAAAAACTGCAAGCAACTCAATGTTCATCAATGGGGGATATTAGTGTCACCTCTGTTGCACGAGGCATTGGTCCCAGAGATCTAAGCACATGGACTGGAAATTGGGAGTGTTCAGAGAACAGAGTCACCAGAGTTGGAGGGGCAAGAAGGCATCCTAGAGGACATAGGTGAAGATGGGGTCTCTGAAAGCTTCCAGCTTCTGCAGATTGATGTGGAATGTGTAAACTTTGGTGGACTTGTGGAAAGCATTCAGAGGAAGGTGATGTTTCAAAAGGCCCAGGAGTATTCTGTCAAGACAGCCTGCTTGCCGATCCAGGAATACATGGTCAAGCTCCAGAATGGGAAAAACTATCATTCAGAGATATTGGCCATCAATCAAGTATTTGATACCCTGGTCACTTATTTGGAGACTCACAACTGGCCTGAAGCATTGAAGAAAGGAGTTTCTTCAGGAAAAGGCTATGATCTTCGGAATTCAGTAGAATAACGGGCAGCCTAAGATCGTAGTTGCAGGAAACAAAGTGCCTGCGGTGTTTCAACCAAAGAAAAGGGCAGAGGGGGTAGTGGCATACACTTGCTTTTACTTGACATCTTGGATCTTCATAGTATAAACTAATAACAGGGACCACATTTTGTGCTTTTGCATTGCCCACAGTGCCTGACTCACAGAAAGTGCCCTGATCAATGTTAAAAAAAAAAAAAAAAAAAAAAAATATATATATATATATATATATATATATATATATATATATATATATAAAACAAGGAATTAGCTCTAAAACTATATGACTTTGGATATGTTAATTCATCTTTTGTACTTCTCTATTTGTGAAAGATCTACTTTTAGAGACTGTTTATGTGGTTAAATAATTGTTATATCAAGAGCTTAATTTTTACTAAACTGGCATTAAATCGTGGCTTTCTCCAGATGCCTCTGAACATGATTTTTCCAGCTGAGTGATCTGTTGCATGAAAGCTTTGCAGCAGCAGCCCGACCTGGCCTGTCTACTTTGAGTCCTCATAGCACTTTGTTTCCTCTTGTGGCTCTCACCCAGTACTCCCTTTTTCTGAGTATGGGAATGCAGGGCTTCTCTCTTCCATTTTGTGTGAATAGCTTTGCATCCTGATCCTTGTACAAGCTAGATTCTTCATATATATTTGTAACAAATTTTAAAAGCAAAACCACACTATTGATGAACCTTTGAAAATAGTCAGAAAATGTTGCATTCTGACATGCAAGCATGTTAATCTGCCTCTTTTCAAATATACTTCCTTTTCTTGTGTCCTATAAAAAAATAGGAGATATTTAAATTTAAATAAATCATTGCTAGTACTAGCAGGGATAGAGAATGCCTGCATCATAGGTCAATAGGGAATGTTAAATAAACCATGGTACAGCTATACAATGGAATGCCATGAAGCTGCTAAAAAGAAAGAGGAAGATCCACACCCATGGTACAATAAAAGATAAATATTTGGTCTCAAATATTTGGTCTTGTCCTTAGTTCAGGGCACAGAGTTCCTAAAACCCTTTGAATTTACTGTCTATTATATGTTAATAAGATGACTCCAAGCTATCCTGCTAGTTAGCTGCTTTTTTTTTTTTGAAAAATTTTTTGTTGTTTTTAGATATACATGACAGTAGGGTGTATTTTGACATATTTTACATACATAGGGTGCAACCCATTACAATTTTGATCCCATTCTTGTGGGTGCTAGTTAACTTCTGAACAGGGACAGAAACACCAACCAGGAGATTAGAGGGTTAGAAATTTCAGGGCTTCCAACCCCTGTCCCTATACACTTCCACCTCCAGAGAGCAGAGGGGACCTAAGATTGTATCCATCACCAATGGTCAACGACTTAATCAATCATGCCTACGAAATGAAATATTCATAAAAATCCCTAAATAGAGCAGTTCAGAGAGCTTCTGCATTGGTGAACACATCCAGGGGGCTGACACACCTTGCTCCATTGGGGACAGAAGCTGCTGTGCTCAGGGTCCCTCCAGACCTTGTCCAAGGTTCCAGACTGTTCATTTGTATCCTGTGTAATAAACCGTAATTATAAATATAGTGTTTTTCTGAGTCTGTGAGTTCTTCTAGTGAATTATTAATCCTGACAGGGAGGATTGCCAGAGTTCCAAATTTACAGTCTGCTGGGCAGAACTGTGGGTGGTACCCTGAGCACAGCACTTGCAGCTGTACCTGAAGTTTATCAAAAGGCAAAGATTTAGAAATAGAGACAAAACAAGTTTTTAAAAGTAGTATGGTTGGAGGACTTCCACTACCTGTTATGTTCAGATCTTTAATGTCTCACCAAAAGCTCCTGTGTTAGGCAATGCAGGAATGCAGAAATGAAAGGATTAGATTACAAGAGCTGTGACCTCATCAATGGATTAATCCATTTGATGGATTAGTGATCTGAATGGATTTTGGGGTGATAACTATAGGCAGGCAGGGTGTGGCTGGAGGAAGTAGGCCCCTGAGGGCATGATTTGGGCACTGTATCTTGTCTCTGGCTTCTCTCTCTGTTTCCTGATTGCCATGAGCTAAGCAGCATGCCCTATCTCAGGCTCAGAGCAATGGAGCTGGCTGACCGTGAACTGAATCTCTTGAAACCATGAGTCCAAAATAAACTTTTCTTCCTCTAAGTTGTTTTTGTCAGGTATTTGGTCACAGTGATGAGAGGCTGATTAACACAGTACCTAAATCAAGACCTACCTAAAACTTTAATAATCAAGACTATGGTATTACCATGAGGATGGACATATACAACAGAAGAGGGTCCAAAAATAGATCCATATTTTTATGCTCAATTGATTTTTTTTTTTAAACTGCTCCAGTCAGTGTGAGGGAAACTTTATTGAGGTCCCAGGGCCATACATGGGGCTTGGGCAGGAGGCCACCCTTTGGAGAAAGGAGCCAGCTGAGGGGCTTTATTTGACCACCTTCTTGAGGTGGAGGTTTTTGGTGTAGCCACACTTCTTGTGGCAGCTGACAGCATGGGGGTGCAAGGGGGCATAACACTTGTGACAGATCATCTTGTCACAGTTGTACTTCTGGGCAAGCTGGCGCAGGGAAGGCTCAATGATGCCACCTCACAGGCAAAACACCAAGTGCACGGCGTACTCTTTCTGGATGTTGTGATCTGAAAGAGTTCAGCCATTCTCCAGCTGTTTACCTGCAAATATTAGATGCAGCTGATCAGGTGGTTTGCCTTCCTTGTCTTGAATTTTGCCTTTGACATTCTTTTTTAAAAATATTTTTTAGTAGTAGCTGGACATGATACCTTTACTTTGTTTTTATGTGGTGCTGAGGATCGAACCCAGTGACTCTATATGGGAGGCAAGCGCTCCACCACTGAGCCCCAGCCCCCAGCCCTGACTTTGACATTCTTGATGATGTCACTGGACTCAACTTCGAGGGTGAGGGTCTTGCACATCAGTGTTTTCACAAAAATCTGCTTCTCTGCGTCTGCTGTTCAGGAGACTCATTTTCAATTGATATTTGACAAAGCCACCAAATTACTTTGGTGAGGGAAAATAGAGTCTTTTTACTAACTGGTACTGCAATAACTGTATATCTACATGAAAAAAAAAATCTTCACCCTCACTCTTTACCATACCCCTAAATTAACTAAAAGTGATTTTAGTCTCAAACATAAGAGTTAAATCTATTACATTTCTAGAAGAAAATGAGAAAAAAATCTTTGTTACAATGGGTAGGGTAAATATTTTTTAAGTAGAACACATGAAGTTTGAATTATTAAAAAATTTATAAAATGTGCTTCATTGCAAGAGAAAATACTCACTCTTCATAAGTCACAGGTAAGAAAATAAGATAAACCACAGGCTAGCAGAAAATTATTTGCAAAACATACCCAGGGAAGGGCATGAGTAAAGAACATAAAGAACTATTACAACTCAATTATAAAAAGGCAAACATCCAATAAAAAATAAGCAAAAGACTGAACAGAATACTTTTAAAAAGAAGATATGGCCAAGAAGTACCTAGAAAGATCTTACAATGGGCTGGGGTTGTGGCTCAGCACTAGAGCACTTGCCTAGTATGTGTGAGGCACTGGGTTTGAGCCTCAGCACCACATATAAATAAATGAATAAAATAAAGACATAAAAAAACTTATACATTATTAATCATTAGGGAAATGCAAACTAAAACCCCAATACGATATCTTTACATGCCCACTAGGCTAAAAATGAAAAGACAACACCAGGTGTTGTCAAGGATGTAGAGCAGGACTCTCATACATTGCTGGTAGAAATCAAAAACAATATTGCTAAAAAAAAAATTAAATAAAAAAAAAATGATACTGCCCGCTGGGTGCATGGTACACGCCTGTAATCCCAGTGACTCAGGAGGCTAAGGCATCAAGATGGCAAGTTTGAGGTCAGCCTCAGTAATTTAGCAAGACCCTTTCTCAAAATAAAACATAAGAAGACTGGAGATGTGGGACAGTGGTTAAGCTCCTCTGGGTTCAATCACTAGAACCCCCACCTTCCCCAGCCCCCATCCCAAAAGTTACTACAACTTTGGAAAATATCATATGGCAGTATCTTAGTTAAACATAAAGTTGTCTTAAGATCCAGCAATCCCAATCCTTTATTTGTTTGAGAGAGCTGAAAACATGTCAAAGGTAACCAAAGGTAACCCGAATGTCCATGAACTGGAGAGCAGGTAAATAAATAAACTCTTACAATGGAATACTCCTTAGCAATAAAAGCGAATTATATAACCTCTAGTGACTCTTTGTCTCATCAAACCACATTTATGTGCAAGATAATGATAAAACTTCTGTCACATTATAATAAGTTTTGACTGTCACAAAGTAACATTAAAATGCCTATTCCTGATTTGAGGTAGGGGGAACAAAAGAAAAGAAAATATAAATATACAAACAACACAGATGTAACCCAAAAACATTATGCTAAGTGTCAGGAATCAAACACCAAAGACTACATTCGTTCATATAAAATTCTAGAAAAGATAAAACTATATTGTCAGAAATCTAGAAAGCTATGTTTGCCTGGGGCTGGAAGTTGGGGTAAGAGATTGACTGCAAAAGGATAGGAGGGAATTTTTTAGGTAGGACTGTTCTGTATCATGATTATTGTAGAGAATACATGACTATATGCAATTACTAAAATTTATCAAATTGCACACTTAAAGTGAATTTCATTGTATCATGCCTCAATAAAGCTAAAAATAAATAAATAAAATCCTTCTGTGGGGCCCCATTCCTGAGATTACAAAAGAATTGAAATTGGAGGAAATCCAAATTTGGATGGGCTGAACAGTTCTCCCAGGTTATTTTAATCTGTGGTCAGGAGAACACTTGTGTTAGAGAACAAAAGCCTGGTAGACCAGGTTCTCAAAGGGAGGGACCTTTTTTTTCCGTGTTCCCACCTTCAGCATTCAGAGGCAGGCCCCACCCCAGAATAACTCCACCCGCCCCCCACCTTTGGTCTCCTCCTCCTTCTAGCTAATCTGCGTTCATTCTCTTCCTCCACCCAGTCCTTTCTTATTAAACTCAGGTAACCATGAGGAAAGAAGCCAGGCAGTTCACACTGAAGTGTGAATGACTGATAGCCCCAATTTTGTATTTCTTTAGAGGTTGCTTGTTGATACAGAATAATTTTTTTAAAGGTAAAATTCCTAACAGCATGGCCTTCACAGGTGTCTTCCCACTCTGTGTATTGGATAAGGGTGATTCTGCTTTAAGATGGTTTGGGGTCCAAAGAACCCAGATGAGTACTAATCATTCATTACTTGTACATCATTAATTCATCCCTTCAGCAGACACCGGCTAGGCACTGATTCTGTTTCATATCTTGTTAGGTTTTGGGGCAACTGGAGGTGTAAGAGGTGCCAACTGGCCAGGAGCATCTGAAACTTGACAAGTCATGAATTTGAGACTTGAGGACTTGAGATTTCAGAAGCTGTGAACTTAAGAGCCATAGAATTAATTACAGTGTGGTGAACCCTTGCTGGATCTGTAGACAGCCATGCCTAACTGGATGTGGGGAAGGGAAGGCAGAGAGGAAGTCACAGTGAACTGGGTTTGACAGTGAACGGGAGTCTTGTCAGGTAGAGAAGGAAGCAGCCTGGTGAAGGAAGGCATGCGAGACCAGGGAAGAATGATGTAGTGCTGTATGTGGTTATATAGATGAAGAGCGAGCATGGGGGCTCTGGAGGGCAACTAAAGCAGAAGCTGAGACAAGGACCCAGGGGAAGTGTTTTATTTGGATGGTTGTCCCAGAAAGCAGGACAAAGGGAGGCTGAGACAGAAAGCCAATAGCTCCTTATCAATTGGTTTACACTTGCCTCTGTGAACAACTGGGGCTCCTTGCTGTTGAAGATCCCTGGACAATCATCTAAAGCATGTCTCAGAAAGACCCTCCAAAGATAGGATTCTTGGGGACTTACTAACCAATGCTTTCCACTGGCCATGGGGATGCTCCTGGGGGTGTTAATTTCCCTATGGAAAATTCCATCTGGGCAACTCTTGAGAGCCTTGTGACATTGGAAACTGCCCCCCGCCCCCCAAACTGGAGAGCAGTAGGGGAAGGTGCATGAAGAGAGAGAGAGAGATGGCAGCCTGTGGGAACTGTCCACTGAGGCTACAGCAAAAATCTAAGTTATGCCATGGACAGGTGGAATGGGACACAAAAGGCATCTTCTACAGAGGCGTCACTCAGTTTGGGGGTTAAATGAGACAGTCAGCAAAAGAAATTCAGGTAATGATGTTGGAAAAGTAGGCTGGGGTCAGAGGATTCATGGTGGAGAATCCCATATGCCAGACTGCAAAGTTTAAACTTAATTTGCCTGGCCCTGCACCTGGAAGGTGCTCAAAAATATATATATTGAATGAATAAATGTCAATGACAGATGCACCTGGGTCACACCTTTGCAAAGCTGCTGAGCTTTATTAGAACTCAGCAGACCAGCTGCATGACCTATAACCTCTTTGATCTTTCATTTTTCTTTCTGAAGTGGCAACAATAATACCTCATTTACAGGGTTGTTGTGAGAGATTCGATGGGATCAAAGATGTATAGCAACAAGAAATATGGACTCAATAATTGTCAGTCACCCTACTCCCGTCCCCATGATAACCCGATGCCAGGTAATAAAGCTGAACTATCCACCAGCTAGAGACAATGAAGGCTGCTCCTGGGATCTGTTTACAGAAGATGTATGCTGGCATTTCCAGCTATATTGGCCCTGGTGGAAAAAATTAGTGGTTTTGGTAACAACTTCCTTGGGCCAAAAGGGAATCATATCACTGCTTTAATTAAAGGACAGAGTTGAAACTACCCTCCCAGGGAACTTATACATTCAGAAATTGATGTTTATAGTAACTTAAAATTTTCTTTTTCTTTGTGCATTTAAATATACACACTGAAAGATTTCCCAATCAATATGCTATTGACTGGAATCATCCATCACTGCCATGCGGCATTTCTTCTCTCTTTCTGAAATCTTAACAGAAGCCACAATGCCTATAGACTCCATTTGATGGAATACCCCTGCACTGGCTGGTTGTAAGCACTCACTGGGAGAAAATTGTGGTGGCCTCTGGAGCTTCATCACATGGAACTAAGGTGGGACAGAAAGCTATCAAGGAACTAGATAAAGAATTGAGAAATCACTTAGATTGGGAAATAATAAGTTAGTGTATTTAAAAACATATCCATTCTCCCGTCTCAGTCTAGCATGAAGACTAATACTATGAAGATTCATGCCAGTGGCACACCAAGAAAATAAAAAAGAAAAAAAAAGAAGGAAGGGATAATAAAACAAGGGAACACAGACTTTGGTAAGAAAGAAATTCCAGAGTTGAGAAGCCTCTGGGGGAAGCACATTTGCCCCAGTTTGGAAATGATAAGCAGCCGGAGGAGCAGAGCAGGAATGGCAAGGTGGGGGATGTGTTCATCTCTTCATTCATTCACTCATTCATTTTTTTTTCCTTCGACAAGTATCAATCATTTCTACATCACACTGCAAGCAGCAGCAGGAATACAAAAAGTGGCAAAGACAGTCCCTGCCCTTTCACATTCTGAGAGGAAATAAAAGTTGTTAATAATTATAATGAGGTGGAAAGAGAGCAAACAGATAAAGGCTTGCACAGGATTCGGGGCGGTGAAAGAAACGAGAGGGAGGGGCTGGAAGAGGCTTTTCAGAAGTGGAGGTCCCCAGGCTGCAGGGAGTTTCCTATGTGTGTAGGGGGAAAACAGGAACTCCAAGGAAGAGTCAAAGGTATGTGTAAAAGAAAGCCAGGTCTTTGGGGACAAGTGTTGTTAGTAAACATAGGAGAAAGAGAAGTGGGCAGAGACCAAAGTAGGTAGGACTTTCTGTGTCATGCAAAGAGTCTGGACTCCACCCTGTGGGTGATGGGGAGTCACTGATTGATTTTGAGCAAAAAGCATTGGCACCATCTCATTTGTGGTTAAGAAATATCTTCCTTTTAGACTTGAGGGATGAATTGAAGAGGATTGAAAAGTGGGAGCACTTTTGTGCCCATGGTTGAAGTGAGTAGCAAGTGGTTGGAGAGAAGGTCCCCGAGTTTAGCTTCAGAGGATGGGAAGAAGTTGCAGCTGCCAAATCTTCTTGGCCCTTGTGAGTATCAATTTCCTCACAAGCAGGAGACGATGTATCAAGGACTCTCTTGGCAGAGCGTGGACCCCACTCAGGACCCTGTAATAGAGAAAGGCAGGAAAAGTGCCGGGCGTCCCGACGGGAGGGAGAGAGAGAGGTCGAAGCGGGAGTCTCAATCCAGCCCACAGGCAGCTGCTCCCCAGCTCCTTCTTTCCCTCCCTAGGGGATTGTCTGATGCCATAAAGAGGAGGAGGGGAGGGTCCTCTACTAGGACTAGGCCCCTGCAACCATGGTCTGGTTCAGTTACACGAGTGCTTCCTCAGCTTTTAAGTTCCAGAGCGTCCAAGCAGAACCCCTTGGAACTTATCACCATTGCCTACTTCTCCGGAGAAGCTCTAGTGAGCAGCGAAGAGATCGTTTAAAGGAACTCAAAAACCAAAGTTTGATCCCCAGTTTGGGATTAAGCTGCCATGTGATCTTGGACAAGTTAGTTCAAGGAGCTCACTAAATCCCTGCACCGGGCGGCACCATGGATCAGCAAGCAGACAGCTGCCCTCGCCGCCGCGTCACATCGCCTTTTTCGAACCTTTTCCTTGTTGGTCCTGGGCGCCACCCTGACTCTGGGCAGGCGAGGCTGCAGAAAGCCGGGTGGCGGGAGGTTGGCTGGGGCCCAGGGCGCCCCCGCGCGCTCCCTCACACGGGCTCCCGCCTCCCACCGGCCGCGCGACCCCGCGCTCCGGTGCAGGGAAGGGGCGCGGACCGCGCGCTGCGGCGGAGCTGCGCAGCAACAAGGGCCCAGCGCGTGCGAGCGGGCCTTGCTGTGGCCAGCACCTGGTGTCTGCAGCATCTCTGAGGTGGGCAGCACCGCAGGCCCGCCCCTCAGTGGCCCTCTCCTGGCCGCCCGCGCAGCTCGGGGACGCGCCCGCGGGCTCTGGCCCCGCGCCACCGAGGCTCCGCCCCCGCCACGGCTTTCCCGGAGCCGGAGTCCGCGGGGCGTCTGGCTCAGCTGTGCGACCGCAGACCGCCGGCTCCACGCGTTCTGCCCGGGGCGGGCATAGGGTCCTCAGGCTCCCGCCTCCACCGCGGGTGGCTGCTTACGTCAGGAAGGCGAAACCCAGAAGAAGAAGAAAAAAGGCACGAGGGCGGAAGGGGAAAAACTTTATTTTTTTTCCCCTTCAGGCGCTGAAGCGAAAGGCTGGCGGCTACGCCATCGTGGGCTTCCCTGGGAGAGCACCGCGCGACCTCAACCGGCTGTGGCGCAGAGGATCCGGGCCGCGAGGCCCGACGGGGCGCTCAGCATGTGGGACCCGGAGGAGTTTGAACGCCACTGGAAGGCCGAATTCCCCGGGGAGGAGGCACCGGTCATGAGGCTGGAGTCGGTGCTGGACATGGAGCGGGAACTGGAGCGCTGCAAACTCAACCTGAAGCGGCTGCAACAGGTGTTGGCCGAGGAGAAGTTCAAAGTCTTGTACCTGCAGGCGGCCCTGGCCGGGGAGAAGCTGGACGCAGGCTGCGGGGATCCGGCGGGCGGAGAAGGCGGCAGCCCTGTAGCCTCCGCTGAGGAGCTGGCGCCGGCTGGGCCGGGGCGGGCTCCGCCACAGCTAGAGGAAAAGGGCGCAATGGGCGGCGACCCAGACCCTGCAGACCCCTCAAGCGCCTCAGGCTCCTCGGGCCCCTCGCGCCCCGACCCGAAGGAGGCGGGGAAGACTGAGCCTCCCCCCTACGTGTGCTTGGATATTCCTACCTGGCCGGTGCCGGCGGAGGGAGGGGGCGCGGTGCGCAGCTTGACTGCCGCCATCCACCAGCAGCTACTGCAGCCTCGCCTCCTCTTCAGGCCCAAGGAGGACTGCGCGCCCCCGGGACACAGTGGCACTGTGCCCACCGCGCCCAGAGAGGAGCAGTCCTCAGGGACCCGCGCGGGGAGAGGTTCGGAAGAGGGCGAGCCGGACGCCTCGGGCGTGGACGAGGGGGGCGACAACAGTGACCACGACTTCGAGATAGTGGATTTGAACGAGAAATTCGTCCTCGGCCACTTGCTTGTGGCCCCCTGCCGGTTCGGGACCCGGGATGAGACCGAGAAGCCAGCGCGGGCGTGCAGCCCCCACCGCTGGATGCACCTGTTCCCTGGGGGCCGGCGGCAGCAGCGCCGGAGCCGAGACCTGGAGCAGCTGGAGGCGGAGGCCAAGGACAGTCGGGCCCAGCTCCCCGCAGAGGATGAGCCTCCCCGGCGCGGGGTCCGTGAGCACTTCCCCCAGTGGGGGCGCAAGAGGTTTCTGTGGGTGCCGGAGCGGGACTCGCCCAGTCACAGCTCGCCCGAGAGAGGCAGCGACTGCAGCCACAACAGTTCGGACCACGAGGACGGCTCCTCTGCAGGTAGGCTACCCCGACTCCCGCAGATCCCTCCTCGTATATCCTCCAGTCTGCTGGCTCTCTTCCCTGGCCGACCTTGGTGGGTGGTCCTGTTAAACCTCAGGTATCTGGGAAGAAGTGGGGCAAGCTTTACTTGTTAACCTTAAAGTCACTTTTGGAACTTATAAAAAGAGTGCAAAGTGAATTTGGGGCTTGGATGAGTTTATTAAAATAAGTTTGATTGCTATGGCAGAGAGTGATGGATCAGTGGGCTTGGCCTGACCATGGGTGGAACGTTTCCCTTCAGGTCTTAGCCTTTCTGTTCTGTTGTAACATCACTTACTCCCACCACCCAGCTCCAGCCTAACCTCCACAGATTCATTTGCACCAACCTGTTAGGGTTCCATATAAAATTCAGTGGCTCCCCCCTTTCCCCAGATCCTTGGTGTGAAGTCTATAAATCTACTTAAATTTCTGAACTTATCTCACATATTCTCCAACCTGTATCTTGTGCTGGGGCCAAATTCACTCTGGAAAGGGTACATAATGCTCACCAGTTCCCCATTGCTGACTTTTCACCTTTCTAGTAAATGACTCTGGGTTTGTTAGCTTCCTAGTAGCCTGGGAACCTGAGAGTAGGGCAAGGCTTTGAATTATATAGTTTTCATCTGGCCTGGTGCCCAGAGATCCTGTCTAGTCCAGAGCCTTCACTTGATAAAGGAGCAAATTGAAGTCCAGAAAGATTAAGTGCTTGCCCAGGTGAACTGAGACCTTTGCTTAGAGCCTTCTGTCATCTGTTGTTTCCCTTTACATCTTCCCTCTTTTCTGAGGACAGGGCCTGGTCTTAGTCATCTTTGAATCCCCTTGTGATGGTCCACACAATGTTCAATAAATATTGGCTGAATAAATGGATGATTGCACTGGATTGAATGACTACCCAGCTCTTCATAAGTCAGGGAATAGAAATGAGGTAAAGAGTAAAGATCAGATGGGGTCATGGTGTGACATGTAACTGGCCCTTTGCTGCATCTGGGGACTGTCAGGGTCCCTACAGCCATGTGAAAAGCATACATTGGTACCTAGTTGAGTCAGGCCACATCCAGGAACTTAGGATGCCTTCCCACTCAGTAAAGAAAAAAAGAAGAAGAAATCACTGATGCTGGGATTGTTCCAAAATCTCCATTATTAGATCTTATCTGGGTGAGTTTGCATTTGAATGAGAAACCGTCCACTTTGCTAAAAGCGCATTTGGAAGGTCCAGCAAGTCATCTGTTTTGATCAATTACACTTATTCATTAACAGGGATTGGCTGCTTTTCCCATAGGTAATGCTTTTACCATCCATGCTAGTAACATTTTTTATGTGTCCCTTTAACTTAAAACGAGAATCTGAAGATTTCATTCTAGTGCCAAGTTCCAAATGCCCTCAATGGAGGCTACCCAAGTGACTGTAGCTGCTTCAGAGCTGGCTCCAATCCCATCTCCAAAGATCTGCATCAATCACTCTGTCAGTTGTGCCCAGTGCACTGGAATTTCCCTCAGGACTGATTTTTATTTCTGTGAGTGGTTTCTTTCCCTAAGATCACTCTAGCACACACAGGCACCTTGATGTAAATTAGAAACTGACAGTGCCTCTGGGCTAATGAATTGCAAAAGGTAGCCCCTCTGGATAGACTGATGATAATATTCTTCCTCTGGACTAAAGACTCCAGCCAGGCATATCTTGGCACTCATGGCTTTGACTAGTGCCAGAGCTGTATTTCAGGTCTCACACCAGACCCACTCTGCAGGGCAAGCTTGTGTAGGGGACTCTATAGCTGCATGTGGAGGCCTTGCCTCCTGTATCCCAAACCTCCTCTGCGAGGAAGTTAATAGGGGTGGGTTTGCACATACATACATATGAGTGCACACATACATGCACACATACTTGTGTACACAGACGTGCACGGTGATGCATGTATGTGCACATGCACACAATCTAGGAAAAAAGACCTTCAAACATACAGGGAAAAACTAGAGTGAAACAATCAAGGGCAGAGGCTTTCACACTGTAAGCAACAACCCTCTGAAATCATTGTAGCAGACAGAAAGCATTGCAAGGTCCTTCTTGATCACCCTTGACCTTCCCTGCTTTTTTTTTCCTTCCATAGCAAATCATCAAATTACCACCTCAGATGCTATGATTTTGCCTATGGATTGGATTCCCTCCCTCTCTCTCTCTCTTTGGTGAAATAGGAGCTGAAGGAGGGCAGGAATTTTGACCTCTTTTATTCACTGACAGCCCAGCAGCCTAGAACAGTATCTAACATATATTAAGTGTTCCAGACATATTTGTTGAATGTTATGTGTCATAGGAATTAAATAGAATAGGGGCTGGGTTTGTAGCTCAGTAGTAGAGTGCTTGCCTAGCACGTGTGAGGCACTGGGTTGGATCCTCAGCTCTGTATAAAAATAAATAAATAGGTATTGTGCCCATCTGTAATTTGAAAATATGTTAGAGTAGAAAAACATCAGGACTGGGGGTGTAGCTCCATAGTAAAGGGTGTCCCTAGAATGTGCAACATGTAGGTTTCAATCCCTAACGTGGGCCCGCACGTGCACACACACACACACACACACACATACAAGGAAAGGGGCGGGAGAGGGAGGGAGGGAGGGAGGGAGTGGAAGAAGAAGGAAACATTGCACATGGCAGTGCTATGCCTTGTGCACATACTATGCTGTTTTAAAACTCCATTTCAAGTATATATGTGTGGTGGTACAAACACTGATTAAGACCATGATCTAAGACTCATGCTGCTTGCATGAACTTGGAAGAAGTTATTTGACTTTTTTGTGGCTTGTTTTCCTCATCTGTAAAATGGGGCTGATAAACACTGCTTATGCCATACTGTTGATATGAGGATTAGGCAGGATATTATCTCTAACCAAATCTGAACAGGTCCTGGCACATAACAGCGATGAGTGTCAACTAACTACTGCTATGAGGTTTTTGTTTTTGTTCTTGCTTTTGATTTTTTTTCCCTGTTTTTAGTTGACTCTTCAAAGCTTCCTACTCCCAGATCATTTGGGATCAAAGATGGTTTGATTGTCTATAACATATGTTTTTAACATATTTTTTCCCCTAGCACTACTCTGGCTCTTTGTAGAACCTCCCAGGAACATGGGGAGACAGTAGTAATCTTGGCTTTGATTGGATTGATTCTCATACTATTCTCTTTGTGCCAGCGATCACACCCAGTATATGTATCCAGAGGACTTAACTGAAGGGCAGGTTTTATTGGCAATAATAGGCTTTGCCTAGGTCTCAGGGTTTCAAGGACAGAGAATATACGAGGCCTTATATAAAAAGGCTCAAAGGCAAGGTGTTCCCCTCCTTGGAAGAGGGACATTTTCTTTTAAATAAGGGGCAGATCCCTAAACCAAGACACATTTGAGGGTTCTTTGTGCACATGACAGAATCATTGTCTAGATAAAGTTAGACTGCCAGTTCATTTAGTATCTTTCTTTTAGCATGTTGGTGTGAATGGTTGGTGATGTGAATAGGGGACACAGGTGGACAGAGCCAGGACAACTGTGTCATGTTATGTGTACTGTGAAGTCAGACCTGCCTCTGTGTCCTGGCTCTGATCCTTACCAAGTATGAAGCCATTGATAATCCACACTGCCCTTTTCAAAACCTCTGTCTCCATCCCTCAGGTAGGAATATCAAGAATAGGGAACACTTACCTAGAGTTTACTTTTGCCAGCTCCTATTCTGAGCATATTATCCATATGAATTAATTCATGCCACAGAACTTCAGGGGACAGGCACTACTGTTATTTCCATTTTTACCTATAAGAATCATGAGACCTGTAGAGCTTAAATAATGCCGCCAAAGTCACCCAGCCTATAAAAGGATTACTTAGGATTTGAACCCAAGAAGTCTGGATCCCAAGTACATGCTTTCAAACACCAAGCTGAACTGTCTCAGATATTACTATCTATCTCCAAGAATAGTTAAGAAGATTAAATACAAGAAAATAACCGCACATAGTGCCTTTTGCCCTATAATTTCAGCTACTTGGGAGGCTAACACAAGCTTAAGGCCAAAGGGTAAAATAATGTTAATATTTTAAATGGGTAACATTTTCTCCTTGCATTAAAATTTGCTCAGTGAAAACAAGTGCTCTCTATTTTTGTTGGCCCTTGGAATGCCTTCATTCATCCATCCATTCACCCACCCACCTATTTTGCTCAGCAAGCATTTATCAAGGTTCTCACATCAGGCTGAGACTGTTCAGGTTATTGACCCCTCTGCCATGGTTTTCTCTGGCTCTTTGGCTCCTGGATAGAAATGCTTGGTTTTTAGATCAAGAAATGACTTTCTAGTGGGTGACTACAGTTATATCATGTTAGTTACTAAAGATGTTATTTAGAACCTTGGTGACATTCAAGAGCCTCAAACTGGAAGAAAATCTTAGAGTTGATGTACTCCTGTCCTTTTCCTAAAAGTAGCCTCAAGGTCAGATCTAGGCTCTTTCCACTATGTGCAGTAGCCTCTTCTTTCTTGGAATTTTAAGCAAATGCCAATGTCTAAATCCTACCAAAGTCATAGTGTCAGGAGTAGCAGACCATCTCCTGTAGCCCTGCAGCCATCTCAGTGGGCAGAAATGATTAATCCCATTTTACAGGTGAAGATGTTGAGGCTGAGAGGTGAAGAAACTTGTCAAAGCCCCACAGTTAGCATGTGGTGGAGTCAACATTTGAACTTGGTTCGGTCTACAGAACTGACACTTTTATTTTATTTTATTGTTTTATTTATTCTTGGTACCAGGAATCAAACCCAGAGGCACTTTACCACTGAGCCTCCTCCCCAGCCCTTTTTGCTTAGGGCCTCATTAAGTTGCTGAGGCTGGTCTTGAACTTGGCAATCCTCCTGTTTCATCCTCCTGAGTCACTGAGATTACAGGTGTGTGTCACCACACCTGGCAAAGCTGACACTTCCAACATCCAATCTGTAATGCTGTCCTGGGACAGCTGTGTCATCGCAGATTTTTCTGCCACTGGATTCTGCCAGGTTGCTGATGGAGACATTTTGTTTTTAATCTTTATTGGAAATGCATTTCCTACTAGGTACTCAAGTTACCTAGCCCATTTGTAAGCTGATGGGTTTTTTCACCTTCCTGTCAATGACTAATGAGATTTTTCTCCAGGAAGAATTAATTCCTAGTGTTCAGTGGATGTGTCTGAATAACTTAATTCAAAGTATTGAATTTTTAGCCTTAGCTGTGATAATTTTTTCCCCAATCCCTGTTGTGGAGAGATATTAAAAAACTATTTGAAACTGGGCGCAGTGGCACATGACTTTAATCCCAGCTACTCAGGAGGCTGAGACACAATGATGACAAGTTTGAGACTAGCCTAAGCAACTTAGTGGGTCCCTATTTCAGAATAGAAATAAAAAGAGCTGGGGGCGGGCTGGGGTTATAGCACAGTGGCAGAGTGCTTGCCTCTCATGTTCGAGGCACTGGGTTGGATCCTCAGCACCACATAAAAATGAACAAATAAAGGTATGCCGTCCATCTACACCTACAAAAATAAAAATTATAAAAAAGGGCTAGGGGTGTAACTCAGTGGTGGAGTTCTCTGGGGTTCAATCCCCAGTACTGCAAAAAACAAAACAAATTTATTTAAGATGCATGAGCTAGTGAATTGCTGTGGTCCATTGGTACCTTCAGTGGACCTTGCATCCCAGTTTGCTTGGCTCTTCAGTGTTTTCCTTCCACCCCTCACCCTTATCACCTTACCTCCCCACCCCCACGACACCTTTCAACACTTTACCTGCTAGCCAAGGGTGATGGGTGGGTTTAATTCACCTTTCTTCTATCCATGTAGTAAACACAACCAAGCCTGAAAACTGGTTTATCTGTTTTTCTTCTGGTTAAAAGATTAATTCACAAAGCAATTGACTCTGGGTCTGTTTTAAAATCAGGATCTTGCCGGGCTTGGTGGTGTTGACCTGTAATCCCAGCACACAGGAGGCCGAGACAAGAGGATTATAAATTTGAGGCCAGTCTCAATAAGCTACCAAGATCCTCAGCCACTTACGAAGATCCTGTCTCAAAATTAAAAAAAAAAAAAAAAAAAAAAGTGCTGGAGATGTAGCTTGGTGGTAAAGCACTCCAGGGTTCAGTTTCCAGTACTCCTCCCCCAAAATGTCAAGTTCTTAGACTGGGTTGTAGCTCAATGGTAGAGCGCTTGCCTGGCATGTGCGAGGCACTGGGTTCCATCCTCAGCACCACATAAAAAGGAATATAATAAAATAAAGTTTAAAAAATGTCAAGCTTTTCATACTTTTTTCTGGCTTTGAAACAATGGAAGAAACCCTTTCCTCATCTGAAAAAAGGAATTGTCACTACAAAAATGGGGTTACCTACCTTGCAGGGTCATGGTGTTTATGTAGGATGAGTTACTGACCTTCTCAAAGCCTCAAGTTCCTTGTCTACAAAATGATAATTATAGGACTATTTCATAGACTTGTGAGACCTTAATGAAATGCTGGGCAGAGAGTACATAGCATAGGGCCAGGACATGGTGTTTAGTAGATCTTAGATGGTATTATTAGAGCAGCTTTTTTTTTTTTTTTTTTCTTTTCTTTTTGGTACCAGGGATTGAACCCAGGGGCACTTAACCACTGAATTCCATCCCCAGCCCTTCTTATTTAAAATTTTTTATTTTGAGACAGGGTATCACAATCATTTAAGGCCTCACTAAATTGCTCAGGCTGGCTTTGAACTTGCAATCCTCCTGCCTCAGCGTCCCCAGCCTCTGGGATTATAGCTGTGCACCACTGTACCCAGCTGGGAGTTTTCAGTTGGTTGACTCAGGCCACTGCTCCTGTCTGTATCTCTTCACATAACGAAGTTCTCCAGGCCTCTTTGTTTTGCCTTTTTCTCTTCTCGGTCCACAGGTGCTTTGCTCCTTCAAAAAGAGCAATTTATTGGTCCTTTGTGGTCCCTGGTCCCTCCCAGTTAAACTCCTTTCCCCTAACATCTGTTGGGCTGGTCTTGAACTTGCTTTCAGCTAATGCTTTTTCCTGCCAGGGTCATTTCTCATGCTTTTTTGGGGCATTTGAGATGCCCTCCCATCTCCATATCCCCAATCCCAAAACCAATACTTTCCTTTTGGTTCTGGCTTTTCCATGTATTGGTTAAGATATGGTTTGCTGCATATGATACCCAACTCTTGAAAAAAGCAGCTTAAACAACATAGAGGTGTATCTATCTCTCGTGTAAAGGAACTCCAAGAGGTAAGTAGTTCAGGTAGAATATGGTGACTCAGTGATCATTCAGGCTTTTGAGTCTTTCTACCTTTCTGGTCTCAAGGCTGCCTCATGGTCCAATATAGCTGCTGGTGATCTAGCGTCACATTTACGTTTCAGGCAGGAATTAGAAGAACAGGAAGAAGAGCATAAGAGTGAGTGGCAGCTGTTGTGATCTGCCTTTTAAGGCCCTTTCCTAGAAGCCTTTCTTAATAATTTCTGTTTTTATCTCATTAGCCACCTCTAGCTACAAGGGAGGCTGAGAAATGTAGTATTTAATCTGGGCATATGGCCACCTCAAATAAAATGGGGGCTCTGTTAAAAGAAAAAATGGAAGAATTGATATTGAGTAGGCAACTAGCAGCCTCTGGCACAAGCCTTTTCCAACTACTCCAACCCATCTTGTGGTTCTTAGAGTGAGCCCCACACTGTACAATTGTGTTATTATTGTGCCATCTATTAATTCATTGACCCTATGGACAAACAACAGAACCACTGCTCTGTGCAAGGCACCATGGCTGTGAAGCAGTGCTCTCAAACTGAGAGATTAGCTGACTCCTCGAGAGCAGGGACCATGGTTTGTTTCTTTCTCTCACAAAGTATCCTTCACAGCACTGAGCATATAGCAGACACTTGATAAGTACCTGGAAGACTTTAGAATTGTCATAAATGAAAAGCAGAGTGAAAAAAAATTCCCTACATTGGTACAATGCTAGAAATTTCTGGTCGTGTAAAGTTTGTTTTGGGTTCATTCTGATTTCAAAGAACCCATATCAAAGGGGATTAGAACATCTATCATCTCTGCTGCCAGGAATACATTATAGCCCCGTGGACTTTTCCAGGAATTGGGGCCAAGTTGGCTGTTTTGGACACTGGACTGTGTATCATACTAGAATTATAAACAGATATCTCTGTGCCCATCTGACTCTCCTTGCTTCTTTGTGTGTGGCTCTATTCCACGTGAACCACCCGTGTTATTTCTGCACTGTGTAGCTGCAGAGAAAATCTGCAGCCTTTTTACAGTAAGAGTCAGCTCCAGTTCCTGTTCTGTCTTCCCGTTTGATTTTGCTATAGTCTGCCTGAGACAAGACTGTCTGAAGAGAGGTTGCTTGGAGCTCATGTCACATCTTGCAGCTGCTTAGCAAAAGATTGTCTTAAAAACCTCATTGGCACAGAATGAATCAAACAACATTACCCTATGTAAATTTATGATTACACAAATGGTATGCCTTTACGCCATGTACAGGCAGAGAAACAACATGTATCCCATTTGTTTACAATTAAAAAAAAAAAAAAAAACCTCATTGGCAGGCTGGAGCTGGAGCTCAGTGGCAGAGCATTTGAAATAGCATGTGTGAGGCACTGGGTTCGATCCTTAGCACCACATAAAAATAAATAAAATAAAGGTATTGAATTCATCTACAATAAAAAAATACCTAAAAAAACCCCCTCACTGGCACTTAAGAGGGAAAGAACTAGAATATATTTAGCACCTACTATTTGCAAGGCAGTAAGTTAAGTGCTTTACCTACATTCTCACATTTAATATTCAGAAGAGTCTCCTGAAGGATGGGCTATCTACAGTTCTCACTTTGCAGATGAGGAAACTGAGGCCCTGGTTGGTTAACTGACTAAATAGCCCCAAATTGTTCAATGCTAAATGATAGGATTGTTTTTCCCCTATGAAATTAATTTTTCAAGAGAGAACTCACATTATAAAGTTTACCCCTTTGATGTGTATAATCATGGTTTTTAGTGCATTCACAAATGCACAAAAATGGTGTGATCACCATCATTTTGTAATTTCAAATCCTTTTCTAGGAGGGGGATTTTTGAGTGTAGCCTTCTCCATAACAGTGCCATTCCATTTTCTGATTTGCCATGTGCAGAGATTTAAAGTAACGGAAGCAGATGTGGCACAGGACATCAGGACTCATTTGGGTGAGACATGAATATAAGAGGGGAATTGGTCTCCTCGGTTGCTTTCCCATCACTGCACTGGCCCTGGCGTTGGCCCTGGAGCCTCTTGGGATGGCTGATGGTGGGGCTGCCTCTGGCCCACCCCACCCTGTGTGTGTTTTCTGGACTTGGGGCAGGAATTACAATATCCCACACTTGAGGTTCCATAAGCACCACTCATTCATGCCCCGGGGCTGTGACTGGCATGGCCTCAGGGAACCTGGTTCTGACCTATACCTTCTTTGTCTTTGTAGCCCCAGAATGTCACAGTGCCTGGCACATAGGAGGTGCTCAATAAATGCTTGAGTATCTGCATGTTCATTCATCACTCCTCCCTAAAACACCATAGCAGCTGATTGTTCTGCCTCTACCTTTTTCTCTCCAGCCCCTGATTATGTTCCACAGTAAAGACAATGCTTGTTCTATGCCCTAAGTCAAATTTTGCACCCCCAACTCACACTCATGCATGGCTCTCTGTCACCTCCAAGAGAAAAATTTGAGCTCCTTAAATACAAATGTGCTAGGCCATCTGTGAACTGTTTCGCTCTCATCTCCATCTTCCCCAACACCCTATCTGCGTGCACTTCATGCTGCACCTGTACTGAACTGCTTATGGTTTCCTCACACACCACCACTCTCATTCCTGTCTTCATTTCCCCGGAGTGCCCTCTCTATATTGTCCATATGACATATTCCTATACATCTTTCAGTTAGGAGGCCACCTCTTCCTCGAAGTCTTCCCCAGGTAGACCTAGGTGCTGGGTCTCATTTAAGAGTGCATTTGGCATCCAGGCATGATGATGCATGCCTATGATTCTAGCAACTCAGGAGGCTGAGGCAGGAGGATTGAAAGTTTGAGGCCAGCCTCAGCAACTTAGTAAGACCCTGTCTCAAAATAAAAATTAAAAAGGGCTGGGGGAGGGCTGGAGTTGTATCTCAGTGGTGGAGCACCTGCCTCATGTGTGGGACACTGGGTTTGATCCTCAGCACCACATAAAAATAAGTGCAATAAAGTTATTGTTAAAAAATAAAAAAAGACTGGGGATGTGACTCAGTGGTAGAGCACCCCTGGGTTCAGTCCCCAATGCCAAAGAAAGAAAAGAGAGAGAGAGGGAGGGAGAAAACGGGAAAAAAAGAGCTATTATATTCTTCCTGAAGCCTTTTTCAAACTTTCATGCATCCCTGAGATTTCAATGCACCCATCTCACTTACTACCCTGTCCATCTGCTCACCAATGGCACTCCTTGCCGTTTTGTACTCCTCTTCCTCTTGGGAATGTATCATTTTCTGAAGGTGGGCAATGCAGAGAAAGTCTGATGCTTCAAACCTGGACAAACAGGCCCTCCCAACTAACCGAGACCTATGTTAGTCATTAGGACTAACATTTTGATTGATCCTCTTTTGTCGTCTGGGAATATGAGAGGCAGGATTATGTTCCTGGTTGCTTTGAAGTCTGATGGGATCATGTGCTTGTCCTGACCAATGAGTGTGAAAGGAATTGGTGTGCACAACTTCTGAATCAGAGACTTGAATGCCTATCTGAGATCCTTCAGAGATCTCTTTTCCTACTACTGCAGTGCATAATGCTCTAGCTGGCTGCTCTGACATCCTGTGTCCTAGACGGAGGGCAGTGCAGAGCAGAGATCCCAGCAGATTCTATCAATGAAGGAGGAGGAGGAGACTTTTTTTTTAAACAAAGGATACACAGCACAGACTTTCAATGTCCTTCCTCATCTGTGACCAAATAGGAATGTTCTCTCTCTCTTAGAGCAAATGAAATACATTTGGAATATCTGCCCAAAGGAATGAGTTGTCTCAAGGTCTGAGACTTTTATGAGGGTTGGTCACACGGGCATATTCTGTTGTGCCACCATCCGTAGCAATCAAAACCAAGAATCCCAACTATGAAGTGAAACCAGACACACATCACCAATTTGTGTGTGTGTGTGTGTGTGTGTGTGTGTGTATGGTACTGGGGATTGAACCCAGGTCTTTGCAGATGGTAGACAAGCATTCCACTGCTGAGCTACATCCAGCTCTTTTGTAAAATTTTATTTTGAGATAGTCTTGATAAGTTGCTGAGGCTGGCCTCCAACATGCAATCCTCCTACCTCAGCCTCCTGAGTCATGGGGATAGCAGGTATGTGCCACTGCGCCCACCACATCAGTTTTGATGACTGTTGAAATGAAAATAACAAGCTGTTTCAGCAAGGTCCATTGCTCCAGATATAAAACCATTAAATCACTAACAGTGAAAAGGATCCGAGAATTAAAAACCATGGAAACCTATTTTGTCTGTGATGCCATTGATCTAGTGTATATTAAGTCTATTTGTGAAAGTGGGAGTCCTAAGTGTCTGATTGTGCCGCTGTCTGAGAAATGTGATTTCCTTGGGGATCTTACACATTTGGAAGTGCGTTACTCAGGAAAATCCCAGAAGTGCAATGCAGTTTTCAAGGTCTTCGTCTGTTGATTAGATTTCAGGAGCTATCCTGGCAACCTACTTACCACTTACCCGGCCATTTCAAGTCATAAAGAATACACTTGTAAGCAAAAGTCTGAAACCATCAATTTGTAATTTGGGAACAGCTGACTATAATGGTATATTATTTTCATGTCGAGTGTTTAGTAAAAGTATATATTACTCACATACCATATTCATAATTCTATAAGACTAAGTATTATTATTCCTGTTACATACTAGTAAGTAAATAAGAGACATTGAGTCACTTGCCAAGAATCACACAGCAAATAAAGGATAGAGCTAGCATTGGATTCCAACTCTTTTTTTTTTTTTTTGCCGTGCTGGGGATCAAACCCAGGGCCTCGTGCTTGACAGGCAAGCACTCTACCAACTGAGCTATCTCCCCAGCCCTCAACTCTTTCTGGGACCAAAGTTACTATCTACTCCATCTCACCACTAACTGGTAATCTCTTCAGGCTACAGCCCAAATTAAATGAGCTGAGCTGGGACTCTGTACCACGTAAAGAACCTGGCTTTGAATCAAAAGGACTTGGGTTTATAGTGAGACCATAGGCCGTTCATTGTTTTGTGCCCTTAGCAAAATTACTCCACCTCTCCATAAACCTATTTTCTTTTCTGCACAATGGGGATGATTATACCTCACTTGGTGTTGTAAAAATTAAGTGAAATGATGTACAGAAAACAGTTAGTGCAGGATCTGGCATACAGTCCCGTGTGTAAATTCACTGGTGTGATGGTCCAGAGCATGCTGTCTGGGATCACTCACTTCACTTGAATTCAAATCCCAGCTCTGGCCGGGCTCAGTGGCGTGTGCCTGTAATCCCAGTGGCTGGGGAGGCTGAGGCAGGAGGATTGCAAGTTCAAAGCCAGCCTCAGCAATTTAGCGAGGCTTACGCAACTCCGCAAGACCGTTCGTCGTCTCTAAATATATAAAAAAAAAGGGCTGGGGACATGGATCAGTGTTCAAGGGCCTCTGGGTTCAATCTCCAGTATCAAAAAAGAAAAGAAAATTCCCAACTCTGGAACTGGGAGTGTAGCAGCTCAGTGGTAGAGCACTTGCCTGGGTTTGATCCCCAGTATTTCAAAAAGGAACCAAAAAAAAAAAAAAAAAAAAATCTCAGCTCTGTCACCTAACTGCTATGTGACCTCGAATAAATTTACTTGTTTGTGCCTTGGTTTCTGTATATGTAGACTGGAAGTGATAATATGATATCGGTGTCTAATTAAGTGGGGTGAAGATTAAATGGATCCACATATATAAAGCACTTTGAAAAGCACTTGGTTTGTAATAAACACTCAGTGTGTGTTGGTTAATCTTATTATCGCCATCGTTGTTATTAGTTTGGCCATGTGCATTGCTGAAATAGACTCTTAAGGGTGAAAAATGGTATCTTGCTCATCTTGTTGCCTGGTCGCATCCTTAATTGAAACCCGAGGCTTCTGGAAATTGCAGTTTGAATAATCCAAGAGCTGGAGCAGTGGAGCATCCAATTACAGATGCCTCCCAGCTGCAGCCTGGGGAGGAAGGTGAGACCTCAGTGCTGTCTAGCTGGGGTTGTGGTCCTTGATTGTGGAGAAAGCCCTGCTTTGTATGCAGCTGCCTTGCCTCCGTTTGGCTGCATAATTGTGTCTTTTTGTCTTATTTTAAAGCATCTTGAGGAATCCAGAGCCCACTCCTGCTGACAGCAGTGAAAGCCGCAGCATGTCACGTCTCTAACGAGCCTTGCTGACACTCTTAGGCCCCACCGAGCCAGCCCGGCAGGGGCATCCACTGGCTTCTTTTGAGCACAGGCCACAACACCAGACTTCATTATGGGGCTCCTAAGCACCCCTAGGATCCCCCACGCCTGACTTCATTGTCTCAGAAGGGCACGGAGTTGCTTTCTGAATGCTGGGCTTGTTGGTAACCTTTGTGGGCCAGCACTGTGAAAACAAGTTAATTATTCATATCAGTGGGCCCAAAGACCACCAGACCCAGAAATCCCCAGGGCCTCTGGGCAGCACAGACAGCTGTTCTGGATGCAGGGGCCACAGGGCGGCAAGTGACTGGCCCCAGGCTAACTGTTGGTGTGCTTTGTTTGATCTGCAGGGGGTTCAGACAAAACTGAACCCTTATGGAGATTTTACACAAAAATCTGGATTTCTGACTTATTGAAAAATGGGAAGACTGGCAAAACATATGGTGGAACTGAATGACTGACCCCTTTGGACTGGGTGTGGTTTCTCTGATTGCTCTAGCCTTCTTCTACTGAGCCCCTTGTCCACTTGCCTTGAGTACAGAGACGGCAGTGAACAGAGTGACTCCAGAGCTGGGCTGCCCGGCTTTGCATCCTGCCTCTCTCTGCCCCTTACTAGCTGCGTGACCCTAGGCAAATTACCTTGGGCCTCACTTCCCTTTGCAAAATGGGGTTTATTATAGTTTATCTACCTCACAAATTTGTGAGAACTAAACAAGTTAATGTAAGTGCTCAACCTGGTACATTGTGCTTTTAGTTGTTAATATCTACTAGTATTATACTAACTGCCTATTTTCTACAGGCATGTGAGATCAAAATTCTTGTGTTAAAGCGTTTTCCATTGGAGAAGGAAATGTATTTCTTTCCTAGTGTGCTTCTGCACTCACAAATAAGCCTTCTCTTCCTCCCATACCACCACCTGCCGCTACCGCATCTCAGTACCTTGGAATGCAACAATTTATATTAGAGTTAGAGCCACTGTAACAAACCCACTCTAATATTTCAAAAGCTGAACAGCTATATGTTTATTACTGGTTCACACAACAGAGAATGTGCGTGCTTCTGATGAGAAGATTTGCTTCCCACGGCCACTTGGAACCCAAGCGGCACCCTTGTGGTTCTCCCTTCTCTGGATCCTAGTGCTCTCAGCTCTCAGAGGGCATTGAGGGAGCAAGAAAGGGAAGACAACGCTTCTTGACTCAGCTCAGAAGTGGTACCCATGTACTCTGTTCATATTTCATTAGCAAGGACCACATACATGTCCCCTCTGAGATGCAGGGTGCCTGGCAAGTACAGCCCTGACTGGGCAGCTGCTCCCCAGCCACCGTGCTCCATTCTGAGGAGGGCACTGGGGCAGGAGTCTTGGTGGACATCACCCGTCTTTGTACCATAGTTCTATTAAGTAGGCCCCAAACTAACATTTTCTGGATCTGTTTTGTTGCTGCTTTTAGTCTGTGAAATATTTCTTAGGGTGACTGCCTTGGTTTTCTCTTTTGTTTATTGGGTTTGCGGAGGATGAAAGGGGGAGGAAAAAAACAATATTATCATTACTTTTATGCTTCAATTTTTTTTTTTTTTTTTTTTTTTTTGGTGCCAGGGGATGAACCCAGGGGTACTTAGTACTTAACCACTGAGCCACACCCTCAGCCCTTTATGTTTTACTTTGAGACAGGATCTTGCTAAGTTACTTAGGGTCTCTATAAGTTGGTAAGTGCTAAGGCTGACTTTGAACTCTCAATCTTCCTGCCTCAGTCTCCTGAGTCAGTGGGATTACAGGCCTGCACCACCACTCCTGGCTATGCTTCAAATTTTTATATAACATAAAAGCATTATTTTAGGATACAAAAATTAGAGTTTGGCAATATGATTTCATCTGAATTTTTATGCAGAGAGAAGTACAATTTATCATATATACATTGAAGTAGCTGACAAATTAGGGGGAAGAAACATTTATAGTCACAAGCTTTGTATACATTTTTTTTTTTTTTTTTCAGAACTAGGGATTGAACCCAGGGCTTTGTGCATGCTAGACAAGCACTCTATTGCTGCTACATTCTCAGCCCCTATACTCAAATTTTGTTTTTGTTTTTGGTACTGGGGATTGAACCCAGGGGCACTTAACCACTGAGCCACATCCTCAGCCCTTTTAAATATTTTGTTTAGAGGCAGGGTCTCACTGAGTTGCTTAGGGCCTCGCTAAATTGCTGAGGCTGACTTTAAACTAGAGATCCTCCTGCTTCAGCATCTCCAGTGGCTGGGATTATAGGTGTGCACCACCTCGCCAGCCCCTATACTCAAATTTTAAAGCCCTCTTTGTTTTTTCTTTTAAATTGCTATTGATGGTAAGCAACTTGTAGAGGCTTACCTAGCATGTGTGAAGCACCGAGTTTGAACCTTAGCACCGCATATAAACAAATAAAATAAAGGTCCATTGACAACTAAAAAAAAATTTTAAACAAATTGCTGGGACTGGGGATATAGCTCAGTTGGTAGAGTGCTTGCCTCACAAGCCCAAGGCCCTGGGTTCAATCCCCAGCACCATAAAAAAATTAAAAAAAATGTATATAAATAAATTGCTATTGAGCTAACTGTAGGCATTTCATATTTGATTTTGTTAATATAGGTAATTTTAACCAATTAAGGAATTATTTACATATTTTGCCCAAATTGTTAGGGGTGATCACTCCTTAGATAGAAACAGTGTCTTAGACTGCCTTGTTTTGAACCATTTTGTTGCTTTGCAACCACAGAGCTTGTTTTCTTTGGAGGAATAAGATCACCGTGGGGTAAGAGTATCTTTGCTGAGGTTTTCACGCAGTCTGAGAAAAAGGAACACAGGAAAAAGGACAGAGGAATTTATGAATTAGGACTATGGCCTTCAACCTCTGCAACCTTAATCCAGACTAAATAACATCTTCTTGTTCACCTAAAATAAGGTCATCTTCCTGCTCTTAAGATGCCCCTCAGGGGCTGGGGAGATAGCTCAGTCGGTAGAGTGCTTGCCTTGCAAGCACAAGGCCCTGGGTTCGATCCCCAGCACCCCAAAAAAAAAAAAAGATGCCCCTCAGCTTCCTATTTGGGTCCCAAATTGATAGGCAGCTTTCTCTGTCTCCCAAATCACAGTCTTTAGGGGAATTTGGTTACAGACAGTGTTTGAAACAAAACACAATCTATAGTTTCATTTCTGCCTATTTCCCTGACCTGTCTTCCACCCCGAGCACATCACAAAATGAAGAGATTTTAGAAACTGAAAAGTGGAAATAAACAACCTTCTTTCTTGCTTTCTGGGCTGCTGTTTGTTTGGGCCATGTCTTGAAGAAAGATTTGATGCTGTGCTCACATGGGTTGACTCTGATTATTTGCTGCTGCATTCAAGGATTTCTTGGGGAACTGGGTGTAGTGGCACATGTCTGTAATCTCAGCAGCTCTGGAGACCGAGGTAGGAGGACTATAAGTTTGAAGCCAACCTCAGCAACTTAGCAAGGCTATAAGCAGCCTAGTGTGACTTTGTCTCAAAATTTAAACAAACAAACAAAAAAAGGCTTGGGGATGTGGCTTAGTGTTTAAGTGCCCTTGGGTTCAATCCCTGGTAACAAAAAAAGCGGGTGTGGATTTCTTGGGAATTTCAGACTCTTATTACAATAATTTAGTAATTTATTACAGTAATTTAGATGTTACCCCATCCTTACTGGATTTGTTGAAGGTAGATACTGGCTCATGGTGGTACAGGGTACAGGCTCTGGTGCCAGACTGCCTGGGTTTGAAACCCTGTTCTGCCCCTTACTAGGGGTGAGAATTTTAAAAAGTCATTTTGCCTTGGTTTTCTTATCTGTGCAATGGATGCGGATCTCCTGGAATGTCCTGAGGATGAAGGAGGAAATTTTTGGTAAATGTTTAGCACAAGTGGCTGCCAGGCCTTAAGAAAAACTCATATTATTCACTCTTTGCTTTCCTAGGATTTGCCATAACATCTTACCCATTCTATCTCCTTGATAAGTGTTTGCTAATTCGTCTGAAAGAAAGATTGAGGAAATTACTAAACTGTTATTCTTCCACTTCCAAAATAATCTAAAGAACTGACTGCAAATCAGAATCCTCTGCATGAACGTTATAAAAAGATTCCTTGTGCTGGGCCACACTGAAATGGAATCCATGTGGATCTGAGAAAAGCCTGGAATTTATCTGTCTTTTTTTTTTTTTTGAAGAGATGGGAGTCTTGCTTTGTTGCTCAGGCTGACTCTAACCCCTGGGCTCAAGCCATCCTCCTATCTCAGCCTCCTGAATAGTGGGAAATACAGGGCATATGCCAAACAGCCAGGATCTGGAATCTATATTTTTAACAAACCCAGGGGATTCTTAGTAGCCAGCCCAGCCACCTCAGAGTTCAGCAGGCTTTGCTAAGAGCTTGATGTGAGGTGGTAGTAAATGTCTGGTGAGTTTTAAACATAGAACCCTTTCTTTCTGTCTACACAGCCCTTAAGGTTGACATTGAAAGAAAGAAAAAGAAGTTCTCAGTTTACTTAAGAACTTATGTTTTCAAGCAAAATGGGGAGGGAAAAGGCCTTTTTGAGTTTGTGTGTAAATAGATAAGGAGTTGCCAGACAGTCTATCCTTTTGTGTTAGGAGCCAGCCAGCAGTCACAGGAAGGAGCCAAGGTGACCTTTGACTTGAGAGCAAACACAAGAGTCAAAGTTGAGTGACACTTGGATGATGGTACAGAGAAGTTCTTTCACATCTGCTATTCCAAAACTTGATTGGGGCCTGAATCATGCAGGTGTCCCTTTTGCTGCCCCCAGCTAGTCATCTTGGTGTCTAACAGTGTTGGTTTTTTTTTTTTTTTTTTTTTAGGAGATGGGAGTCTTGCTTTGTTGCTCAGGCTGACTCTAACCCCTGGGCTCAAGAAAAACCCTTGGGCTTAGCCATCCTCCTTGCTTTGAATGCTCACCCCACTCTTTCCCCTTGCTGAGCTCAGGAAAGGAGGGCAGTGGGTTGGGGTCAAATCTTTCTATGCAAGTGACAGGGGACAGTTACAGAGTAGAGTCCCAACCCAGGTGAGCTGAACTTCAATCTCTCAAAAGTTAATTACTTTTTGCCTATATTCTCCCTCAAGGAGATCAGCCTTCATTAACTTGGATATAGATTGCATGAAAAAATATGTGTGTGTTCTTCAGGGGTGGAGATTATTGTGGAATTAAGAATACAGCTTTGGGGGGAAGGGAAAAAATAACAGAATGAATCAACCAACATTACCCTATGTAAATTTATGATTACACAAATGGTATGCCTTTACTCCATGTACAAACAGAGAAACAACATGTATCCCATTTGTTTACAATAAAAAAAAAAAAAGAATACAGCTTTGCTGAAATTTGTAAATTTAGTGTGTTTGTAAATAATCAGACATATCTGCTGGGCTTTGATAAATGGAACTTTTCCTTTTTTTTTTTTTTTTGCAATGGGGTTTGAACCTAGGGGCATACTACTATTGAGCTACATCCCCCAGCCCCTTTTATTTTTATTTTAAGACAAGGTCTTACTAAGTTGCCCAGACTGATCTTGAACTTGCAATCCTCCTGCCTCAACTGCCTAAGTCACTGAGATTATAGGCATGGGCCACCATACCTGGCTTTTCCTGTTTTTTTTTTTTTTTTTTTTTTTTTTTTTTTTAAAGTCACTGTGGAGAGGATAGAGTGCTTATAATCTCGAAAACAATCAGTAAAAAAGATCAATAAACCTGAGGCCCTGGGTTCAACCCCAGTACCAAAAAAAAAAAAGTCAATAAAATACCTTTACTGCAGCTTTCAATGTTTATGGAGCAACCAAATCACCAAGAATCAGAAGGCTACAAGAGAAGAATGTGGACAATAAAATGTCATCCACTTCAAAGCAGGTCCAGAGAGTAAAAGCATTGTATGTTTGATTTTATAACCCATGAGAGATCAATTCTGGGCTACCATAAACTCCTCTATCTAAGAGAAAGGGATGCAGGCAATTAAAGCAAACTTTTTTTTTTTTTTTTTTTTTTTAACTGACACCTCAATTGTGAAAAGCCGTATACCAGGGGAAAGAGTTCAAAATTCTGCTTCAAGAGCTTTGGTACTCCTAGAATAGCAAAGACAGAGATAACCAGTTACCAGACTAATAGACACACATTCACTGTATAAATGTGTAGGTAAGAGACCTATGTGGCTAGGCATGGTGGTGCATGCCTGTCATCCCAGCAGCTCGGGAGGCTGGGGCTGGAGGATGGCAAGTTCAAAGCCAGCCTCAGCAATTTGACAAGGCCCTAAGCAACTTAGCAAGACCCTGTCTCAAAAATAAAATATTAAAAAAGGGCTGGGGATGTGACCCAGTGGTTAAGTGCCTTTTGGTTCAATTCCTGGTACTAAAACAAAACAAAAACCCATGCTTTGACTGGCTTACAAGGTAGGTTTTAATGCACTGATGGTGACCACTGCTGTTGTGATGCTGAACAGCAATAACCACATCTTAGTTAGCTGACCAGCACGTATGTAAGCGACAACACTTGCTCCATTATCTTGGGGTGCTTCCTTTGGCATTTTCCCTATTTGTTCAGCTTCCGTATCCACATATTTACCAGCAGAAAGTCCAGAAGTCCCCTTCTGAAGTTCTCCCTTCCAGAGTCAAAAAAGAAGCTGTAGTCAGTGCTGTTATCCCCCCATCTCGTTAGTGCAAGGGCTTCTCGCTGACACAGGTGTGCCTCTCAGACTGGTTCTTCACAGGACAACACATGACCCTGGCATACGGAGGTGGTGTGTGGCTCACACAATCCAGACCTAGCACAACTGCCATTGTTCCTGGAGAGAGGAAATGCTAATTCCTCAGTGCTAAGCTTGGCTGAGGGCACCTCGCACTTGGGTCCCTGAGGAGTTGTTCCTGACATCCACTTCTTTCAGGACACAGGCAGAGATGCCTCTCAGGTGTCAACTTGCCCAGGAAGGCCCGGCAGGACAACCTCTAGTATCCATATCACCCTGTCCTTGCCACCCTGAAGAACCCAGCTGGGAGTCTTGCAATTTTTCTTTTTAAACCCTCCAAACTCATTGGGGTTGCTTACACCCTCTTTCCTAGACAGCGGCAGTGAGGCCACCTCTGACATCAGTGGCTCCAAAATAGTCGATCTCCTAAGAGAAGCTACCAAAGGAATTATATAGTCACAAGGTCTGTGATTCCAAGAGCTCACCTCTCCCACTTCCCTTGCTTGAAATAAGGCAAAGGGGACAAATCTAATCCCTGTTGGAATATCTCAGTTTTTGCTATTCCAAACAACATTGTAATGAAAAACCATTTATGTTACATAATACAAGTTCATATGTATGAACATTTCTCTAGAGAATCTCTACACATGGATTTATAAAGTTGAAAACTATGTGCATTTTAAACATTTATAGATACTGTCAAATTGTCCTGTGAAAAGGCCAATCCAGTTTATATCCCCCCCCCTTTTTTTTTTGGTATCAGGGATGGAACCCAGGGGCACTTAACCACTGAGCCACATCCCCAGCCCTTTTATATTTTATTTTTGAGACAGGGTCTCACAAAGTTCCTTAGGTCCTCGCTAAATTGCTGAGGCTGACTTTGAACTTGGAATCCTCCAGTCTACGGCCATACCACCCTGAACATGCCCCATCTCGTCTGGAATCCTCCTGCCTCAGCCTCCCAAGCGCTGGGATTAAAGATGTGTGCCACCATACCTGACCTCACCATATTTTTCAAAAGAACTTGTTCACATTATTACCCATATTTGTTATTAATTTTCATTTGTGTCAATCTAATGGACAAAAATGACATCTCACCTGGGCACAATGGCACAAACTTGTAATTCCAGCTACTGGGAAGGCTGTGGCAGAAGGATCCCAAATTCAAGATCAACCTGGGCAACTGAGTGAGACCCTGTCTGGGGGTGTAGCTCAGTGGTAGAGCACTTGCCTAGCATGCACTAGGTCCTGGGTTGGAATCCCCATTCTGGAAAAGAAAAAAAAAAAGGCATCTCAATATACATGAACCTGATTACTTTCTGTGAGTATTCCTATTTCTTCTTTGTTAATTCTTTGTCTACTTTTTGGATTTAATGTGAATATATTTAATGATTTGTGATTAAATAGTATGCTATAATAGTTTTTTTCTTTTTTCTTTTTATTTTGTACTGGGGATTGAACCCAGGGGTGCTAATTATAGATTTACTTGAGGAAGTTTTTTGTTCTTTTATTTCTGGATTCCTGGAGTATTTTTTCTGTTCTTTTAAAACAGAAATGAATATTGACTTTTTACAAATGCTTTTCTCAGATACATTAAGATACTCATATGCTTTTCTTTCCTTAATTTATTAATGAAATGAACTACACAAATTTTCCAATGGTGAACAAGGCTTATATTCCAGTATAAACCCTATTTGATCTAATATACAGGGTTTCGGGCTGCTCAGTTGTATACTAAAAAACCCTCTCACATGGCAATAAATTGTGCAGTGCATAGTGGCTCTGAGATATGCTAATTAGGAAAAAATATTGCTAGATTGCTAGATTCAATATGATCCTTGAAATTAAGATTCTTTTTATCTGTGGCAAAGGAAAAGTTGACTCACAGTTTGTTTGTTTTTTTTTCTCTCTCTCTCTCCTTCCCTCTCTTTTTCTCTCACTGTCTTTATCCAGAATTATGGTGGTGTCGCAAAATTAGTTGAGTAGCTTCCCATCTGTTTCTGTGCCCTGTTTCAGTTTATGTAACGTGGGCAATTTTACAATGCCTTCTAAACCTTCTGTTTGCAATGGTTTAGAAGCCCTTACCTTTATAACTGGTTAGGTCTAGTATGTAGATCTCTACCTACTTGTCCATTTTTTTAAAGGTTAGTAATCTGTTCAGACTTTCCTTTCAATTATTTGGACTTTGTTTTCTTAGAAAATTGATCATTTCAAACTTTTGATCAATTTTCTGCTGTGAATTCATATTTTAATCTTCTTCCTCTGCTGTAAACACAGTAATGCTTAAACATTTTCTTATTAAAAAAAATTGCTGTGCTGAAAAATAAGATATGCTTCTTGCTGGGTACGGTGGCCCACACCTGTAATCCCAGTGGCTCAGGAGGCTGAGGCAGAAGGATCACAAGTTCAAGGACAGCCTCAGCAACTTAGCAAGGTCCTAACCAACTTAGTGAGACCCTGCCTTAAAAAAAAAAAAAAAAAAAATAGGGCTGGGGATGTGGCTTAGTGGTTCAGTGCCCCTGGGGTTCAATCTCTGGTTAAAAAAAAAAAAAAAAAAAAAAAAAATATATATATATATATATATATATATATATATATATATATTAACCAGAGATGTAATGTATTAACCAGAGATGAAATGAAGCCACAATGTAGAAAAGGAAGCTGAAGCCAGAGCCTGTTGGGGACTGAGTTTAGAACTGGGAAGGTGAGATGGGACAGAAGGATATCTGAGTGCTGAACTGGTTGGCTTCTCCTCCTGCCTCTCTGCTAGTCTCCACATAGCTCCCCTGCCTGCTCTCCTGTTCCAGGATCTGTTTCCTCCTACTCTCCTGAGTTTTGGCAGGAGCCAACTCCTGGATGTGTTGTGGCCTTTGCTTTCCTCCAATCTGATCTCTCTACCTCCATCTTTCAGGGGTTCCTTGGAATTCCTGATCCTTGAGAGTACCCTGTGTTATCTTCCTGGCCTGATAATGGGTTTTGTTTTAATATATGATTCATATCAAGTTTATGGATTTGAATTAAGAGGGACAGGCATATGACAATGATTTAAAACACACACAAGCTCCATGCACTGTCTTCCACTTTGAACCAGGAGCCAAGTTAAAATTAAATAAGAATGAATATCTCAATTTTTAAAAATTCTGAGTATCTACCATGACACAGACCTGTTACTAAGCACCTGAATTACATAAATGCATTTTCAGTATAAAAGATTCAATCAGTACTGAAATCTTTGAACTAAACATGTCAGTTTCTGTCACCTCTTCCCACCACTTCCACTCCTCTCTCCAGAAGGAACCTGCACTTATTTAACACTATGTTGTAGATTATGTATCCTTCAGTCCTTTTATGGCACACTTACAGGTATTGCATCTAATTTATGCACTGTTTCATTTATTTTCACAACTGTAAGAGGTTAGTATTATTAACCTCATTTTATGGAGGAGAAAAACTGAGGCCTAACTGAGGTTGGGCCTTCACATAGCAAAGGACTACCACTAATTAGTTTGAACCCATTTTTGCATTTTGAAAAGAGTCAATGCCTCTTTTTGCAGAAATTGAGGCAGGCACCACTTTTGAAAACATACATGTAGGAGCCTTGCCCAGTGATGAATTTTTTACAAACCCAGAACGGTCTGAGGGATGCAGGGACACTTGGGATGGGGCTGAGACCTCTCAGCTCAGGTCCACTCTCCTTTAGCAGCTGTCCTTTCAGAAACCTGAGTGGGGCACACATTTGCTTGATTATTTGAATTTCAGAAGACTCTCATCTGGATTTCAGATCTTTCCTTTTGCTAGATGGTTTTAAGCCCTATGCAGACATCTGTAAGTTCCTCCAGGGAAGGTTTCTCATGCTAAGGACTTCAACCTGCCCCTGTGGGATGAGCTGTGGGAGAAACCTAGAGGAAGTAGGCTGGCCCAGCTCTTGGGCAGGTGGGCCTTGTGCTTTCTTGTTCTGCCTGCTCCAGGATTTCTCCCAGTGGACCCGTGGGCACCAATGCCAGGAAACAAAAACTCTGAGCTATTTATTTTAAATCCAAAATGAAGGGTCCATGCTCTGTTTCATCTCCCATGTCAAGTAAGTACCGTTTCCTGCTGTCCACCTGGGCGGTGGTGGGGTTAACGCCAATGCCACATCCGCCTTGCAGGGCTTTCCCTACGGCTGGGGGGAGCCTGAGCATCCTTTCACCCCACAAGATCCCGAGGGTGTAAACAGGCCCCGGGAGCATTGCGGCATCTGCCTTTATGAGTGAGTCATAGGAAAAGGCCCCAGACCTTGAATGCATTTGCATCCCAACTACTGCGTAAACCTCAGAAACCAAAGCCGACTCCCCCGCCTGGCTTCTCGCAGCATCCGGCATTTCTAATTTGATGCTGGATTAATCGTGCTTTCAGGAAGAGGTAACCCTGGTTGCCCGCGTGGTTTGGCTGCGGGTGCTCTATTTCAAGTTTAAATGCTGCAGCGCCCGTCACGTGACCAGGAACCGTTCCCCACCCCCACTCTCCCCCACTCCCCCTCCACCTCCGAGCCGTGCTGAGGTCGGTCAGAAGCCCTGTTCAAGGGGTCCTCCCCAGGTTCTGCCGCTCAGTCTATACTGGAGAAACTAGTACTGGGGCGGGAAAGCTGAATGTACTGTTTCACAGGCAGCTGGGCCTCCTTGGTGAGAGAGCCATTTGCCTCCAATCCAGCTATTTCCAGCAGCAACATTTCTAAAACCCTAAACCTAGACGGGATTTCATCGAAGGTCGGCGAATTAGTAATAGATGATTATGAATCATCTTCTCTTCCCTAACAGGATCATCAAATTCCACGCATTTACCAAGAGCTAATGTATGAAAACATGTGAAGGGCTTTCTTTATACACCTTGGGGAGCACATGGTAACTGGGTTCCCTCAGAAGAGCCTCAGGCAGTTAGACCCCCTGTCCCCAGGAGAAACGCCCTTAAGTATGACCTTATCGGGTGTGCATGCTCGCATATGTGTGATTGATGTTGCGTTTGAAGAGAATATGAAGAGACAGCAGGGATACTTTTTCAATTTGCAATTTAGAGTGAATGATCACATTGATGTCTAAGATGAGTAATAGAAATAGATGAGATTTTCTTTTGAGTATGAGCTGTGGGGCTCTAGTATAGCTGAAACTGTTATTAAGAAATTCTGCATTGAATCATGCCCCAAGTATAATATTCAGATATGTCCTAAGTTCATAGCATGTAGGGGTGTGTGTGTGTGTGCGCGCGCCATGAGCTCAAAACTCAACCGGCATACATGATGATAGTAAATACTGCTTGGGTGCTTACAGTGGAGCAGGCACTGTGTTGGGGGTCTTACAGCTGCTTTTTGATACTTTCAACCATTTCAGTTGAGATAGCAACCATTGCTATCATCACTATATACTGAAAGAAACGGAAGCTCAAAAAGGTTAGGTTACTTAGGGACACCAGTCTTGAACTTAGGTCTACTCTGTCTCTAGAACCCATATCCTGAGCCAAACCATCCCTCTCTGTGTCCTGAACCAGCAGCAGCCCAGACACTGGGCTATGAAGCTGTTGCTGATCTAAATACCTGTGAATGATACTGCTGCAGGCCTGGGACCAAAGTCCTTCTAGTAGTGCCCAGGACAGTTAGCAGGTGCTTCCCCCACCTCACCAAGGGAGGATGGATTAAGCCAGGAGGAAGTCTCCAGGAGACACCAGCTACTGTGTTGGCAGCCCTGCTTTTGTCAAAGTAAATGTCAGTCTCCACCTTGGTCATTGGGCCTGTGAGCTCCTGAGTCCTTTTGACAAAATTGACTAATGTCTGACCCAAACCAGGGATGGCATTATCTTCCAGACTATTTACTCTGCTTTATCAGTGGCCATGCCCAGCTATAGAATGTCCTCCTAGGGAGAGTGTCCTATGCCCCACTGTCCGTGCAACTGAATTCTGGACACTGCCACATTTCACCTGCAGTGGGGCTGGAATTGCAGCCTTGGAAGAGGCTTCATTGATTTTAACTTGGCAGGCAGTGGAGAGACTTCTAAAGTCAAAATTGGTCTCTCTGCCCCCTCTCTCATTTCCCAATGAGTTTGTCTAGAATGAGTTGAAAGTATGAAGAAATATAATTTCCCCTTCCCCCCATTTCGCCTCTGACCACAGCTCGTCTGTCTACCCCAGTGTTCTGTGTGTACGGTGTCATTTCCTGCACGTACCATGGTGTGAAAAAGTCTGGGAAGCTTTTCAGTCTTTTGTCTTCTGAGGTTGGAGTGGCACACCCAGCCCTCTACTCACTTTGTTCCTGCTAGGGTTTGGGGTTTGGGTGGTGAATCCAAATCTAACTTTTTCTTTACAGTTCTTCCTACAACTCCTTTCCCTCCTCCTCCTCAGTTTCCATTGCTGAAAGGCTGATGTCACTAATATAGCCGCTTGTCAGGCAGGTGTGTAGCCCTGGTCAACCACACGACTTCCTTCCAGTGTCAAAGCTAGAGCCCAGCCCAGAGGACAGAAGAGCCCCTAGGCCCTGTCAGGAGCACTTCTTGGCTTCTATTATTGAGGACGCTACAGATGAGCCCTTATCTCTTCCCTTGAACTGCACTGACAACTCAGGTACTGTTCCTCCCTCTGCCCAAGAGACCAGAGAAAGAATTGAATGATGTACTGAAGATTCTATATAGAGGCTCAGCTTTGTGTCTGTGGCCTAGGAGGCTAGCCTTGAGCAAAGTGAAGTCATAGCTCATCTAGGTAGAACTTGCCCTGCTTAATGTAATGGTAGGACAGAAAAATGAATGTTAGACTGACCAAAGATCAGATTGAGAAATTTTTGTGCACAGTCTACAGAGCCACTCTAAGTATGTAAAGATACTGTTGTACGCATCCCCTGAAAGGCTGGAAAATGTTAATTGGTGTGGTGCATTTATGGGTGGGTCACATTTCACTCTTTTTGTTTGTGTGTGTGTGTGTGTGTGTGTGTGTGTGTGTGAGAGAGAGAGAGAGAGAGAGAGAGAGAGAGAGAGAGAGAGAGAGAGAGAGAGAGAGATTGAGAATGTTGCTGCTGGGGACCAAGCCTCACATATCCCTACCATTGAGCTACACCCCAACTCATGTCTAAAAAATAATGGAATAAACTTACAGAAAAAAATAACTCAATGAACTTAAAAAGAATCAAACAAACAACAGTGGCTGGGGTGTATCTCAGTGTTAGCCTTGCATATTGGAGGCCCTGGGTTCAATCCCCAGTATTTGAAAAAAAAAAAAAAAAAAACAACCAAACAGCCTATATACTTCACACCCTCCATGTGGCCTTTTGATGATATATGAAATACGTACAAATGAGCAAATGACAGGATGCTAATTGCAGTGTGGCTTCTGAGCCAACAGCTTGAGTGTTCTTCATAGCAGGACCTTGGCATATCTCATCTGTTTTCCACCTGCAGAGCTAGAGAGAGGTTTTGCTTTCTAGAATATGGTATCCATGACTGACCATTCCAGAGCAAAGTCCCCCCACCTTTACCAACTCCCTCAGAAGAGCAAGGGTCCAGTTAGGAGACAGTGCCTTATGCTATGACCCAGACACCTTTGCTTGCAGACTTAGGCAGGCCAGATGGGAAGTCCACTTCTGTTGGTGTAGGGCAACTCTCCTTGGCAAGACAGAACCTCTTCCTTTTCAGTCTTAAAAGCAAAACTAGAAATCTTCAGCAACTCTGCCTTGGGTAGATGTGCCCACGTGTACTGATGTGGGGTTAGTTGTCTTTGCAGGAAGACAAGGTTTCTTGCCTGTCTGTCAGGAAGCATGGCCTGCTTGCGTGTACAGCTCCACCTGTGGCTTCTGTGAGACAGCAACAGAGAACTGGAGCCCTGAAGGTGAGGATGCTTCTGGGTGGCACTTCCTCATCTCTGCTTACTTATGGTGGGAAGTAAATATGTCTCTACAAAAGCAGCTCCTCTGCCTCCAGGAAAAAGCAACTCACCCCCCTGAAGGGCCTCTAAAGAACTAACCCATGTGGATGCTCTCACCAGCCAGGTGTAGTAGCACACATTCCTGTCTCTGGCTTGCAGTGTGGCTTTGATCTGACAGACATAGGGTGCATTTGCCCCAGGAACAAGGGATTTGAGGGACAGAGAAATCTCAGAGCCCAGGGCTACCTAAGTATTTAGAGGGTCAAACTGGGAACTGTCTTCTGGGGAAATTGAAAAACAAGTCATGGTCTCATTTGGGCCTATGCTGGGCTTCTCCCCAAGTGAGTCAAAGCTCCTTGGGATGCTGGCTATAGGGAATGAGGAGTCACTACCCAAGGCCTGGGCCCAGGACTTCCCATAACCCTTCCCACTGCTGGTAGCCTGTGGCTAGTCTCATGTGACAAGCATGTGACTTCCTGGAAGAAAGAAACTTGCATAATCAGATAGAAATAGGAACCTGAAAAATAGCTCAGTGGGACATGTAGGGATTGGGCAATGAGTTGTCTGGGACACATTGGACCATGAGAAGGAGGTTGGGTAAGGAGCCAGATTTCATCTGAATCATGTCTAAGATCTGAAAAGGCCCCTGGAGTTGAGGCTTCCAGGTAGCCTGAGGCAGAGACCCAGTGTCTTTCCATCTCCCACCAGTCAGACTAAAACTGGGCATGGGACTGACCTGGAAGAGGTGGGCAGAGGCAGAGGTTTGAAATCACACAGATTGAAGTTAAGGCTGCTGCAGCTCAGCACCTCCAGGCATCCACCCTCTGCATCCCAGAGTAGGAGGTCTAGGTCTATTTCCTGGTGACTCTGAAATAGGAATGATATGTCTTAAAGTGCTGCCGGGGCTGGGCAGGGCTGGAGGCTGCCTCCAAGGAGTAGGTAAAGGGCTTCTGGCCAGGTGGCACTGCACGGAGGCACTGCACGGAGGAACAGAATTCTTCCTTAGGAAAGTGAATCTCTCACACCTCACCACATACCAAATTCTGTTATCTTCTCCAAGGGATTTCACATGCGCACGCACACACACACACACACACACACACACACACACACCCCTTCAGAGCACCAAGCAAAGAACGATCCAGAAAGTTCTACATGTATTGGTACTCTTCTTTAAGCCCAGGGCAGCAGATTCATGAAAGTGTGGGGAAGGAGTTGAGTGAGGCCAAATATAGAGCTGATACCCCCTGTGTCCTCCTAGACATTAGCCAAGGGATACTTTCCTTTAAAATGCTCCTGATAGAAATGGATAGACAACATGCTTAGCCTGTAGGAGGCCTTGGGTATGTGATCCCTAGCACCATCCCTATCACCACCACAATAACAACAAAAACACTTTACAATATATACTCGACTGAGCCTGGGTCAGCCTGGGTATTGCTTCTGAGAGAGATGTCCCGCAGAATAGTTCATCTTGTCACCAGGGACCCTCCAGGCACAGGCCTCATGCCCGAAGAGTAGTGCAGAGACCCTAGAGTTCATCAGACTTCGGCTGAGGAGGAAAAGCATGGAAATTTGTCTTTGTGTCTTGGCCCTGCCACTTTCCCTGAAGAGTAGCTTTAAGAGCTCTGCGGATAAATGCACATGAGCCTCTTGTTCTCGTGTAGCCACACTGCCTGGAACCCAGCTTCTGCCATGAGTGTCAGAGGGGCTCTCTGGTTAGGATGCTTGCCAAACCTTTGTGACTGGTAGCCAGACCAGACTGTGAACTTGACTCTACTACTTGCTGGAAGTTTGGCCTTGAGCCTCTTCTAGAAAATAAGAGTAGTGATTGTATATTCCATATAGAGGTGTCACATAATAAAAAAGTGAAGGTAATGTGCTCATGCCTAGAATATAAGTATCTGTGATGCCAGGGAGAGGAGAGTTAAATGAAAGGCTTTCAGTGAACTCAGGATGGGGAGGTGGACCCTTAGCCCTGCTATGCATTGAGAAGGAAGAGATGTCCCAGAAAGGCTTCTTAATAAAGACAGGCCTAAGAAAAGCTGCAAATTCTGTTGGGCCACTAAGTTCATGCTTAGGTCACACATTCAATTAGCAAGTCTCTCTGTTCTCCAAGGCATTTACTCTAGTTCCGCTTCCACTTGCTCTCACCTTTCTTTCTTTTTTTTTTCTCTTTTTTTGAGACAGAGTTACACTTTGTTACTCAAACTGATCTCAGACTTGCAGGCTCAAGTGATCCTCCCACCTCAGCTTTCAGAGTAGCTAGGACCATGGGCATATACCAACTTGATTTTCCCCTCCCTTTTTTGCTTCTCCAATTACTTTTGCTTTTTCTTCTTCCCCAGAATGCCCTGTCTTCCCACTCTATCATTTTTGCCAGTGAAACATTGTCTTTCCAGGCCCTGGTTCAAATGCCACTTTTTTCAAGAAGCATTTAGACTGGGTATGATGGCACACACCTATAATCCCAGAGACCTTGGGAGGCTGAAATAGGAGGATCACAAATTTGAGGCCAGCTCAGCAACTTAGTGAGGCCCTAAGCAACTCAGCAAGACCCTGTCTCAAAATAAAAATGGGCTGGGAATGTGGCTCAGTGGTTAAGTGCCCCTGGATTCCATCCTTGGTACCAAAAAAAAAGAAGAAGCATTTAGGCATCAACTCAATTGGAGATGGTGAACCCTCATAACATACTATCCACACTACTTTTGACCCATCAGGCATTACCTTACCTTTTTGTGATTTTTGAGCATATCTCAAATTTACACTCACTAGCAACCTTGGCAAAGTAACCCTGACTTATACATGGCTCATGGAATATTCAGTGCTAATAAATAATGTTTCTAGCCCTCAAAACCCATTAAATTCCAGGAATACAGTAACAGAGGGATGGGAAAGAAGAAAGTTTTCCCCTCCCTTGTTAACTGCTTCATGGTTATCCATCTCTTAAGGATTCTTAGATATTATTGACTTGTATCCCTTCATGTCAAGGTGAGAAAACCAAGGCCCAAAAAGGGAAAGGGTGCTGGGCTCAGTGGTGCATGACTGTAATCCTAGTGGCTCCGGAGGCTGAGTCAGGAGGATCATGAGTTCAAAGCCAGCCTCTGCAAGAGCAAGTCCCTAAGCAACTCAGTGAGACCCTGTCTCTAAATAAAATACAAAATAGGGCGGGGGATGCGACTCATTGGTTGAGTGCCCCTGAGTTCAATCCCAGGTACCGCACCCCTAAAAAAGAGAAAGGGAGCTACTTAGACACACAGCAAATTAGTGACTGAACAAGGATTTATTGATAATTCTTTTTCTTTTTCTTTCTTTCTTTCTTTTTTTTTTTTTGATATTGTGGATTGAACCTAGAGGTACTTTACCATTGAATTATATTTGCAGTCCTTTTATTTTTTTTTTTAGTTTTGAGACAGGATCTCACTAAGTTGCTTAGGGCTGGGACTGCAGTTGTAGCTCAGTGGTAGAGCGCTTGCCTAGCATGTGTGAGGCATTGGGTTTGATCCTCAGCACCACAAATAAATAAATTAATTAAATAAAGGTATTGTGTCCATCTAAAACTACAAAAAAATTTAAAAGTTGATTAAGGCTTGCTAAATTGCTGAGACTGGCTTCGAACTTATGATCCTCCTGCCTCAGTCTCCCAAGTCGCTGGGATTACAGGTGTGTACCACCATGCCCAGTTGAGCCAAGCTCTAGACACAGGGTATGCTCAGTTTAATGCCCTTTCCCTTCTATTGGAGAGAAACAGAGGGGCTAAAACATGGATTCTGGAATGGTCATGGGTTACTGCTATAATTAAATGGTTTAAAACATGTAAAGTCCTTAGATCAGTCCTGGCATAATAAGCATAATATAATTTGCTTATATTGTTGCTTCACCTTTATTATTTTTATTTTATTCTTTATTGATACCTCTCATGAAGTTTATTAGTCAGTTTTTCATTTCTACGACAAAATTCCCAAGGCAGGCTACTTTATGGAGAAAAGAGATTTATTACCTCTTTTTTTATGGGAGGCTGGAAGTCCAAACAGCACAGTGTAGACTCTTGGCTTCATCAGATCACAGCAGAAATGCATGTGTATTTTTTTTAAATTTGTTCTTTTTAATTATAGTACAAGTGTATTTCTGTGTGGTCTCTCTCTCTTAGTACAAAGCCACCAGGATTCAATCATGAGGCCGCACCAAAATGACCTAATCTAATCTAATCTAATCACTTTCCAAAGTCCCCACTTTGGGGATGAGAGTATAGCTGAGTAGTAGAGCATTTGCCTAAGGAGGCCCTGGGTTCCATCCCTAGCACTGCAAAAGAAAAGAAAAGAGAAAGTCCTCATTGCTAAATGCCAGTCAGATTAAGTTTCCACATTCTTAATACCATAAACATGACTTTGGGTATTAAACTCCTCATGAGTTCCAGGAAAACAACAAATCATATTCAAACCAGGTCCCCTCATTTCAGAAGAGAGAAAAACCCTGAGAGTATTAAGTATGCTAGAACATCCTTACTAGGTAGCAGGTGAGAAAATGGCAGGAAACTTAGAAGACCTCCCTTCTGGATTACTGACATAATGGCCTCAGTTGATTTTCCCAGATATGCCCAATGAACCAGACCTTGAATAAATATTGAGAGTTTTATTCATCTCTTTGTTTTGGTGAAGGGAAAATGAGAAGGAAACTTTTTCACTGTTAGCAGACTCTCAGAAGACCTAATGAGTCTGGGCTCTGAGAACTGCCCAGGGGTCACATGGCTCAGTGCAAGCAGCAGTTGCAGAGGGTCTCCCTAGTCCTACCTGTCTGTTAGGCTGCCTGTAGACCCTCTTTAGCTAGGTTCTTAGTAGGGCAAGGGCCCCAAATTAGTTCCATTGTACTTCTTCCATTGCAAGATTTCCCATCTGGTTGGAGGGGCTTGTCATGAAAAATGAGTGCATTGGAGCTAGGGATATAGCTCAGTTGGTAGAGTGCTTGCCTTGTAAGCACAGGTTCTGGGTTCAATCCCTGGCACTGCAAAAAAAAAAAAAAAAAAAAAAAAGTGCATTAAAAAAGTCATCTCTGACTGGGCGTGGTGTTGCCCACCTGTAATCCTAGCACCTTGGGAGGCTGAGGCAGAAGCATCATAAGTTCAAAACCAGCCTCAGCAAATTAGTGAGGCCCTAAGCAACTCAGCAAGACCATGTCTCCAAATAAAATACAAAAAAAGACTGGGGATGTGGCCTCGTGGTTAAGTGCCCTTGGGTTCAAAGTCATCTCTGGGAGTTGGTTAGTGCTGGCTTCAGCCTATAGCATACTGGGCAATGGAGTTCAGCATTACTGCCAGCAACCAGCTCTTCTCTCTCAGACTCCTAAGATGACAGAAAGAAACAGGATAGGCCTGCACCCAGAGACTGCTTTTTCTGATAGAGAGCTACAGTTTGCCTCCCTTCTCTAAAAACAAATTGCATTGCAAATTTGGGATAGGTCTAGGAGAAGGATTCCAGGAATTGAGACTGAAATTCCCTTAGTGGTCTGAATATTTTCTAAGTTTCTATTCCATTTCCATCAGAGTCTGATTGGATGAAAAAAGAATGCAGCATCGAAGCTGGCTGCTTAGCAAGTGACTCCTGTGCACACTGGGGATATTTTGGTTGGAGTTTTATGTGAACAGTTAGAAGATTAAGTGGAGCAGCAATGGTTCTGCACCAAATCTGATTCTAGGATCCTGTTTTTTTTTTTTTTTTTTCTTTATTCTTCCCAAAGAACATGACCACATGACATTCCAACCAATCCAAATAGTTCTTTTCCAGTTGGTGGAACTGGGCTAGCTAAAACATCTGTACTGCCTCCCTTGTGTGTGTGCCTTGCTTCTTGGGAAGGAAAGGTAGAACATTGAATTCCCTTATGAAGGTGGCCTGAGCCAGACACTCCCTAAGTTTATAAAATGACATTTATTTAAGGAGGATACCAAAGGTGACATGATAAGGAAAAGAAGATGGGATATGAATTTGCTAAGGAATGGCCTTCAGTTTCTCCCTCCCAAGTGTGTAGTATTCTCAATACTGTTGGCATTGAAGTCAGAAATTCTTTGGGACAGTCCTGCATATTGCAGGACATTGTAACATCTCTGGCTTCTGCCCATGGAATGCTAGTCACTACGTAGTTGTTGTGACCACTTTAAATTCTCCTGCACATTTAAAAATACTTTCTGGCAGGGCAATACCAACTACCTCTTCCCAATTGAAAGTCACTGTCTCGGTGATTAAGTCAATAAGGGTATGTTCAGCAGTGCCTCAGGTCCCTATAGCTGATAAGCAGGGAGATTGGGAAAGTCCCCCCAATTTGAGAGGATCTAGCTGAAGATTTTGTCTGGTGTATTGGACATTCTCCCCCCTCATCGCTCTTTGAGACTCCTGCTCTTCCTGACCCCTCCAGCGCTGCTGCTTACAATAGCAACCTGCAGACTTGGGCAGAATTTGTTGGGAAGCTGAAATTTAAATGCAACACTTGGCTGGAACACCTCTGGTGGCTAAGGTTCTGCTCTTTGGGGACAGCAGATGGCGCTTAAGAGCCCAGCTCTCTGCCGCAGGACCGGTGGTGGCATGAGTTGACTGCAGAGGGAACTTGCCTTAAAGAGGTCCAGTTCTTAAAGAGACACAGTCACACACCGGCTTGCTCATCCATTAACCCCAAAGCGAGACTCCACCAATGGCAAGCACCACTGGCCAGGCTCAAACGCTCCTTTGTCTTCACTTTCCTGGCTGTTCAGCTGCCACCTCCTGGAGCCAGTCTCCTTGACAGCCCTCACCCCCTGAGGCTACTCCTGGGCCTGATGGGGACAGGGCCAGCTTGGTGGGTGGCGTCAGAGCTCCTGGCAGAGCAGTGCAGGGCCAGGATGCATCAGCAGAACTCTGGCTGAAAGAGTGGGGAGCACAGCCAGTTTCAGGGCAGTGGTGACCACAGGAGGGCAGAGGGCCAGCCTGTAAGTTCTGAGCTCAACTTGGACATGCCTCCCTGCGTCCCTTGGAACTGATGAAATTGGAGCCATTTAACTTGGTCTCTGGGTTTTGGGGACTTAGAGAAACCTCTTGTCTCTTCTTCAGCTGGCATCTTTCCAAATGCTGATGGGGATTCAGTGGTAAGTAAATGATGGAGGGGACCCCAGACCATGCTGTCGAGCCTTCTGATTGACTCTAGGGAAACTCTCATGGTGATCCTTGGGTGGTACAACCTAAGCAATGTCAGCCGAGGGCCATGTTAGCTGGGGCTTGGCAAGAGACCCTCCTGAAATTGCAGCTTGGTTAGTCTCTTCTAAGCCAGCTGCTCTGTGCATGATACTGAACTTGCTGTGGCCCTGGCTATGGGAACAGGGCTTGAACACAGCCCTTGGGGAATGTATGGGTATGTGCAGGAAGTGTCACTGTGTTGAGACCTGGATGTCTCTGTGCTTTCTCCTGGCAGTGATGCTGAGGGAGGCAACAAGGGGTGAATGCAATTCCCTGGGAGTAAGGTCTACATCTTACCGGGACTGCAGATCTTTCCCATGATTCAAGCTGACACAAAACTTCAATAGAGAAATGAATTTGAGATGGCTGCAAATTCATCTCTGTTACTTGTAGATCTCACTGTGTGCTGGAAAATCAGGAGGCTGGGAAAAGGCAGGTAGTAAGAGGTTAAAGGACAGAGTCTTAGGCCAAGCCTTCTCCCTGATTGGTGACTCAAGATGTCTGGGGAATTTTCTTCTTTCTAGATCCAAGGGGTGAGGGTGAATCCCAGAAGAGTAGATACTGCTTTACTGTACCAAGGAAAAAGAAATGAGGCAAGGAGTGGAAAGGAAGCAAAGTTTGTGGTCTGCTACTGCCAACAGGAGATCTGGAGTCATCTACCTGACCCCCAGGTACCCACCTTCTGTAGGTGATGGAGACTGGTGTGGGGCATAGAGGCAGTGAGGCATAGAGGCAGTGGGGTTTGGCAGGGCCTGGCACGTACGAGAATGCCATTGGATTGTGTTCAACTTGTCTCCAGGATCATCTATGCTGTTGTAGCAGACATGGTTTTCTCTTTTTGTTTAATTATCAGTGGCCCTAGGGTATTCTGGAATAACACTGCCTTGACTCCTTATGTAACTCTGATCTCTTCTTCCCCAAGTTTAACTTCATTCTGTTTATTCTTTTGATCACTCTTTACAGCCCAATACAGAGCTATACACGTGGACTCTGGATTCAGACTTGGTTTGTTTCCAAGTGTCTCCATCTGCTAGCTGGCCAATGCCTTAGCCTTTCTTCTTCTTCTGTGAAATTGAGATAATAGTAGTGCCTGTCTCATTGCCTTATTATGAGGATTAGGTGAGATAATTCACATAAAACATATAGACCAGTGCCTGGAACTTACCAAGCACTCAATAAATGTTACCTGTCCTTAATTTTACTTATTCAACATGCATTGAATGTCAGTCTATTGGACTTTTGGCAGAGGGTTAATCTGGGAACACAGTGGTGACAGCTGCTTTGGAAGCCTATATGACTGCTGTTCATCCTCTGAACTGGGTGCTGGGTTCTATAGTTCAAAAAATACTGACCCATCTTTAAAGAACAAATCTGCTGGGAGGGTGCAAACTCTTGGGCTATTAGTCACCGGGGTCTGTTTCTGTTTTTCACTTGAATGTGGAGTGCCACACACCTCAACGCCGATGCATCCAGCTTCTGCACACACTGGCTGACCCTAGCATGCAGACAACATTCTCTTTGCCAGCAGTGACTATTGGGTGATCAAGGAAAGCAGGGACTCGTGGGTCTTTCCTGTTGTGCACAGTGGAGCTGGGTTGTTGCTAATGTGAGAGGGAAGAAAAGTGGAGATACACAGTTTTTGCTGCTGTTTTTGTTTTGTTTGCCATGCTAGGGATTGGAGGAGATACCCGGTTTTGATTCTAAGATCATCACATTTTTTTTCATTTTGGCCAAATAGTTGGATAGCAACATACCACCCTGGGAGTAAAGGGCAGGGCTGCTGGCCTTCAGAATGGGATCTATCATCTCTTTCCTGCTCAGCCTCACATCATCAGCCCTGCACTGCTGGCAGTGTACAACCCTTAAATTCCTGTTAAATCCATTGGTGAGGGAGGAGTGGGCAGGTCACCATGGAGATGGAGGAACTGAGGACAGCCTGAGTGCAGAGGCTGGAGGGAAAGCTGGGAAAGATGAAGAGCCCTGGCCCCAGGGTCTGGGCAAGGGACTGGTTAGTAGGGGAGTGGAGGAGGTGGTGCGATGGATGCTGACTCAGTACCTTGGGGTGCACAGGCTGGTGCAGGCACTTAGCTGAATCAGGGAGTTCTGTCTACAAGAACACCTTCCTGCTGCTCTGACAGATTGGGGTTGATGGCTGGGGTTAAGAGCACTTCAGGGTAGCATTCCTTGGGCAAAATACTGAGAAGAGTAACTAACTCTTTTAACTCCTTCCTTTCCAGGCACATGGTAGGGTTTCCCCAGTTTCCCTCCTGCCCTAGGTGCCAGAGATCTGAAGGCAGCTGTTCCAATCTCAAACTGCCATGGTATTCCAAGTCCCATTTAATCATCGCAGTATCCAAGGTCAGAATCAGGCTATATGGTATTAACACTGGAGGTCATCCCATAAGGCATCAAGAAAATCTTGAAGTAACTAACATTTTCCGAAATGGGCATCTAGAGTTAGAATGGGACTAGAAAGATTTCCTAGAAGGAGGTCTTACCAATGGACCAGCCAGGATTTCCAGGGATCTTCAATACCCTGTGTTTAACAGTCAGCTGACAGTGAAGGCAAGCATGTACATTATTTAAGCAGACAGCTAAAGTCCCAGTCCTTGCCAGTTGGTCTGGTTGGGTTACTTAGCTGCTCAATGCCTCAATTTTCTCATCTGGAAAATGCAGAAAAACTGAGATAACAGTGATGTTCACAGTGAGGACATCCTTGTGAACAAAACGCTAAGATCCAAGTTGACATTCAGTGTCAGATATTAGAAATATTGCCGCCCAGGTAGTTTCTCCCTCTACCTTACATTGTGTTGTAGAGGGGAAGGTCCAGGGAGAATTGGACAGAATGTAGGAAAAAAGCAAGCTATGGCAATGCTAAGGAGAGAAATTGCAAGATTTTAACTTGAAAAACACTGAAAATAGCTTGTTAAAGCCTTTGTAGATAAAAATGTAAAATGTATGCAAATGTATGTGACTCACACAGAAACACATATCCATGGCCTCCTCACAGTCAGCTCCGGATGTGACCATCAGGAAAATCCCCATAGTGTGGGGAGAGGGTCCAGGCAGTCTTGTTGTTGTTGTTGTTGGGAAGGGAACAGTGCCATGGCCTCCCTGGGCTGATGATGGAGGATGACTGCAGCTCATGCTCCTGTTTCCTCCTCTCCTGGGTTCTGCCTGTGCTTTCTGAGGGTGCCATGCAGGAAGAAGAGAAGCCTGAGGCCCCTCTCTAGTCCTCCGTCTGCTTCCTTGGAGAGCCTACATGCTCCCTCTCTCATCCGGGAGCTCTATTTCTGGAGCTTCTCATTGGAGATGCATGACTCCCTCCCTGCCAAGCTCCAGGTGCCTGCTTGGCGCTCCCAATCTTATGTGCCAGTCAGAGATGGTGGGAGGGTGGCAGCTGAGCAGGGAGGAGCAGCAAGATGCAGCGCTAGAGTCTGAACCAAGAGTGGTGGGGTGGGGGACAGAGAGCCAAGTAGATACAGGGAGGGGCTCATTTTAGAAAATATTGGCAACAGCCACCTGTAGAGGCTTCCACACCTCAGAGCATTTTCCCCTGCACCTCTCAGGTGCTCAACCCAATCCACTGTGAACTGGTGGCCACCTTTCCTTTGGGTAGCTATGGAGGCCTGTACCCAGGCAGCTTATGGGACTGGGCACAGGCTTCCTCCCAGCATTTTGGGTGAGGATCTGCTTCTCCCCTTAAGAACTAGATGTTTGTTGGGAATACTGAGGACTTCTCCCAACCACCACCACCAAGTTCAGTGGATGCTAACAACCACTGCCCTCCACAAAGGCCAGAGTAAGCTTAACTCCTTGTAAACTTTGGTAGAACTGGATCGTGAAGGTTTTGCCCTTAAGCTGTCTGGGTAGGAGATGGAGTGGGGTGAGGACTGTTCCATTATTAGAAATATCACTATCCTGGTAAATAAATGGTCTAGTGCAGGCTCCCTTGGTGGACCATGCTGCTTTCTTCCCAGGAAGTTCAGGAAAGGATGTTAGCCCCTGTTCCCTAGTCCACCCTAGCCTCACTCATCTCTTCAGTCACATCTCCAGTGTGACTACAGGACCAAATATATAGGAAAGTTGTCTTGGGTCCCATAGAATTGGCATTCATAAGACATAAAGTCCCACTCCCAATGTCTTTACTACTTTTGAGGGGATCTTTGTTAGGAGGAATTTTGTCTGTTCTCTGAGGTATCTTGACCCCAGACTTCCCTCAACTTATACATGATAGGCCTCAACTTATACATGATAGGCCTCATGAGATGCCCAAAGCTCCTGGAGTTTGCCTTCCGGTTACTCCAAAGGGGCACTTCTGAGAGAAAGTCGTTCCTCCGCTGCCCCTTGTTGCTCTTTCCTGCTTTTCTCCAGAGCCGCCCTCTGGTGTGTAGGGCGGGAACAGATGCACTTTAAGGTCAAGGGTGGTTGAATGGATGAGGAGGCACTGTTAAGGTTTGGAAACCAACAGTCCCGGAGCGGCGGAGCCTAACCACCGGCGCTCAGGACATTAACCCCGTCAGCGCCACTCCCCAGGCTCGCCCAGGGGAGGGGCCTGGCCGCCGAACCAGCCCCAAAACTGCGCTTAGAGATCCTGGGGTGGCAGGTGATGTCACCCCTGCGGGCCCATAGGTCTTCCCGCGGCCCCTGTCTGCGGGTTGCCAGAATTCTGCTCAGCCCAACGAGGGCAGGAAGGGGAGCCTGGGTCTGTGCAGCAACCCAGAGACCCCGCCTGACCACTCCTCGAGCTCGGACTCGCCACCCTCTTTACTGGGCGTCGGTGTGGCCAGGGACTGCTGCCCACACACCCACCGGGTTCGGAGGCGTGCTGCGGCTGGGGGTGGGGGCGCGCCGGAGCCTCACGCGGATTGGTCGCGGCCCCCGCCCCCCGCCCCTGGGCGCCGCGTAGCTCGGGGGAAGTTGCTAGTTGGCGGGCTGACTGCGGGGCCGCGGCGCGGGGATCTGCAGCGGTGCTCGCACTGGCCGAAGCGGCCCGAAGGGTTCCCGAGAACAGTCGCCCGCCCTCGTCTCCTCCCTAGCATCTCCGGCTTTTTGCTCCCAGCTACCTGTTTCCCTGCCTCCCTGCCTCCACCCTGCGCTTGGCAACTTCGGTCTCCGGGTCTGGTCGCCCCTCCCGGCTCCCAGCCCGCCTGCCCGCGCCCTCCCTCCTTTGTTGTGCGATGAGGGTCGGGTTTCCGATCTGACGGAGCCGCCGCCGCCGCAGCCGTGCGGAGCCGCGGGCATGGAGCCGCTCAGCCACCGGGGCCTGCCGCGCCTCTCCTGGATCGACACCCTGTACAGCAGTACGTGTGCGCTCGGGTCGGGGAGGCCGGGCGGTAAGGGTCTCCGCGCCTGGCGAGGCGCCCCGACGGCCCCGGTTCCCATCCGCTAGGCTTCTCTGGGAGCTCGGCGTGAGCTGGGGGCCGCGGGCATCCTCCACTAGGTGCGCAGCGGACCGGGAGGCGGGGGAGCTGTATGGGATCCCCGTGATCGTCTGTAGATGGGGTCCCCGAGATTGGCAAAAGATGGGGTCCCCAGAGCAGACTTCAAGGGGATAGGGGCATTGGACCGACCGGGCTAGAGAGCTGCTTTAACCCCCTCCCACCTGTTGTGTAATCCAGCCCTCTCCGACCCTCAGGGGGATGGGAGCACCCTTTTTAGGGTGCTACCTCGGCTCCCTGACTAGCGGCTTCTCTGTCCATGGTGAAGCAGAAAGGCCATTTTGGGAAATCCTTGGCGCTCAAGTTTGCCACCTCAGGGATATTCCGAGGCCGATGTGTGGTTCGGGGCTAAGGTGGGATTGATTGGATTGGGAAAAGACTGTAAGTGCATATCTCACTAGGGCCTTTTGGATGAAGAAGCTGAAATCCCCGGTTCTGCAGTCTTCCCTACCGTCTTCATCACCACTCCCAGCCTTATCACCGCCCCCCCTCAAATAAAAGAAGGGCTCCCCACCCCTCACAGCTCCCAAATCTGCCTGGATCATGTGATTGCTCTTCTTTAGCCGCGGGGGATGTGTAAATTGATCACTGGGACTTCCTGGGCACTTGGACTAAACCGGGAGCTGTGTCACCACCCCCACCCCGTGTGGCTTAGGTGGCTAAAACGGCACCGGCACCGCCTCTTCTCCCCCACCCTTCCCTTGATACACCATCTCCAGATGCTTTCTCCAGATGCAGGAAGAGGGTCCTGCTGGCCTGTGAGGAAGATAGTAAGTAGATTGCCACCCTTCCTGATCCACTTGACTGTTACCCTCCCACCTCTTAAACGTCTCCCAGCTCAGAGTCCTGAAGCAGGAATCCAGGAGACAGGTGGAGCCAGGTTCTGAGTCTGGACACTCGATACCATACAAAAAGGACATTTTTATTGCTTTTTTTTTTTTCAAGGACATTTTTAAGGGTCTTAGCTTGAGTTCCTTGATGACAGTCGTATTGGGAGGAGGGGAAAGGTGATAGCTTGAGTCCCAAGGTCTTGCCCTGAAAGGCTGTGCAGTACCCAATATCCAGCCTCTTCTCTCTGCATCCCCTTGAATCCTGTTTTATTCCTCATATCTCCTCCCCCCACCCCATCCTACTTTCTTTGCTCGCCTCCTCCCAGGAGCTCTCCTTGTGATGGTTCATTCTGCTTTGGTTTTTCAACATCAAAGGGGCAAAACTGGATCCCCTGGGTTTCCATTCTGGGCCAAACCCAGCCACTCCATCTGCTCCTTTCCTTGCAGAGGTCAACTTCATTGGGTGAGGGTTAGGGCCCAAGGTTGTGTGACGTGTGTGTGTGTGTGTGTGTGTGTGTGTGTGTGTGTGAATGGGGACATACATCTGTTCAGAGCTCTGATGCAGATCAGCTCCTGATCTGCAGGAAGGATTAGTGACCTCTGCTTAGCTGTGCTTTTGCAAATAACAGTCATAACAATGCTTCACATTCACATGCTGCTTATATTCCTGGTTATTTCTGGCTTTTTGCAAAACCCAGTACTGGTTTCTGTTTCCCAAAGCATAGAATCCTATGGAAACACATCTCTGACTTTCTCTCCATGCTGAAGAAGACCCACTCCCCCCCCACACACACCTGATTATTTTTAAGAGGCCGTCCCCCACCATATCCAACTTGGATCTGAGATGCAAAATTGCCTGAGGCTGCCTTGAGAATTCCTGACCGAAGGAATGTCATAGAAGGGAATTAGGCCAAGGGCCTCTTTGGGATACGGTAAACCAGTCCTGGCTCAGGTAGGCTGGCATCTGAACTGTATCCTGGTGCTGCCACCGTGGCCTCTGGACCTCTGGGACAGCTGGATAATGAGGCAGGCAGGGGGCACTGACTTGGCAGCAATGTGAGGAGTTCCTGCCTCCCTCTTCAGAACAGCTTATTTGAGAGCCCCATAGCATGAGGCTTCCTGGGGAGGTGCTGTGTAGTCATGTTTGGGCTGTAAGCCATCAAGTTTCCTCTTGACAAGAGCCTAAATTAAAACAAATACCCGGGCTGTCATTTGCCTGGCAGCATGGTTTTGTGACTCCCAGAGGAAGTTCCTTTGCCTCTCAGGAAGCTGTTTGCTTATGAGGCTCACAATCCTGAGATGATAGGTCCCCCAAAATGCCAGATCATCAGAAATTGTAAAGGGGGTGCACCCAGGGCAGCTGGTGTGACTTCTGAGAGATGTGAATGATGCAATGATAGAGGCTCAACCTTAGTGTTGCTCCTGTAATGGTGAGCAGAGCATCTCCTGAGCACCTACTGTATGCTAGGTACTTTCTACCACTCTGACCAAACCTCACAGCTCTTGAATTCACAGACTAGGAAATGGAGGCCCAGTAAACTTAAATTATTTAACCCAAGGTCACTGAACTCACAGATTAGGAAATAGCAACCCAGTAAACTTAAATTATTTTACCCAAGGTCACTGAACTCACAGATTAGGAAATGGAGGCCCAGTAAACTTAAATTGTTTTACCCAAGGTCATATAACTGATAAATGACAGAGCAGGAATTCAGATGATACCCAAGGACAGTGACGAGGACTTTGAGCTTCAGATATGTCTGAGATTATTCAAGACCTTGACTTGTAACATAGAATGGGAGACATTTGTCTTTTCAGTTCTCTATCCCAAAGTTCTCCCAAAAATGGTCCAGCAGGGTAAGTGGCTTCAATGATCCTGACCCCAACCTGTCCCTGGACTCTTGCAGGAACTGGGGGCTGGGCCTAGAGCCCAGGAAGGAATGACTGAAGCTCCATCTGCAGCCCCCAGGAACTCCTAAGGTGCCAGACTGCACACCAGGGCCTTCTTGCTTTTGGAATTGTCAAACTACTCTTTCAGCATCTGTGGCAGGAGTAGTATGTCCACTTCATCACACTTGATGGTCATTAGAGAAGGTGTAGATGTCAAATCCCTTCTCTTCCTTATAGTAGAAGTCTTGAAGGACTGGAGTAATGATGATTTGTCAGACTCAAGGATGTGAGTTAGATTCCCAGCTGCCTGTGGGATCTGGGACTGAATGGAGCAGAGTCCTCTGCTGGTAAACTGGAGTGGCAGGTGAGGGTTCCAGTCATCCCAAATTCCTGTCTCTACTACTCTTTTTCCTGCATGAATATAATAATGCCAACTTCATTCCTTAATACCTTGTCTAGCTTCTTTTCCCTAGGGCTGGTTTGACTCTCTCTGTAGGCTATTTTCTTCTTCTTAACTTCTCTGTGTCTGTCACCAACCACACTTTCTACTAGATGCTCAATACTTCTTAGTTGTGTTCTATACCATGGGGTAAGACTGGACTAAATTAAGTTCTGTGAAGCAACCCAAAAATGAGGGGTGCTCTGAAACTTTCTATGTTCCATCAAGTGGAGACAGATCTCCAAGCATGTCTGGATTGAGACATGTGGGCTGTAGGCAGGCTCGTCACTTGGCTCCTTTTCAAACGGTCAGGATTTTTTAGAAGAGGGACTGAGGGCTGCATTTCAGGTCCCTTCCTTTGTTATTTCAACCTCCTTGTTTTTGTTCTGAGCAACTCAGCACTGATCCCCAAACATACGTATCCCACTGAACCAAGCAAAAACCTGTAGTTTCTTGGACCTTATAGAAGATAGAACATGACCATCTGTAATTACGAGAATCCTGCCTTTTGGAGCTAATGTCTCTTACTCCAAGTGGCATTTCCAAGGGATACTTCAGTCTCTCATGATATTTTTCATGCCCCTTACAGACTGAGTCCTTATCCATAGACCAGGAAAATATTTGAGGCTGTTGGGATACAAACACATCTCCAAATGACCGTGAACCTGCCTTAGTTTCATCTTAGCGCCACGCTTGGCATACCAAGGATCGAGCCACTGACACTGTGAACTTCATCAGAGCAGCTCACTCAGCCAGGCCACACCAGACGGCCCCTGATGTGCCAGCAAACACCTGCAGATGGATGCTTTCTTGTGCTCTGAATAGCCCCAGTAATTTATTCCTTCTTGTCAACACCAGCCCATAATTGTCATGGTTGCTGGAGTCTCAGAGGTGGGGCTGGCAGAATAATTAAGTCATCTGCTCAGAAAAACTTTTTGTTGTTGTGATTGTTGCTGTTGTTGTTCTTTGGTAAAAGGAAGAAATGACGGGAACGTTTTGTAAGAATTAGCAAGAAGATGCTCTGGGAGGGTGGTTAAGGGGGGATGATAAGAAAATCCACTCTGCCTTTCTTGAAGGTAGGAAGACTTGGGCTATTCTCTGTCTGAGATATGATTTGCTTCCTGAGGTAGTTCTTGAGTCTTCCTTGTGCCTACTCTTCTATAAAGTGAGGCTGTGATGTCTCTTGTGGGTGATTGTGGATTAATTAGTTAATGTTTATAAAGTGCTTTGAAGATTAGTGCTATTGAACTGCTCAGCTGTCCAGCTTGTCACACTGTCACAGTCCTCACTGTTGAACAGGGATCTTCTTGCAGATGAGTTTGGAAGGGGTTGGGCAGGTGGCAAGAGGATGGGTAGGAATAGAGAATTGGACCAGATTGCCTGTGTGTGTGTGTGTGTGTGTGTGTGTGTGTGTGTGTGTGTCTTGGGGACTGAACCCAGGGCCTTTTGCATGCTAGGTGAGTGCTCTACCACTGAGTCACACTCCCAACTTTTTAGGAGGTTCCTAGCTCAGTTCTCAGGTATAAACCCTTGGTAGTTTTTGGTTGCATGAGTATGAGAGAGAAGTTCTTTCATAGGAGTCCTTGACTCCTTTAATTCCGCACTCCACTAGAAATCCTAGAAACTTGTTAGCTGGCCCATTCACAAGTTTCCTGGCATGTGGATTTGGTAATTGTAGTAGCTTGTAGTGAGTCGAGACCCCCCAAGGGAGTCCCGCTTTGCTAGGGCTTGTGATTGGAAGGCTTCACTGCAGCATTTCCTGCTGCAGCTGTTTGATTCGTCTGGAGCCTTTTGCTGGTAAGCCTGGAACTAGGTAGCTTTAGGCAGGCCAAATCAGTAGCCTGCCACCTTCAAGGCCCTTGGCTGTGGCAGGCTAAGGAGATGCGCAGGCTAATCACTACCATGTTCTACCTACAGTGTCTTGGCACTTGCCTCTGAGGGCTGCTTGTACCAGTGGGAGAAGGCTGTGCATACAGCCTCCTCTATCACAGTCTCCAAGGCTGCACAAGAAGAGGCTGTTTTGGGGTTAGGGACTTAACTCAGTGGCAGAGCACTTGCTTAGCTACACAAGGCTCTGAGTTCAGTCCTCTGCCTTGTGAGGAGGGGTAGAAGAGTGAAGAGGCTGTTTTTGATGTGTGACCTTGGCCTGACTCAGCTTGCATTACTCAGGGTAAAATATGGTCGTTTAGAGCCTTGGGTGCCCCGATTGGGAATGTTCCACTATCTCTGAAGCCTGGGGAGAACCTGCCGCAGACTGATTGGGGAAGAAGAAAGAAATCAGGGCATGGGGCACTGTCCCCCATATGCAAGGTTGAGGATAGATGCCCAGTCCTCCCCTTCCTGAAGCATTTGGCAAAAAGACCTTTAAGGCAGAACCAGCTGGTACTATGACAATTTGTAGGTGGAGCTGCCAGTTCTGTCCCCAGATTCAGACCTGATTTGGTTTCCCTCAGTTTTCTGCCCCCATACTTAACTCCTGACTTTCCCTCCTGCCCTTCCTTCCCCACCACACATCAGGACAAAAGGTGAATATGAGTTTATGGACTATACAAGAAGTATCAGGGTAGGTCTGACCTACAGGAGATGAGGCTAGATGAACCAGTCTGTGGGGACCAGTTGTTCAGGTGCCATTCTGTTCTTCACTCCAGGCATGGTGGCCATTGGCCTCTGCATATGCCAATGGAACTTGTACTGCCTAGACAAACCCAGGATTGACTGGGGATCTGTGGGTTTACTTAGGTCAATTGAGGAAGGATGTGTCTGTAATTATCTTCATGGAATTGAACGGTTGATCCTGTTAGTGGGCTGGACTAACCCCTTCCTCCTGGGTATTGCCTCCTAGAGAGCAGCAAGGGTTTAATGGATCAAGATTGTGAAGGCCAAAGATGCTGTGTAATTAAGCCTAGTTGTCTCCCTGGCTGGGGGACATGTACTCCCCATAGCAGCAATTGATTTCCTCGTTTGTGGTTACCCCCAGCTAGCTGCGCATTATCCCGGGTCTAAACAGCCTGTGAGCAATCTTTTTAAGTGAGTCTTTCTCTTCAAGGGATAGTTTGGGGAGAAAGACCCCTCTGAGAATTTTAGGATCAAGGTGGCAGTGTCTTCTGTGTGATAGTACACCAGTGGTCTTCGAGAATAGTTTTCTGCAGAAGAGCAGAGAAACCTCATCGTTGGGTCTCCCAGAACCACTGGACCCCATAAAAAGAAGTCCATCAGTCCTGCTGAGTTCATAGAAAAATAGATTTCTCTATTTGTTCTATAAAGAATGGAAGCAAACTTTAATCATCTCGACTCTGTGCCAGATGTTGTGTTAGGTTCTTTCTGTGCATTATCATAAACCCCAAAAAGGATACCTTTTATCATCCCCCCTTATATAGATGAGGAAGCCAAGGCTCTGAGACGTTCAATTATTGCTGAAGGTTTCCCAGTTTTTGCTGGGCCAAACCTTAGGTCCCTCTGGCCCTAGAGCCCCACTCAGGTTCCAACAATAATAATGATTCTAGCCAAGGCCAGTTGAGCACCCCTCCTATGTGCCAGCTCAGGTCTAGGCACTTCATATATTGTCACCTGTCCCTATCTCATGAGGCAGGAATTATTTTTTCCATTTGATGGGAAGGAAACTGGAACTCAGGGAAGTTAAGAATTAATTTAAGGTCATGGAGCTGAAGACAAGCCAGGCATCAAGCATCAGGTTTGCCTGACTCTACACTATGCTCTTTCTTCCACACTCTGGCCTTTCACAGCAACACAGTGAGGGCCTCTTGGCAACTGGTATTTCACTGAGTTTGATTGATCTGGTTCATCTCTAGCCAGAATGACAACTATGAAGACTGTCTCTTGACTCCCCCCAACCCATCATATGTGGGCAGCTCTCAACCCCCAAGTGTCCTGTTAGCACCCACCAACCCAGTACCTCTTCTATTTCAAGGTATTCTCCCCACAGGCACTCAGGAGGCCATATGTCAGCATTAACCTCATTCCTGGGATTATTGGCAAGAAGGCCTGATTATTAATGCAAGAGAGAATAGGCTTTGGAGGCGGGACTGGGGTGTAGCTAGTGCCCAGTTTCGAGAGCAAAGTGGGGCCAGGGGCAAGGAAGTGGGAACTGGAAGAGAGGACTTGGCAAAGCCCAAGTATGCTGGACCTGCTCTTGGGCTTTTAAAATTCACCTCCACAGTTTCAGAAGAAAAATAAAGAGAGCCCTCAACCATAAATCAGGCCACTAGGCACCAAAGTCCCTTAGCTAGGCCTACAGCTGGTTGGGCTAAGATCTGGCTGCTTTGTCTGAACTCACCCAGGACAGCATGTTAATGATGGTGGCATGGTGCAACTCCTCCAGTCCCACTCCCCTCCTCTGCTAAGGCCCCTGAAACCCCAGAGAACCCTTTCTGAGACCCTAGTCCTCTGGGAGAAGTCTTGAGTGTAGGTGGCAGACCCTGCCTTTGGCTGGGGGTCAAAAAGGCCCAGTTAAGATCAGAGGCCCCATTTCACCAAAGGTATTTGGGTAGTGAGACTGAGGGAGAAAGCCTCCCGTGAGCTGAAAACCAAATCAGGAGTAGGGGAGGTGTCCCCCCAACCTCCGGTCTCTTTTTTTCCTCTTGTTGCTCAAAATTTCAGGAGCTGCTCATTTCCTTCATTTAGTATTCTTAGGAGCCCCTGGTTGGTTGGGTATAGACCCATGAGCCACTCCCTCCTAGTCACATGTCCTTTTTAGGGATGAATATGTGGAATCTCAATTGTCTCTAGGGCCTTAGTTACTCCTGATTCCTCCTTTCCTCACATAACCCTGAACCTGACTACAGGGGCCTCCTCCCTCCTATGGCTTCACCTCTGCTCCTGTCTCCCAACTCCCACTCCCATCCCCACCCCCAGGTTCTGTAATGTCGCCAGAGCAAAGGCTTAGCCTCCACAAGCTCCCTCCTCCAGCTACCACCCGCTGATGCTCCCCATTCCTCACCCACCCAGAGCATTTTCCTGCTATTCCTTGCCCTCCCCATCACTACCTTTCAAGGAAAGAGTCCTCTTTCCGGGAAGACTACTGACTCAAGGCTGCCTAAGCCCAGGAGAGTTGAGAGGCCAGGGAGGCAGTTCCTAATAATGGGGTAGTCCTATCCTTCCAGAAAGGGCATGTTGTCCCTTTAGTGCTTCTCCCTAGTTCTTTCTGTGCAGGTTGAAACAGTGACTCGGTGCACACCTCCTGCATTTCCCTCACCTCAGCAGGGCTGGGGAACACCCATTCATTTAGTTTCTCCATGCAGTGGCTACTGTTGTCAGTTCTGTGCCATGGGAGAGAGAGCCAAAGGGCTGTGCTGGGGAGGTGTCCAGGGTATAGCGTTAAGGGAAATTTTTTCATGGGTGGCCTGGCCAAAGGAGTTAATGCTACACATTGGGATTTATTCAGAATGCCCCTATCAATGGAGATTGGGCTGGGCTAGAGGAGTGACTTGCTAACTCCTTGAACTGCTACCCACACACAGTATAGACATTTTAAATTGTAAGCTTGCACACTGAAACAAAGTTTCGCAATAGCCTTTACCCTTCCACATTTGCAGTGCATTCATATGTTTATGCTCTTCTATCCTTTAACATTCCACTCCATTAAAATAAAAAACAAATGTGTGACTCAGTGGTAGAGTGCTTGCCTAGCATGTATGAGACATGGGATTGATTTAGTTCCACATATAAGTAAGTAAATAAATAAATAAATAAATAAAGGTTCATCAACAACTAATAAAAATATTTTTTAAAAAGAAAATGCTGGTCATGACCGACTGTGTAAACAACAACAACAACAACAAAAAAAAAAAAAACAAAAAGCAAAAAGTAGACACACTGATCTCAAAAGGCTTTTATTAACTGTAGAGAATAATAATTTACCAAACTCAAGTCATTAATATGCTCACTACTGTTGTGATTTTTGCTGTATTACACACTTTTGTTATTACATATTTAATGTTTTTCTTTCATTTGATTCATTAAGATGTAACTTATTTAGAAAGAAAATTAATGGGAAATTTGTACACTTGCAAAAATAAAAGTTTCCTTTACAAACAACCATACTGAAAACTAAGCATTGTTATTAATTCTAGTTACACACTGTTGCCCTTGGAAGGATCTAATTCTGAGCCTTCCTGCTTCTTTGTTTAAAGGGAGATAGATAGAGATGTTAAAGACACACTAGCACCAAAATGAATCTTTCTTCAGTAATAGGAAAGATTGAATGGAATGGAAAAGGGAATAATTTTCTTAACTTGTGACTGGGAGTAATTTTATTCAGTGTGACAAGCAAGCAGATGCTAATCAAAGTGCCCTCTGTACTAACATCCTCTACTTCCATCAACTCAGAGTTCTAGGCCCAATATTTCCTGTAGTGGGAGTTGGGAGGGAAGGAGGTAGTTTTCCCTAGGATCAAATACCTAGCAGCTTCTCAAACTTCAATATGCCTTTGAACCACCTGGCGGGAGAGGGAATCTTATAAAGCCAATCAGTTCAGCAGGTCTGAAATGAGATCTGAGATTCTGCATGCTGGTAGGCTGCAGAGCACTGCTGCTATTGCTGTGTTTAGTGCTGGTCCAGGGACCATAGTTTGGGTAGCAGGGCACCAGAGTTCTTTGTTCCCACTCACTGGGAACTGGCTGAGGACCCTGAACCAAGTAAGGCCTGTTTGTGGCCCTGAATTCTAGCTAGATGAAAAGCAACCCCTTGACATGTCTTTTTTCTTTCTTTCTCCCTGCCCTGGGGATTGAACCCAGGGGCACTCTACCACTGAGCTACATTCTTGGCCCTTTTAACTATTTTATTTTGAGGCAGGGTCTTTCTAAGTTGCTGAAGCCAGCTTCATACTTGCAATCCTCCTGCCTCAGTCTCTCAAGTGTCTGGAATTATAGGTGTGTACCACACCCAGTGACATGTCTCTCTTAGGAGTCCACTTCCTTATAAAAGTAAAAATGACAAAGCAATTAAGTGGACACCTGTAGGGTAGCAGACCTAGCTAGTATTCACAATTTCATTTCATCCTCACAGTAAACCTGTGATAGGACGTTACCCTCATTTTAAGGATGATGAGACTGGCATTGGTGACTTCTTCCTTGGGGACCCCCACTGTGGGGGGCACACAGGGTCTCCTCGTCCCACCCCCTTCCCAAGTGCAGAAGCTTAGGCATCTGGCCTTTATGAGCGCCTCTGTCTAGACAAAATCCATGTCCTCCCCACCCCCATTTTTCTCCCTGAAGGGCCAACTTTGGTGTTAATGGAGCAGAAATGGTTGTTAATTTCCTAGTGTATTATTGAGAGAGTTAATGAGAGACCAGCTGGCGTGCCACCCAACCATGTAGAATGGCCACTTCCCCTGATTCAGACTGGCAAACATTTTGCAGACCTCACGGCAGCCTCTGACCAAACATTTCCTGCCTGGGAGTCCTGGATGGTGGATAGTATATACTGTCTGTGGGTGCAGAACCTTCAGAGAGCAACATTTTATAGAAACTGAATAGCAGATTCTGGCCTGGGCCCTGTGGGGTGGCTGGTCACTGCCACCTCAGCCAACCCAGATAGCAGATGCTTGGAGTGTCCTCAAGCTCCCTCCCTGAGTCTGAGACCTCCCTTTTCACTTGGCTATGTGCATCCGTGGATTCAGTCAACTGCAGACCAAAAATATTCAGAAAAAAAAAATGCATTTACTAAACAGGTATAGCCTTTCCTCCCCTTGTCAGTATTCCCTAAGCTACAGAAAGGATCAGCAAGCTGTCCTGTCCTCAGAAACCTTCAGTGGGGCATTTCCCACCATATCTGGTCCAAACTGCCTTCAAGATCCCCAAGTTTAGGAATCCTCTTGTTCTCTATTTGGATTTCCCAGCATCCTAGCACATTCCCTCTGTTCTAGCCATTGGGGCCCAGCAGACTTGTGCTCCAGTGAATTCCCCACTTTAAACCTCAGCTCAGTTCCCACCACCTCCAGGAAGTCCTCCTGGCTTCATTTAGCATTCTTAGTGAGATCCCCATCTCACAATCTCTAACTGTGCTTGCTCTGGGCCACCAGTTAGCACTTTCTTATCTGTTGTCTTGCACTGTTTACCTCTATAATGATTCATGCCAGTTGTCATTTCTTCTCTGCCAGATTCTAAACTCCTTAGAGGCATGAAGAATAACAAAGGCTGCTTTTATAGCATGCCAGATATTATCCTAAGCACCTTTCAAACAATATCCTATTTAATCTTCAGCTACCTACTGAGGTCCTGATTATTCTTATCCTGTTTTATGGTTGAGGACACCCACTCCCCAACCTGAAGCTTCTAGAGAGGTTAAACGCCTTCCCTTAGGTCACAATCCAGGTCTGTCTGGATGCTCCCTCCTGTGACCAAATGCTAGGATTTTTACTAGAGAACCTCATGGTAGTGGGGTTGGGGGTGGGGGTGGGGGTGGTGGCAGGCATTTATATGTTTCTAAGTTCCTCTTCCTGGAGATTGGGACATTTAGCCACTGTATTTTCCCTTCCTTCCACCCTTTCCAGGCTCTTGGGTTGGGCTACTAATTAAGTTGACATGACAGATGAACAGGAGAAAAACTGCTTTAAATCTATGCCTATGCATGGGAGTCCCATACAATGTGAGTCTTGAAGAAGGCTCAGATGATTGATGTATATGCATTTGGCCCTCAGTATCAGTGGGTTCTACATCCATGGATTCAACCAACTGCAGATCAAAAATATTTAGGGAGACTGGGGCTCTGGCTCAGTGGCAGAGTGCTTGCCTAGCACAAGTGAGGCACCAGGTTCAATCCTCAGCACCACATAAAAATAAATAAATAAATAAATAAAAAGGTATTGTGTCCATCTACAACCAAAAAAAAAAAATTTTTTTTTAAATTTTCAGGGAAAAAAATGCATCCGTACAGAAGATGTTACAGACTGTTTTCCTTGTCATTATTCCCTAAACAATATGGCATAATAACTATTTAAATAGCATTGATGTTATATACAATTTAATGTTACAACTGTTTACATAGCATTGATGTTATGTGCAAATGCTTTTCTTCTTCTTCTCCTTCTCCTCCTCCTTCTTCTTTCTTCCTTCTTCCTTCTTCCTCCCCCTCCCCCTCCCCCTCCCCCTCCCCCTCCCCCTCCTCCTCCTCCTCCTCCTCCTCCCCCCTTTCTCCCCCCCTTTCTCCCCCCCTCCTCCTCCTTCTCCTCTTCTTCTCCTCCTCCTCCTCCTCCTCCTCCTCCTTCTTCTTCTTCTTCTTCTTCTTCTTCTTCTTCTTCTTCTTCTTCTTCTTCTTTCTTCTTCTTTCTTCTTCTTCCTCCTCCTCCTCCTCCTCCAGTGCAGGAGATTGAACCCAGGGCTTGTACATGATAGACAAACACTTGAACACTGAGTTACCGCCCCCATCCTTTGCCTATAGAAGGGACTTTAGCTTCCAAGGGTTTTGGTATCCTCAGGGGGTCCTGGACCCAATTCTCCATGGATGCCAAGGGACTACTGTATAGCATCCTGAGCTACAGAAAAAAGGGGCTTGGGGCTTCTGCAGGGATGGTGACTGCACAAGTTATGGGAATGTGGCCGCAGGGAGGGGAATTGTGTAGTGTATAAAGCTTTCTTGTTATGTAGATGGAAAGTCTCCAGGGTTTTAAAAAAAAAAAACAAAAACAAAAAATGTTGTCTGGAGCAGTTTTCTTCCTATACAGATACTTTTACTGATGTAGATTTCCCTTGTAGATGTAAATTTCTTTTACCCAAGAACAGCTTTTCAGAGCTACTCCCTTCTGTTGGTATCTCAGAATAAGTATCTCAAATATGCCAAGGAAGTATATTTTGAGATGGCATATTCTGATCTCCTGTAGTCGTCTTTTGGGGTAGTGTGTCTTGAACCCTACACCCAGCTGAGCTCTAGGCAGTCGGGAGATTGGTTTTGTGGAGGAAGTTTGAAGAGAGGAAACCTGTGATGGGGAGGTACCTGGTTTCCCAAGACAATCTCAAGCAGGGAGTGTGCAGGGGAGGGACTGGGGAGAGCTGGCTGCCAGGAGGGCAGAAGGGCAATCAGAAAAGGATATTGGACAGATAAAACCAGTGATCCTCTCTCTGTTTTAGCTGTGACTCAGAGCCTGGTCTAAACTAAAACTTATATTGAAAGCGTCCTGTGAAAAATGCACATTTTGATTCTGCAGATGGGGACCAGCCTCCTATTCTGCATTTCTTAGGAGCCCCCAGTGATGTATCCATGCTGTTCACCTGGGGTGAGAAGAAACTGTATGCAGCCACATGACAGTCTAGCACCTCCTAGCTCCTTCTTTCCTGCAGTATAGAATCTAAACTCAGCATGGCAAGGGGATCTTGTTAGAGACTTACTACAACCCACCTCTGGCATGGCATCACCTCCTGGGACCCCCAACCCCACTCCTGACCTTCCAGACACACTGATTTCACACATGCTCTTCCTTTGCTTAGAGGAACAATCTTGGGCCTGTGGACCTTTCTCTGCAAGTGCAGGTGAAGATGAGGTTGAAGGTCACCTTCTTGGACAGTTACTGACTAGGGAGTCAGCTCTAGACCTGGACTCCTGGTTCTAGAGAGAAGCTCTCCAGAGGTTTCTTTCTTTCTTTGGTACTGGGGATTGAACCTAGGAGTGCTTTACCACTGAGTCACATCCCCAGCCCTTTTCATTTTGAGACAGATTCTCAAAAAGTTGCTAAGGCTGGCTTTGAAGTTGCAATCCTCATGTCTCAGCCTCCTAAGCCACTGGGATCACAGGCAGGTACCACATTGCCTGGCCCTCCAGATGTTTCTTAAACCCTCTATTCTCCTTCTTTTGCCAAAGTCAGCCATGGGCCCTGGGCTTAAAAGTTATAGAGTCCCTGGGGCACAGACTCCAGAGGTAGGGCAGGAGGGTCACAAATTCAAGGCTACCATCAGTAATTTAGCAATTTAGGGAGATCCTTTCCCAGAATAAAAATTATAAAGGACCAAGGATGTGACTCAGTGGTATTAGCACCCCTGGATTCACTCCTCAGTGAAAAAAAAAAAAAAAAAAAAAAGAAGAAGAAGAAGAAAGATTAGAATCAGGTGACTTAATTGTCCTGCTTTGAACATTTGTTGGTTTTTTTTTTTTTCCTTGTCACGTTTGAATAAAAATAGAACTGAGAATGATTGAAGTGAAACACCACCTTGGAGTCCAGGAGAGTAGAGGTGGTGGGGGTCCCTCCTGGGGAAGGTGTGTGCCTGGCACTCTTTGGTGGCCATCTGTATGAGCTGTGGGGAGGGGTCCTGTGAACTTGGGCCAGGCTGTGGAGCACTGTGGTCTGTGGGCTGGACTCAAGCCAGCCTGGTCCCCCTGCTGGGAGCTCAAAAGCATAGATGCTCTTACTCTTTTCTGTCTTTGTTGTGGAACTATTTCAGGACTTGCCTGAGGGGTTTCCTCTGGAGCTTCCTGAGTTTTCTCCTGAGCTTTCTGCCTCCAGATCTCAGGCCAGGCAGGAGCAGCTCCCAAAAGGGCTACCGGTACCACCCTGGCTGAGCGCAGCCCCCTCTGTCACCTCCTGCCCCTGGCTGTCCAAGACTTCCTGAAGCCCTGGTTTTGGATACTAGTAGCTCCCTCTCCCTGGGCTACTAACCGTCCAGGGGCTGAGGGACAGGCTCTGATTGCAGGCAGATAACAGAGGGCTCACTTCTCTGAGTCTAGTCCAGTCGCCTCCTGAGAGGAGGTGTGCAACTGGAGGAGGCCTGTGCATGCTGCCCTTAGGACGTGAGGCCTTGAATGGCTGCTGGGATGTACCCCGGGCAATTTACTTAACCCCTTTGAGCTTCGTTTTCCTTCCCTGTAAAATGGGAACCACCCAACTAACCCTAGGAAAGCATTGCTGAATTTTTTAGCAAATAAAGATATAGTATGTTATAGCAGGGTACCTTGACATCTGCCTGTAATCCCAGCTATTTGGGAGGCTAAGGCAGGAAGATCACAAATTCCAGGCCAGCCTCAACAACCTCTTGATGTATTTGACAACACATTTGACAACATGTTGTCAAAGTAAAATGAAAATGGTTCAGTCTCCAGTATTGAAAAATCAAATAGCATGCACAGTTAAATTAGAATTTTAGGTAACTATTGAATAATTTTTAAAAGTATAAGTATATCCCATGCAAAATTTGGGGTCTATGTACACTAAACACTTGACTTATCTAACGTTTTTGTTTAACTTGCATTTTTTTCTGGTGTTCCTACATCAGATTAAATGGTTATGTGTGTAATACTTTGCAAAGTTCCTACCCACTTGCTCATTATATTGCTTTCCTGTCCCCTTTATACCACCCACCAGTCCACATAAGCCAAGTTGGTGGAACATTTCTGTGGAGATGTCACAGAAATATTGAGATTGTTTTTCAAGAGCTGACACAAAAAATAATTGTGTAATTAATGGAAAGATGCCAGGAATAATTGCTAAGAGTAGCCTAATACTTGTTTTGTGTCTGCATTTCAAGCACTTCATATATATTAACTCTTATCCTTCACAACAGTCCTGTGAAGAAGATACTTACTGTCTCCACTTTACAGATGAGAACACTGAGGTAGGAATTAGGTAAGCAATCTGTGTTCCTTTTCCTAATCAGGACACTGTATTGCTGCATCTTGTTTACCAGCTGCCATAGTTAAAAGCTGTAGTTTTTTTTTCAAGGTCAAGGACATGGAAACCTACAGGGATAGTTTCACAAAGCAGGTGATAATGCATCTTGTTCCCAGAGGGAGGTGTGACTTCCTGGGTTCCCCTGTGATGCTTACATAGAGAGAGGGCAGCCAGGCGTGGGGAGCACACAAAGGAGATTGATTCTTCCTGCTCAGCACACCCTGATGGCCTTGGAGACACTGGCCATGTGCCAATTTGTTCTGGTGTACATAACCCCAGCATATCCCTGAGTGTTTACTGAGCAGCCTTGGAGTGTCCCTAACAGGCCAGCCTCCTGGCCTGTCTGTTCACATCTGTACTTGTTCACTTCAGTCTTATTAATTCACAAGGAATTCTGCTACTATGTGATGTTTTGTTTCTTCCTGAGAATCATTATAGATTCTCCAGCATAGATTATTTTCGCCTTTATAAAATGAATGCATAAGGTGGGGGCAGTGGCCCATGCCTGTAATCCCAGCTGCTGGGGAGACTGAGGCAAGAGGATGGTAAGTTCAAGGCCTGTCTGGCAACTTAGCAAGACCCTGTGTCAAAGTAAAATAAAAAGGAATAGGGATGTAGTTCAGTGGTAGAACACTTGTCTAGTGTGCTCAAGGTCCTGGTTTAATCCCCGATGATGGGGACAAAAAAAAAGTATAGTGATAGAAGGTTAGAAAAATACCTAGAAGTAAAGATCAAAACAACGCACCACTGCCTACCCTCCCCAAGGATCCCTCCTCTCTGTTCTTCTCTGATACTCAGACTTTGGCCATGCAGGTGAAGGCAGAGCATACTAGCCCATTAGGTGGGCACCAGTCTTGGATACTTATGTCAAGGGGGATAAATGGGAAAGCGCTGGAACCATCAGGTGGCAACTTTCCCCTCAGGGCCATCACACACTACTGTCCTTGCCCTACATGGCAGTGTGGAAGCACCTATTGTTATGAGGAGCTGTTCTGGTCCCATTCCCAAATTATGGTCATGAATCAGTTTCCAGAATGCTCAGGTAGCACTAGAAACCCTGCTTGGCCTAAAGCTCAGATTCTAAGGCTTCCCTACCTCTTCTCTTCTGCCACCCCAGGCTTCTGTGTGAAGCTCTTTCCCTATTTTCCTCAGGTTAACTTGGGCTAATTCAAAGAGAAATTTGAGACCAAGGACTTTCCCTGTTTCTGCTGCCAGTTCTTTCCAGGATTCTGCCATCTTCCTTTTCTCCCCCAGTTCCCATTTCCCAAGGTAAGTGCTTGTAGGGATATTCCGAGAAACCCTCATTCTATCCTGATACAACAGAAAACAGATAATACAGTCGTATTGGGGGTTGTGGAAGCTTGTAACAGGACTATGACCACAATGTGAGCAGGGTAGGGTTTGGTTCCCAGTCCTTGCAGTGGGGTGAGGGTTTCTAGCAGAAGCTGCCACTTTTAGTGGAGCACACAGTCTGGGTGTCCCACAAAGAGCCTCTAGCCACTTCCTTCCTTTGATCTCATTCTGGGACAGAAAATGGGGAACAGCAGGGTAGACTTAGAGAGGCCCTCTCCAGGAAGCCAGCCTGTATCCAGGTAGAATCATTCTCTCTAAACCCACCCCATGTGTGTTTTGATTGTGTAATAATCAGCTAAGATAATAATGCTGACGATGTGTAACCATGCTGTGTTATGCCAGAGTCAGGGATAATCGTTATTACTGATAAACACTGACTGGGAACCTGGCAGGACTGAGTCTTTTATACATTTTCACTTCTGCAGGAGAGCCTCTAAACTCTGAGGGATATGTGGGTAAAGGAAAGAGAAATTGCACAATTGCGTACCCTAGATTTGAATCCCAAAGCTCCTACTTAATGGCCACAAAGCATCGGGCAAGTCACTTAATGAGACCCTCAGCAGTGAAATGCACCTCATGGGGATGCTTTGGGGTTCAGAGTAAGAATGGATCCACTAGCTGGTCAGGCAGGGGGTGGTTAACAGGTGTCCTTAAGCCCAACTGGAAAAACCTTGACTTCTGGATACTGGAGCTTTCTCAAAAGCCCAGGGTAATTGCTAGGCAGGAGGCAAGATTTGGGGACCTCAGTCCTTGTATATCTGAGAAGGGAACTGTGGCTGGGCTGGGAGTCCTCAAGGTCTGTAGGAGGCAGGGACCTAAGCTGCCCCTTACCCTCTCCTCAGCAGCACCCCCTGGAGACTGGAAGGTAAACAATAACTCCATCAAGTGACTCCATTGGACAAGATTTTTGTATAACTAACTGGTTTCCTTCTTGAGGCGTGGACTCTGTTAAGTTTTAGTAACTTGTGATGGAATGTGCTCTAAAGTGTGCTCCATCTCCCCTTCTGTGATTTTTTCAACAGAGAACATTAACGCCTCCATTAATCCAGCCATGGGCTCTGTAGGATGACCAATCTTCCCCCCAGGGTCTGGTATTCACACTGTGTGTTAGCTGTATGAACTCAGCACGAAAGGGAAGAAATTTTGTCTGTTGTATTCTTTGTTAGATCTCTAGCTCCTGGAGCAGTGCCTGAAGCATAACAATTACTCGTTGAGTGAGTGAATGAAGGAAGAATGAATGAATGAATGGATGGATGAATAAATATTGGTCTGGATTCAACATTCTCTTAGAGCCAAAGAGACCCGTGAAGACTGATTTGATGAAGTTGTTATATTTTTGAACCTCAGCTTCCTCCACTGTAAATTTGGAATATAATTTATACTTACTTACGCAGTTGTGACGTGGAACTTCTGTTATGGAGTGTGAGGGTACCTGGCCCAGGGTAGGGAACCAGTAAGTGACCAGAGTACAGTGGGCACTGGCTGTATTTGTATTCTGGCCTAGGGTCCACCTTCCCTGTTTCTAGGGAAGGCCTGCTGTAGGTCCTTCTCTTCTCAGCCCTTAGGGACCTGTGGTCAGTTCTTTCAGAGAAACTTCCAAAGAATTTTGTCCCACTGAAGGAACTGAGAAGCTTCTGTGTGCTTCACTATGTTCATTTGCTAATAACAGCAGCACAGACAGGGTGACTTTAAGAACAAGAATGTGTTGTCTTATAGTTTTGGAGGCCACAATTTCAAGGTCAAGGTGGCAGCAGGCTTGGTTGCTTCTGAGTGCTGATAAGCAGAATCTGTCCATCCTGTCTCCTGACTTGTGGTGGTTGACTGGCAGTCTCTGGTGTTGCTTGGTGTGTAGATGCCCTGTCCCCATCTTCATGTAACTTTGTGCCTAGATTTCCCCACTGTATAAAGATATAAGTCACACTGAATTAGAGCCCACCCTACCAACCTCATATTAACTGCATCGCCTCTATAAGCCCTTATTTCCAAATGAAGTCATATTTTGAGGTGCTGAGGTTAGGACCCCAACATATCCTTTTTTTTTTTTTTCCCTTGATACTGGGGATTTTTTTTTTTTTTTTTTTTTTTTTTTTTTGGGTGCTGGGGATCGAACCCAGGGCCTTGTGCTTACAAGGCAAGCACTCTACCGACTGAGCTATCTCCCCAGCCCCATGATACTGGGGATTAAACCCAGTATCTACCACTGGATTTGCTCTACCACTGAGCTACATCCACAGCGCTTTTTTAAAAATACCTTTATTTATTTATTTGTTTTATGTGGTGCTGAGGATTGAACCTAGTGCCTCACACCTGCTAGGCAAGCACTTTACCACTGAGCTACATCCCCAGCTCTTTTTATTTTTTGTTTTGACACAGGATCTCACTAAATTGCCAAAGCTGTCCTTGAACCTACTCTCCTCCTGCCTCATCCCTGGTCACTGGGGTTACAGGTGTGGTCACCACACTTGCTTCCAACATATCTTTTTGAGGGGACACAGTTCAACCCACAGTGCTGTCCCTATCACCCATTGTAGACAGAAGCACACACTATCTTGAATTTTTTTTTGTTAGTCATTTCCTCTTCTTTGTTTTCCTACATAGGAACACATTCCTAAATAATGTAACTGTGTAGTTTTGCCTGCAATCTATATTAATAGAGTCAGAATATTTCTGTGACTTGCCTTTTTTCTGCTTATAATTATGTTTTTGAGGTTCATCTTTGTTCTTGCATATAACTCAAATTTATTCATTGTCAAAACTGCCTGGAATTCCATTGTAGGAATAAACTACAACTTATTTAGTAGTAATAATGTTACTCCCACGTTTAGGGACAAAACCCATTGGCACATGCTATATATATTTTTATCTATAGATATACACACATGAATGAAAAGCTTCTCAAAACAATACCTACCCTCAGTAGGTAAGATATTACTTTGCAATCCATTCCAAAAAGCAACCTGCCAGACTGATGGCATGATCCACTAACAGGTTGACCTACAGTTTCAAAGAATGCAGAGCTGAATGCACCCCATGGTGCCTTGTGTCTGCTTTGGTGGCTCTGTGGTCTGTGCCTGGCAGGCAGGCCCAGGCCATGGCCCTGCCAGTCTCACCAGCTGTCTGTCTGCACACCCACTGATGGGTAACCACAGTGCCAGTGCATTCTCATTCTTCCATCTGTCCTGATTGTCAGCTTCTCCCCGGTCCTGCTGGGCACGTTCTAGCTATGGCCTTGCCCTGTGTCTCTTGGGCTATGGCCTGAGAAGCCAGCCCTCTGGGCACATTAGAACTCTGAGTTCTATAGTATTGCTGATTTAGTCAGGTAGCAAGAGAAAAGGTAGTGTCTGGAACTAGACTGCCTGGGGTCCAAACTTGGCCACTCCAGGGGCTTTGTGACTTTGGGCAAGACACTTTATCTCTCTGTGCCTCCGTTTTTTCATCTGTAAAGTGGGGATAATAATAGTGCCTCAGTGGACTGTATAAGGATACAATAATTTATTGTATATATTATATATGGGCTGTTGTTATTATTACTGCTGAACCTGCCTGTGTATATCAGGACTTGAAATTGATTAATTCTCTACTAGTGTCTCTGGACATAATGGCTGTGTTGGAAAGAGGTAAAAACCCATGATTAAGCTGGGTATGGTGGGATGCACCTGTGATCCCAGCGGTTTGGGAGGTTGAGGCAGGAGAATCCCAAGTTCAAAGCCAGCCTCAGCAAAAGCAAGGTATTGAGCAATTCATTGAGACCCTGTCTCTAAATAAAATACAGTCTAGGGCTGGGATGTGGCTTAGTGGTGGAGTGTCCCTGAGTTCAATCCCTGGTACAAAAAAAAAAAAAAAAAAACACACACACATGGTTAAACTCAGTGCTGTGTCATGTGTCTGAAATCCCAGCTTCTCAGGCTAAGGCTGAGGTGGAAGATCATGAGTTGGACACCAGCCTGGGCAATTTAGTGAGAGAACTTGTCTCAAAATTAAAAATAAACAGGGCTGGGGATGTATCAGTGGTGAAGCATCTGTGGGTTCAACCTCTAGTACCAAAAAACAAAAACAAACTATGGTTAAAAGGATGGTGGAGATGGAGAGAAAGCTGGTCTAGGCCCAGGCTCCCTGAATTTAGATCCCAGCTCCACAAGGTGGTGAGCAAGCTAGTCAACCTTCTGGACCTGGGTTTACTCATCTACGAAATAGAAACAATGATAGAGCTCACCATGAGATTGTTAGGAGGATTGGATGAGATAATTCTGACTGCCACCCCCTGACCCAGCCGGGACGTCAGGAGATGACTTCTTGTTTAAACAGGTTGATATTTTTCACAGGATACTGTTACCCCCTGTGCAGGGAGCAGCGCCCTGGCCCAGTTCTCTGTCAGCAAAGTTCAGTTACTGAGTTTTGTTGGTTTTGGTACTGGGGCTTGAATCTGGGGATGCTCAACCTCTGAGCCACATCCCCAGCCCTTTTTAAATTTTTTACTTAGTGACTGCTGCTAAATTGCTGAAACTGGCTTTAAACTCACAATCCTCCTGCCTCAACCTCCCCAGCCCACTGGGATTATAGGTGTGTGCCACCATACCCAGTCCCCCAGCCCTTTTTATTTTTTATTTTGAGACACTGGTTCCCTAAGTTGCTGAGGCTGGCCTTGAACTTGTGATCCTCTCGCCTCAGCCTCCTGAGTCTCTGGCATTACCAGAGGGTACCACTGCACTGGCTAAAGCTCAATTTTGAGAACTCCTCCCTTTGTGAGCATACTGCTGTCAGTGCTGAGTTCTTCTCTACAAAGTATGTGCTTCCTAGGCAGCCCTTCCCTCTGGAGCAGGCTGGTGGAGATGCGTGTCTTAATTTGGGTCACCACAGGGATCCCATTGTGCTCAGTGAGGATCACAGTGTTGAAGTTAAACCAAGGGTCACCCAGGCACCAGGTGCACATGCCCTGCAGTGAGAGCCTCTCCTTCTACTCTTTGGTGGTCAGCAGTATCTGGTCACCCATCTGCCTACCCTGTTATTGCCATTGATGTGGATAGAACAAGGCAGATGGCATGAGATGTTCCACCATGCACCCCTGAGTCATCGTCACTCCTCAAACTTGCCAGCTGGAACTACCCCTTCCTCAGCAGCCCCTCCCAGCTTCCTGACAACTTCCTCAAATTAAAATCAAATCAAACCAGCATGGCATGGATTTGGAAGACCGAGGCAGGAGGATCACAAGTTCAAGACCTATCCTGGGCAATTTAGGAGACCCTGTCTCAAAAAGAACTGGGGATGTAACTCAGTGGTAGAATTTCCTAGGTCCCATCCCCAGTACAAAACCAAACCAAAACAAACCTAGCACAGTGTCCGCTGAAGTCCAGAGCAAGCCTCCCTCCTGTTTGAAAACTTTCATGGCTCCCTATTGCCCTGAGAGGAGTCCCACTACCTGGCATAGACTCCTGGGCATCTGTGGCCTGACCTGTGGGCCTCTCCACCCCTTCAGCTTTGGAAGTGCTGAACTTTCAGTGTTCCCCAAACTGTGTTGATGGTTGGCTCTGTCTCCATCATTCACCTTCCTTTTGTGCTTACCTGATGAAGACCTTCAAATCCACTTCTCCATCACCCTCTTCAAGCAGCTCCCTGGTCCCCAGCAGAATGAATCACTTCTGATAATGCTCAGTGTCATGTCATGGTTCAGCATATGGACTCTGGGGAAGGCTGTCCTGAGTGTGATATTGGTCCTACCACTTACTGTGTGATCTTCGAACAGTTATCTTACTTCTCTTTGCTTCAGTTTCTATTATTATTATTATTATTTTTTAGTTGGCAATAGGCCTTTATTTTATTTATTTATATGTGGTGCTGAGAATTGAACCCAGGGCCTCACACATGCTAGGCAAGCACTCTGCCATTGAGCCACAACCCCAGCCGGTTCTTTGCTTCAGTTTCCTCATGAAATGGGAACTCTAGGAGTACCAACCTTATTGTGAGAACGAAGTGGCCAATACATATTTTGCACATATAGTGAATGTGTTTAGTGTCTGAACACCCACAGGAATCCTCATAAGGGATGAGTCTACTTTGCCTCCCAGGTATGTCCCTTTAATTCTACACTGAACCTGGCACATACATGTAAGTGCACATTGACTGTCAGTGGACTGAAGGAAAGCCACCATCATCTTCTTTGAAGAACTGTCTGTTCAGATCCTTTGCTGTGTGTGTGCACATGCATATGTGTGTGTGACTGGGGATAAAACCTTGTGCCTGCTAGGCAAGTGCTATACCACTGAATCATGTTCCCAGACCTCTTTGTCCATTTTTAGATGTTGGGTTTGGAGTCTTTATTGTTGAGTTGTAAGATTTTTTTATACAGTTTAGATACAAGTCCTTTATCAGATATGTGGCTTGCAAATATTTTATCCTATTCTATGGGTTTTTTTTTTTTTTAATGGTACTGGGGATTAAACCTGGGGCTTTGTGCATACTAGGCAAGTACTCTACAAAGCTATATCCCCAGCCCTATTTGCCCTATTTATTTATTTAGAGGTAAGGTCCTGCAGAGTTGCCCAGACTAACCGTGAATTTGTGATCTTCCTGCCTCAGCCTCCCAAATAGCTGGATGACGGTGTGAGTTAATTTTTGAAGTGTTATATTTCTTTCTTTTTACATGTGGCAGTCTGGTTGCTTTGGCACCGTTTGTTGAATGGTCTTGGTATGGTTAATGTGTTGACCATGAATACAGGCGTTTATTTCAGGACTTATCAAATCTACTCCACTGATCCATTTGTCTACGAGGCACCTCCAGCTCTAGCAGTTTACCACCTCTGCCGGTCTGCTTTCCGAAGTGTGGAGGCTCCCCCAGGACACATTACCAGGACATCCCACAGCTGAATGTCATCTCCCAAGGGGCTTCCGGAGTTAATCACTTCCCGCATGTGTCAGGGTGACCACTGGGAGGCCCCTGCGGGACTGCCCCTCCCAGGAGGTATGCTTTTCCTCCTCCTCTCAGTGCTGGCCTCTGGCAGGGTGCAAGGTCCCAGAGCAGGGCCTGTTTGTGTGGAGGCCCAGCTCCTGATTGGGTGGATGCCCTTGATGTGGGCAAGTAGGAGGGAGCATAGGGCGGGAGGTGGCTGTTGGGGTGGAGAAGGGAGCTGGGCCTGCAGGAGGGAAGCATTCCTGGCTCTAGAGGCATCTCTACCAGGACACCAGCCTCCGGAGGGAGAGTCCTGCATCAATGGGTAGGAGCCGAAGGCTAGAGGACACTAGTGTTGCCAGCTCTCCTAATATGACTTCCTTCTCTGTTTTTTGGTGTGTTTGGTGGGTGGATGGGGAGACTGGGTGACTTGGCCCCTTCCCCCCATTTTCTGAGTGCTTATTCCATGAAGATGGGGTCATGGGTAATTTAATAGGTCAGGTGACTCCTGACTGTTATGTACTCGGCGTAGAGTGAATAGAACTCCCCAGGGCAGCCACAGACCCCTGAGGAGTGGGATAGATAGTTCCGTGGTATCATGGGGACATTTTGGCTTACAGGGAGCTCTGGGATTTATGGGTGCTTATTGCATGCAACTAAGGCAGAGAGTATAACAGAGCAGAGGACTGAGAAGCTGCACCTGTTGAATTCTGAAGAGCTGGGCTGCCTGTGGGCTGAGCGAAGAGGGTGTGCTCAGCTGGTGGGGTGCTGACTCAGAAGGCAGGGAAGGGCCCACATGGTAGTAGAGAAATGCAGGATACAGGCTGTTTCCCCCTCCCCGGATCTCCTAAAGCTTGACAGAGATGCATCTTCTAGAAGTGGCAGCCACTACGGCGACACCACATTTATTAGGGACATGGGAGGAGAACCCATTGCTCACTGCTTATTTCCTGGCCCTCGTTCATTAGATCCAGCTCTTGGATCAGAGTTGAAGGGGAGCAGCGATTCTGGAGGTTGTGTGCCCATCTCCTCCCTCTTCATTTGTCCTCCCCACTCACCCGCCCCGAGTGGGAACAGAGCTGTGTGAACAACTTGGAGTTGCTCACTGCCTGAGAATTGCATCAGCCCTGCCTGGCAGGCTGGAGAGGGAGCCTGTTGCTATGGTGACCCACCAGGCTTCAAACCAGTGAGATGGGAGAGGTATTCGCAGGGTGTGGTTTTCTCACCTTGTGATACTGTCAGATGATGGGCACACGGGTCTGGTGGGCCTGTATTCCCAGCCCTTCTGAGGATGTGCCATCTGCCTCTGTAGCACAATGGGGCTGCTCCAAAAGCTGTGTGGGCATAGGCTGGGTTGGTGTGTGTGACCAAAGGACACAGGTGGCTAGGCCAAGTTCTCTTGGGACCCAGGGCCGGGGGTGGGGGGGTTCCCTTGACCCTTCTGCCTATTTCTGAGGGCAGGGGTAAGGTGGAGATTTGACCAGGTAAACTAGAATATGGGGAAGGAGAAGGAGTTCAGAATGTATCCAACTCCCAGAATAGAAGCAGTTCTGAATCACAGCCAGTGAAACCTGCCCAGGCTGAGTTGTGAATTTTTTCTTAACTACCTAACAGAATATATCATCTTGCTAAAGATAACAGGCTGCTTTACCAAACCAGCACAACACCTCTGTGCAGATCTCTTCTCAGTTCAGATCTCTTCTATCTGTTGTCTTCAGGGGGGAAGGAGGTAAAACTCTGCATTCTAGGTGCACTAAGCACCTGCCATGTGTGTGTATTACAGTAACTCCTCTTCCATCTTTTTGTTATATACTTTCCTCTACCCTGGGGAGGGCGTCTGCTGTCCCTGCTCTGCAGAAGAACAAACTCAGGAACCCAGAGGGTTTAAGTGACTTGTCCAGAGAGTTAAACCTCAATCACTGGGCTCTGTGGTTCTGTCCTTTTTTGGATTCCAGATATCCCCAGCATCAGGAATTCTCAGGATGTTCAATAAAGAAATACTGTCCAACTTGGCACAGTGACGCATGCCTGTAACCCCAGCCACTCCGGAGGCTGAGGCAGGAGGATCATGAGTTCAAGGCCAGCCTCAGCAATTTAGCGAGGCCCTAAGCAACTCAGCAAGACCCTGTCTCTAATTAAAATATTTTTAAAAGGTCTGGGGATGTGGTTCAGTGGTTAAGCAACCCTGGGTTCAATTCCTAGTACAAAAAAAAAAAAAAAAAAAAAAGAAAGAAACACTGTCCATCCTATGGTGGAAAAGCCATGGCAGTCTCCTCAGGAAACATCCATAGTGTCTGTGGAGAATGACTATTTCTGATTTCTGAACAGGAAGGCTGAGAGATGTGGAACATGGCTGGTGGAGCCCATGGGCAGGGGAAAATCCAAGAAGCATTTGTTGAGGTCAGGGTAGGACATCAGTAAAACCCAGATTTGGTACATAGAATGAGCTTGGAATTTTTGCTTAGGAACTTCTAGAGATTAGGACTAATTGTCAGATGAGTTCTCAGCAGAGAGACATGCAGTGAAGTGGTTCTGGGTAAGTAAGACACGGAACAAGAGGAGAACTAGGGCCCCTGCAGAATCCTGTCAATCAGAAGATCTGACCTACTACTGAACATTCAAGTCATAGAAATGGTAGTCAGTTCTCCTAAGCACTTTTGAGATGCATTTATCCATCCCTACCTCACAGAAACTCTGTGAGTTTGGGTGCTATTATTATTCTGTTTCAAAGACAAAACAGGTTTTAAAAGGTTGCTTGACTTGCCAGGGTCACACACCTCGTTAAGAGGTAGAGCCTGGGATTCAAGCCAGGCTTGAGCATGAACTCTTAACCAAATGTTCTACTGCCTCTGCTATTACCTTCTGGAAAGATGATAGTGAGTCAGCTTGCATGACACCCTCCCTGCAGGAATGAGGAGTGTGTGTGCGTGCACATGCATACACACACACACACACACACACACACACACACACACACACACACACAATATACCAGCAGTGGAAGAGGGCTCAGGACTGTGCTTGTGAGCCTCTGAGTGTTGATGGCTGCACCTGTGCATTTGCAGGAGCCCAGAGAGACCTGTCTCTGTGTGCCTGTGTGTCCCTTCCTTCTCCCCATCTCCCTGAGTGGCTCCCAGGAGGCACGGTGCTCTGCTAACTGTGGTTGAAGGAATGAGGATATTACTGCAGACTGTACCTGGATTGCTTGCCCAACCCTGTCAAAGGGCCCAAGGCTCTCAGGATGGAACTCAGATCTACGGCTGAGAGCAGACAGCAGCCGCAGGGAGAGGCAGACCATGAAAATGGGAAGTGTAGTTGTCCCCGGGGGGAGAGGGGGGTCATCTCTTGTGCCTCTCATGGTGTGGGACAACCTGTGTGCTGCCCACACTGTATGCAGCTGCTTCCAGCCTCTGAGAAGACACGAGTGGTCTGGTCTTCCTCTTGGTGTCTTTTCCAGGGCCAGGGCAATGGGGAGAAATAGTAACAGTAACAATAGCAGCCAGTAATATAACTTACCATGTGCCAAGCACTGTTCTTAGGTCTTTACCTGAACTAACTCCCTGATTTAGCTGTCACTAAAGCTCTATGAGAGTTTGAGTGTTGTTATTGCTATTATCTTCATTTTATAAATGAAGATATTAAGGCACCTCAGATGCAGCAATAAGAGAGGTTAAGCAAGTTGTCCAAGGTCACATGGTTAAAATTGGGATTTGTTTTAGTTTTAAGTTTTTATTTTATTTGTTCTAATCGGTTATACATGACAGTAGAATGCATTTTGACACATTTTACACAAACGGAACATACCTTCTTCTTCTTCTTCTTCTTCTTCTTCTTCTTTTTTTTTTTTTTGGTACCAGGCTTATTCCTCTGGTTGTACGTGGTACTGAGTCATACCAGTAGTGTAATCATACATGTATATAGGGTAATAATGTCTGTCTCTGTCTACTGTCCTTTCCATCCCCACTGCCTCACCTCTCTCCTCATTCCCCTCTATATAATCCAAAGTTCCTTCATTCTTCCCTACCTACCCCCCCACTATGGATCAGCATCCTTTTATCAGAGAAAACATTTGGCCTTTTGTTTTTTGGGATTGGCTTATTTGACTTAGCATGATATTCTCTAGTTCTATCCATTTACTTGCAAATGCCATAATTTCATTCTTCTTTAAAACTGAATAATATTCCACTGTGTATATGTACCACAATTTCTTTATCCATTCATCTGTTGAAGGGCATCAAGGAGGGGTTCCATAGTGATTTGAGCTGCTATTAATACTGATGTAACTATGTCACTGTAGTATGCTGATTTTAAGTCCTTTGGGTATAAACTGACGAGTGGGATAGCTGGGCCAAATGGTGGTTCCATTCCAAGTTTTCTGAGGAATCTCTATACTGCTTTCCATAGTGGTTGCACCAATCTGCATTCTCACCAGCAGTGTATGAGTGTCCCTCTCCCCACATCTCCACCAACACTTATTATTGCTTGTATTCTTGATAATTGCCAATCTGACTGGAGTGAGATGAAATCTTAGAGTAGTTTTGATTTGCATTTCTCTCTAATTGCAAGAGATGATGAATATTTTTTCATATGTTTGTTGATCAATTGTATGTCTTCTGTGAAGTGTCGGTTCAGTTCCTTAGCCCATTTATTCACTGTTTTTTTTTTTTGTTTGTTTGTTTGTTTGTTTGTTTTTGGTGTTAAGTTTTTTGAGTTCTTTATATATCCTGGAGATTAGTGCTATGTCTGAGGAGCGTGTGGTAAAGATTTTCTCCCATTCTGTAGGCTCTCTCTTCACATTATTGATTGTTTTCTTTGCTGAGAAAAAGCTTTTTAGTTTGAATCCATCCCATTTATTGATTCTTAATTTTACTTCTTGTGCTTTAGGAGTCTTGGTAAGGAAGTCAGGTCCTAAGACGACATGATGATGATTTGGGCCTACTTCTTCTTCTATTAGGTGCAGGGTCTGTGTTCTAGTGCCTAAGTCTTTGATCCACTCTGCGTTGATTTTTGTGCAGGGTGAGAGATAGCGGTTTAATTTTATTTTGTTACATATGGATTTCCAGTTTTCCCAGTTTGTTGAATAGGCTATCTTTTCTCTGATGTGTGTTTTTGGTACCTTTGTCTAGTATGAGGTAACTGTATTTATGTGGGTTTGTCTCTGTGCCCTCTATTTTGTACCATTCATCTAGATGTCTATTTTGCTACCAGTACCATGCCATAGAACTGGGATTTGAATCGGAGCAGCCTGGCTCTTGAGCCAGTGCAATGAAAGCACTCACTGTCTACTACTATCCCTCCCACCCCCCCGACGAGCTGCTAGAGGAAGCTTCTGGACCATGTAACCTTCCTCTTGCTCTCAATTCAGAATCTTGCATTCATTTTTCCTGGAAGACTGGAGTGTGCCCACTTGCCTGCCCGTAGGCCCTGGTTTTATGGGAGTCTTGTTAAGGAAGATTGTGTCCCTCCTTTGGCCTCATGCTCAAATGTTCAGGCACAGAAGGGATGCTTCCAGAAACTCTCCTTGGAACAGAGGTAACTGACCCATTGCTGCTTTAGCTGCGTCCTGCTTTGGTTCACGCCTAGTGCTGGGCAGGTCCTGCCAGCCTATGGACCTGCTGCCTTCTCTCTTGGCCTATATTCTTTGACCTGTGGCCTGCGAGCACCCTTATTGTGAGGGCCACGTTGAGACATCTCACACCACTATCTCCTGACAGCCTTTAGATCATATCTGACCCTGAGCTTGGTTCTTGGAGGGGATTGCCTTCTGGTGGGAGGGAGGACTGGCATCTCTGACTGCTGGGTGGGAGGACGGAGCTGTGCTTAAGTGGTAGCAGAAGGATAGGGCAGAGTTAGAGAAACTTGTGGCCTGGGGGATGTTTCTTTTCCTGCTGTGACCCCTGGGCCATTCTGCATCTTCCCTGAGACATTTCCCTTTGATGCTGGGTAGAGGGATAGACTGAATTCTGAAGTGGGTGCCTCCTGTCAGAATTCCAATGGGAGGGATGTTGAAACTGGAGGCCACAAGTGCCTGGCAGCCCTAGTGAGCCAGGCTTATCTTGTGCTGGGATGTTGGCAGCAAAACAGATGAGCTCTGGAGGTGGAACCTGCCTTTGTAACTCAGAAGGTGACTCCAAAACCCTCTTTGGAAGCTGCGTGGGCTCTGGGCCTGGTTCAGCCACCTTGCCTCCTGCCAATCCCCAGTCGAGGGTTTCTATCTCTGTTCCTTCCTTGTCTACTTTTTTTAAAAAATAACATTTTATTCTATTTTAAAAATTGTGGTAAAATATACGTAAAATAAAATGTACCATCATAATCATTTCTAAGAGCACAGTTCAGTGGCCTTAAGTACAGTCACATGGCTGTGTAACCACCACCACCATCCCTCTCTAGAACTCAGCCTTGCAGATGAGTGAAACTGCACCCATTAACCAACTCTCCAATCCTCCCCTGCCCCAGCCCCTGGCAACCACTGTTCTGCTTTCTTTCTCAATTTGACTACTTAGGGTAGTCAAGTGGAATCATATAGTATTTGTCATTTTGTGACCAACTTATTTTACTCAGTGTGATGTCCTCAGGGTCCATTCCTATTGTAGCATGTGTCAGACTATCCTTCCATTTTGAGGCTGAAAAACATTCCATTATGTACATGTCACATTTTGTCTATCCATTCACTCATCGTTGACGGACACTTAGGCAACTTCCACCTCTCGGCTGTTGTGAATAATGCTGCTAGGAACATGTGTATTTCTCTGTCTACTTTTGGGCTTATTTTCACATATCAGTAGTAGGCCATCCTTGGAGTTTAATCTGGGATGGACCCATTGACTTAACCTGGAAAGAGTAGGTGGGTTACTGTGTTGGTGTTATGGGCTTAGCCAGCTTCTACCAAATAATAAGCTGTTGGGGCTTCTAGTCAAATCTGCTTGTTGAAGGAAATTCCACATTTCCTTTCCCTTTGCTCCCAGAAGAGGATACCAGGTTCCTGGTTCTCCCTTGAACAGGAAGAAGGTGGCTATGGCTTACCGTGAGCCTTGCGTGGGTGGTATTAGGAGAAAGGGTCTGGCAGGCCCAGGGCAGTACATGTAGAGCTTCTTTGAGACTGGAGTGGGCCACCTCCCACTCTCCCAGAGTTTGGTGGGAGGGTGTTAGTGCAAGTTGTGGGACCTAATTAATCCTGAATCCTCCTGATTTAGCATGAGCAAGACTTGTTTTGCTCACTGGTTCTTTGCAGGTAGGCCAGGGCCTCTGCTTCACATGGTCCCTCATGGATCCAGCCTGATATAGACTGCACCATCTGGAACCCAGGACCTCCACTGTCACTTCAGTAGTGAAGAGGGAGAAAGAATTGTGCATGGCTTTTCTCTGCCTCCCTCAAGAAATGACACATGTCATATCCACTTACATTTTCTTGACCAGAGTTGACCACATGGCCCTAACCAACTGCAGAGCAGCTGGAAGGAGAGGAGAATGGGATATTGTTGAATGCTGGTAATGTTGATAACACAGGGCCAAATCATTTAAATGAAGGCCCTTCATAAACCTGTTCTGTGGCCAAGGTGGTGGTGGCAGGTGGCTGGGCAGTGTCAGGATTTGTGTGTCACTGACTTGTCAGAGGAGTGGCAGAATCATCATCATCTTTGTCATGTGCCAGGCACCGGGCTGAGCTATTTACAGGCAGTGTCTCATGGCGGCCTCACAACGATCCTGTCATTCCATTTCCCATCCAAGGAAACCAAAACTCAGGGCCACACTAATAACCAAAGCCACATGCCTCTAAATGATTTCTGACCGGTGGGTGTCTGTACCCATGAAGAGACTGAGAGCTGACCAGAGCAGGGGCATCACAGGTGCCTGGTCACAAGGAAGTGGGTGTACCCCACACACGTGTGAGAACATGGGCAAAGAGCAGAAACGAGCTGGCTGGCCTGCATTCTTGAGCTCAGTTCTCACCTGGCTTTGCACCACCCTGGAGGAAAGGTGATGTTTGTGTCCAAGGAAGAAGCTGTTAACTTGGGTGAGTCCTCTCATCTGTTCTTAGAACAGGTAAACCTACTGGCACTCTAGAACTGAGGGAGGGAAGAAAGGAACCCATTTATAGCCCTGTGCAGTAGAAGATTTTTTTTTTCTTGTGCTAGGAATTAAACCAGGACCTGGTGCATGCTAGTCAAGTGCTCTACCACTAAGCCACACCCCAGCTCTAATAGTAAGAACTATCATTATCATCATTATTCTTATTTGCAGTACTGGGGATTGAACCCAGGGGTGCTCGACCTCTGAGCTACATCCCTGGCCTTTTTTACTTTTTATTTTGAGACAGAGTTTCACTGAGTTGCCCAGGCTGGCCTTGAACTTGGACTCCTCCTGTCTCATCCTCCTAAGTCACTGGATTACAGTGGTGTGCCACTGTGTCCTGCTAACAGTGGAATTATTTTTAAGGTCCAGGGGTGCTTTGGCTGGAAAGCTAGCCCCTTGAGCTGAATGCCAGGGAGTGTGGCCTCCCAGCTGCAATGGGCAAAAGTGCTTCTGTTGCGGGGAGTGAGAGTATGTAAGGTGGGAATGCCTTGGCTGACCTCTGCAGGGAGGAGTGGGAGCCTCAGGGTGGCAGATGAGGGTCACATGGATTCCCATCCTGGCTGCCGCCAGCCTGCAGGACTGCTTTGAGAATCTTTTTTTTTTTTTTTTTTTTTTTTTTTAAGTTGTCAATGGACCTTTATTTTATTAATTTATATGCAGTGCTGAGAATCAAACCCAGTGCCTCACACATGCTAGGCAGGCGCTCTACCACTGAGCCACAACCCCAGCCCTGCTTTGAGAATCTTACAACCCCTCTGGATCTTACATTACTTATCTGTCCTCTGAACTGTCCCTTCTTGCTCCTCAGCACTAGATTGAGAGTCATTTAATTTTTCATGAATACCCTAAGGACTCATGAAACCATATATGGGAGAGGGGCTCTGAGTAAGCCATTGCAGGCGGGTGATAAGTGCGGTTGGATTCGGAGGTCATGCCTTAATGGTCCCTTGATTCCCCTGAGTCACAGCCTCCTGACTGCTCCCCCTTCTGCTGCTCCCCCTTCTGGGGCTTTGGGGCTGAGCAGAGAAGAGGGAAGGAAGAGCAGAGCCTTAAATCAGATCAGTCCAGGCTCATTACTTGTTATCAATTCTTGAGAAGGTTCAGAGGGGAGGCAGGAAGTAGATTAACGCTGTTAACTTCAGCAGGGGTTAGAACTCCTGTAGGATGTGTCAGAGTGACCTCCTGGCCCCCAGACCCTAAATAATTGAATGGATTGTTAAAGGAAGAGACTTGGAGGGTTTTTAGGGAATTGTCAACCAGCCAGCAGTTACCGAGTGTGTGTGTGTGTGTGTGTGTGTGTGTGTGTGTGTGTGAATATTGTCCTAGGAGCCATGAAAAAGACACAGTAAATAGAAGAGGACCATCATTGCCATTGCCCTCCAGGCTCCTGCCACCTAGTGGGGAAACCAGATATATCAATGCCCAGGGGATACTTGACTTCATAGAGGATGTTTTCTCTTTTTTGGGGTTTTGTCTGATGGACTGAATGCTTTTTTGTTGGTGGAATGCTCCTTTTGTTTGGAATCCCTCATTTCTCTTCAGAACAGCTCAGCGCAATGGGCAGGGCAGCTATGCTACCTGCATTTTCCAGATGATGGAGTGGAGGCTCCAAGAGAATGAGCAACTTGCCAGAAATTATTTAGAGGTGGGACTGGGACCCAAATCTGTCTGACTCCTGGCCTGGTCCTAGTCTCATGGAATCCTGTTGACTGGCAGCGGGGGCAGGTGATGGAGCTAGGGGTGCTGAGAACTGCCAGGGGTCAGTTCCTATCACTGCATCTGGTCTGTGATATGGTAGGGGATGTTTGTTGAATGACTGTTGCTTCCCTACACACGCAGTAGTCTTGCCCTCCATAGAGGAAGATCATCTGGCCATTCTGCATCATCAGTCCTGTGTGATCAGTGGGCTTGTAACTGCCTTTCCTACAGAGTAATCAGGAATTACAGGCCCCACTGCCTGAGTGGGGGATTATGTCGAAGCACAAAAGGGAAAAGAGCAGGCTGAACATTGAGGCTCAGTTCTTTATTAGACAGGTAGCCTTGGATGAGACCCAGAACCTCTTTGAGCCTCAGTTTCCTCTCCCCTCCCCCTGCTGGGGGAGTAATAGCTACTCTGACAGTCTCCCTGGGTTGTGAGGATGAAATGAGATCCCGGCTGTGGGCTTGCTGTGTACACTGTACAGCAGTGCAGAGAATGCCAGCATTCCCAGCGGTCCCTCAGATGGTCCAGGACTGTTTGAAAAGCACCCTCCTCCCTGCCCTCTGTCTCAGCTACTCCTATCCAGGACCTGAGATTCTTTTGTTTCAGGCTTTGGAACCTTGGGCTTCTCCAGGCGCCACGGTCTCTGCCTTGCTTCCCTCCCTGAGGGATCCCGGAGGTGGATGATCAGATCTTGTCTCCATAGCAACCAAAGAGGCCTTGCTGCACCCTGTGGGGGGTCTTGAGTCTGTTCCCAGCAGTGGGGGCGGAGTCAGGACAGAGAACTCCAGTGACACCAGCTGCCCCTCCAGGAAGGAGTTGTCCCATCCCATTCTCTTTGCTCAGTCATACTGCTGGCTCTGTGCTGCTAGTGCCCAGGCTCCAGGCCTAACTGAAGTTCTCAGGATGAGGGTGGGGCTGTTGCTGCAGGCTGAGCCGGGGGACCTGAGCGAATGAGCCATGGACTGCCTTCCCTGCCTGCCCCCAGTGTACCTCAGAGCAAAGCTTTTCTGTCCGTCTCCTCCTCTCTTCCCTCAAGACTTGATTCAAACCCTGTCTCTTACAGGCATCTTTCCCTGTGCTCAGGGAGTTGATCCCATGCTGCCTGATGGCTCCGTAGGGCTGTTTCCGAGTCTTAGTTCCATTGGGCTTTCAAGGCTATAGCCTCGGAATTATTGTTTTGTTGCTGTTGTTTGTGGTGCTGAGGATTAAACCCAGAGCCTCATGCATGCCAGGCCAGCAATCTAACACCAAGCTAACAAGTTCTGGTCTTAAACTGATGAATCTCAGCTTTCCTGTACAATAGGCTCTCCAGGGGAGCTTTCAATAGCCCTAATGCTCAGGCCACCCCACATCAATTCAATTCAATTCAGTTTGAGCCTCTAGGGTGGAAGCCAGACATCTGGAGCTTCCAAACCCCTCTGGAGATACCTACACACTGTGAAGACAGGTATCTTAAAACTCCATGTAAACTCCCTATGGGATAGCCCCCAATTAACAAGTGGGTCAGCTGATGGAGGAATGTTTGCTGTAGACTTAACACAGTTATGAATTACCAAAGCCCTGGTTTTGTTTATTATGAACCAGGAGATTCTTGAGGGTACTTAATACTCTAGAAGGATGTCAGGGGGTCATAATGATAATAGCTACTATTTATTTAGAACTTCCCAAGGCGAGGTGTTTTGCACTGCATATATTTTCTCATTGTACCCCATGAAAACCTTATGAGGTATAGTCATTGTTTGTTATCCCCATTTACAGATGAGAAAACCGAGACTCTGAGGGTGCAAGTAGTTTATCCAAGGTTGCATGACTAGTAAAAGGGAATACTGGGGATAGAGTTTGACTCCAGGGCCTATATATCCTTGACCACTATGTTATGCGGGTCCTCTTTCCTCAGTCACAGGGCAGGGGGTGCTGAGAAGGAGGGAGCTTGTCCTAGGCACTGTTCCCCAGGACACCTTACTTTGGTGTTAGGCCACGACATGTAGTATCTCTGGTCAACTGGGGTCACCTGAGCCTGTAGTTGTAGACCCTGTTTTCTCCTGTGCCTTCATGGCTCCAGCTTGGCTTCTGGCAACTTCTATTGAAAGCTCTTCTGCCCCAGATACTTTATTTAGCCTACATTATGTTATTTAATGTCATTCTCACAACTACCCTGGGGCCTGGGTATTGTGATCCTCATCTTACACACGAGAAACTGAAGCTCAGAGAACCTGTGACTCACAGAGACTCAGAGCCAGCCAGTTGATAGTCCAGAGCTGGCACTCAAGCTCACCTCTGCAGCTCTGTGGCAGCTCAGCTCTGGCGTGGATGAGAAGACCCTGACCTTCCAGTGTGCCTTGGGGGCTCGGTGTCCATCGGGTTAGAGGGAGCCAAGGATGAGCAACAGCTGAGGGAATGGGGCCTATGAGACTGGGCTTGTGTCAGGAGAACAGGAGGATCTCTCTAGAGGTGGTCAGCCTCAGAACAGATGGTGACAACAGGGCAAAAGTCTCCATACCCAGGAGGCTGCAGAAGTCCAAGCGACGCTCAGACACAGAAATAAGCTGCATATTTGCAGAAGGGGCGGGCAGCCAGGAGACACTGAGAGGCCCTCTCAGAGCAGTGAGGGTGGTCAGGCCAGGGTCAATATGTCTTCTACTTTCTTCTTAGACTAGGGACTCTGTTGCAACCTTCTCCCTAATAGTCTTCTGCAAACCTGTACCCTCAAGTCAGACCTGGGCTCTGAACCACTCTGGAGACTCAGACCAGGCCTAGCCTCCAGTGTCTGACTTCACGGATCTCTGCCCTGCTGTCTGTCTAGTTTTGTGACCAGGAAATAACCTCTTTACTCAGCATGAAGAGAAATTGAGCATCTTCTCCCTGAAAGCAGAAGCAGCCCTTGCACAGGGAAAACTGGTATCTCCAGGCCCTTCTTTCTGGGAGAAGGAGCTGGGCCTTGGCTCTGTTCTTAGCCTCTTGGAGGAGCAGCCCTACCTCACCATGTCATTCTTCACTGTCCATTTGCTCACTCTCTTGCCTTGAACTTGGCCTTTGTTTCCTCTAAATCTCCAAAAGTGCTATACCAAAGTCCCCCATTCCCTTGAAGTTCCCAAGCAGACTCGCTCTTCCACTTTGACCATATCCTGGACCTCCACAGCACCTGACCACTAGATGCTCTCTCCTGTGGCTTCATGATGACTCCTGCCTCCCCTCCTAATCTCTAGCAACTTCTTCCTGGGCTCCAGTGGTGTCTTCCTTCTGCCTACCCCTTCATCCAGGGTGATTCTTAGTATCCAGTCTCAACCCAGCATTCTTTCTCTCTGTTCATTCTTTCTGATCTGTGAGCAGTTGGTACCTATTCTCAAGGTGACAGAGGCTCCCCTGAGTTTTGCCTTTCATATCTGAATAGACTAAAAATGCCAAGAGCAAAGGCATATCTTTCACCGCATAGTACCTGTGTCAGAGTATTCACCCTCATGGAACCCAAATCATCCATCCATCCATCCATCTATCCACCCAATCAACATTGGGTACCTGCCATGTGCTAGGTACTATTCTAAATGCTGAGGATGGGCCAAGCATGGTGGCTTATACCTGTAATCCTAGCGACCAGAGAGGCTAAAGTAGGATGATCCAGTTTGAGGCCAGCCTCAGCAACTCAGTGAGACCCTGTCTCTAAATAAGATATTTAAAATGACTAGAGATGTGGCTCAGTGGTTAGGTGCCCCTGGATTCAATCCCTGGTACCTCCCCACAAAAAAATACATAGTAGGGACAGCTGGGGGTTTAGTTCAAAGGTGACCCCTTGCCTAGTATGTATGAGGCCCTGGGTTCAATCCTCAGCAAACTCCCCCCCCCACACACACAATACATTATAGCAGGAAGGGCAAGAGTAGAGAGACCCATCAGGAGGAAATTTCGTTAGCCCAGGAAGAACTGGCATCACTTGGACCAGTTGTTATTGGTGGAGATGAGACATAGCTGGATGCAGGGTATATTCCACTGGTATTCCTATTGACTAATAGGAATTTCTGAAGGATTACATGTGGGTGTGAGACAGAGAGAGGGCCCAGAGATGAGCCTGAACAACTTGAGGAAGGAGGTTGCCACTAGCTAAGGTGGGTCAAGCTGCGGTGGGGCAGGTCTGGGGCACCTTGGTTAGACGCATTACATTGGGAAGCCCATTAGATATTGAACTTGAGTAGGTGGTTGGATCAAGCCTGGGGTTCAGGAGAAAGATGTGGGCTGAATAAATATATATGTGAGAATTGTCAGCATGTGGATGGCATTTTACACCATGAGGCTGAATGAGACACTGAAAGGGTGAGAGAAGATTGGGAAGAGGCCCAAGCCTCAAGTCCTGGGGTGGTCCAGTGAAAAGGGTTAGGACCAGGAGGACCCAACAAAGGGGTGAGATGTAGTGTTGGGTAAGCGGGTAAACACCAACAGCATGGTGTCCTGGCAGCCAGGTAAACCCAGTGTTTCCGGAAGGAGGAGTGGGCCACCATCTTGAATGCTGCTGTGAGTTGAAGTGAGAACTGAAAATTTTCCTTGCTTTGATTTAGAAGACTCCATAGGAGCCTTACCTCCCCTGTGGGTGTTAGGTGAATGGTGCTTGCCTGTTATTTCACTGATTCTGACCTTGTCACTCCCCAGAGCACTGGGTCAAGGGGAGGGCCTATTCTAAGTGGTAGTGCATTTTGGTTTCAATCCCATTTCCATCTCATACTTCATAGCACCCAGTCCAGGTGGTGTAGCTGTCCTTTTCATGTGAAGTAAAAGATGATGATCTTACCATCGTAGGTTTGATGGCAGTTTTTGTATCTCATATACCTCCCCTGGTCCCTTTATTCCAAAGAGCATGATCTGGCCCAGGTGGTATCCCAAAAAAGTAGCAACTGACTTTCGGCTGACCAGAGTCACCTGGCTCCCAGATCTGCGTCTCTAGAACAGACACCAGTCCAATGGCAGATCTGCTCCTCCACAGGCATGATCTTGCCTCCTCCCAGTCCAGACCCTGCCTAAACCTGAACTCAGGGTCTTTTCCCACTATCCCAACCCATAGCCCTCAGTCACCTAAACCCAAAGGACCCCCTTCCTGGCTGCACTTTCTGTCAACTCTCCCACATCTTTCCTTTCCATTCCCACTGCTACCATCCTTGACAACCTGTATGGGGACTGTTGGCTGCACTCCAGATCATCACATATGCCTTGGTTGTCCTAATTTTCCTAGAGCCATCTTGCTCTGGACCTGAGCTTCACCTATATCAATCTATTCATCAGGACCCAGAAAAAAGTCAGTGTGCTCCTGCCCCAGTTCTGCACACTCAGACCATATGGAAAGCTGATCTCTTCCTCCTCCGTATGCCACTTTTGGGGGGCAAGATACTGGGCTTGATCCAGGGGCACTGTACCACTGAGCTACATCCCCAACCCTTTTTAATTTCATTTTGAGGCAGAGTATCCATAAGTTGCTGAGCCTGGCCTTGAATTTGTGATTATTCTGCCTCAGCCTCCCAGAGTGCTGGGATTATAGGCGTGCGCCACCAAACCTGGCTCTCTGAAGACTTTTTTTTTTTGGGGGGGGCGGGTACTGGGGATTGAACACTTAACCACTGAGCCACATTCCCCCCCACACCTTTTTTATTTTTTATTTTTGGAGACAGGGTCTTGCTGAGTTGCTTAGGGCCTCGCTAAGTTGCTGAGGCTGGCCTTGAACTTTTACTACTCCTGCCTCAGACTCTGGGGCTGCTGGGATTACAGGTGTGTGCCACTGTGCCCAGCTTCTCTGAAGACTTTTGATGCTGCTTTGTTGGGAATGATGGTCATGCCTGGGCTTCCCTTGGCTCTCCTCCCCTTCCCCATTCCCGTCATTAGTTTCCAGACAGAAAATAAATGTGTCACCTATAGTCAGCCTTTGTATCACCCTTCCTGGGAGGACAGGACCATTTCAGACCTGAGATTTAACTTTGTCCTGCATCTTCAGGTCCTTGGTGTGCCCAGGAAAAGTTTGGAAGGGGCCCAGACTTCCCTCAGTTTGTTGGGGGTTGTGTTCTCAGCTCTATCTGTAGGTCATTGGTGTAAATAGCTCACCCTCCTGTATTTGGGCACTTCTTCCCTTCACATCTGGCAGAGCTTAAGAGGGTAGGAACAAGGGTCAGTTAGTTGGTTAACCTGCCTCCCGCAAGCCAGTTCTCTGCATTGCCTGAGAAGAGTGTGTTGAGGTCCCCATTACTGTTCTACCACTGCTTGGCTCCTGTTCTGTCATCTGTCCAGCCTCGAGGACTCAGGCTTTCTTATGGGCTTGCAGTACGTACCCCTGTCTTCATGTGTGGTCACTTATCTAGGTGACTGCTAGGAGATCTGGAAGTCCCAGGTTTTGCCTGCATTGTGACTGCATTTTGACCGAGGAGCATGTGTCAGGGAGACTTGCCTAGAGTTAGCAAGATTCAGCACTCCTAGGGCAGGCAAGACCCTGGGGTGGTGGGCTGGATCAGCAGACCCCTCTGATTCCTGCCTATCCCCTAACTGAGCTAGGAGGCCTGGGGTGAGCTGGTCTGTGCCCACTTCCCCAGGGCTGTCACCTCACCCTCCTGCTCACTCCGTGTTCCAGCCTTGCCTGGCTATTTATAGTCCCCTTAAGGGACCCTGCTGTTTCACACTTCGTGCCATTGCCAGGCCTCCTCCTGTTGGTTAGAACTCTGCTCCTGTCCCCCACCCGCCTGGCAAGCACCCACACATCTTTCAAGGTTCAATTAATGATATTATTAATAATAGAAGCTAAGATTTACTGGGTGCTTACTATGTGCCAAGTTCTTTGCATGTGTTATCCATCCAATTGAACCCTCACAGTGGCCCTGTGCTCCCCATCCCTTTGTAGTCCTCCTTTCACATTAATTTATTAAGTCAGTCTATTGGTAAATGGTCACCCTGTGCCAGGCATTCTTCTGAGGTACAGAGGCTGGGATGGGATGGAGCATGGGCTGGAACCCAGGCTGTCCGAACCCAGGGTCTTTGCTTTTAGCCTCTGTGATTGACAATCTATCTCTATCACATCTTTGGCAGTGTTGCCAAAGTCCTTCCAGCCATCCCCTCACCTCCACTGCTGCCCGCTCCCCCTTCTCTGCTTCACTGTGTCTGTGAAGTATTATTGCTTATTGGACTGTCTACCTCTCCTGGACTGTAAAGGAATCACTTAGAAATGCGTTCATTTTAAAAAGTAGCCAAAACCCCAATATGTAGGAATTTACCTTTCTCACTTAGCAAAAAAGGAAGTAGGCTGTTTTTAGTGCAGTTCAGTAGCTCAGTATTATCAGAGAAGTGTCTCTATTCTTTTTAGACCTTTTTCTCATGGCAGCAATTTGGCCACTATGGCTCTAGTCATCACATCTGAGTTCAAGGCAAGAAGACTTTTTTTTTTTTGGATACAGGGGATTGAAACTCGGGGCACTTAACCACTGAGCCACATCCCCAGCCCTTTTTTGTATTTTATTACAAAAAGGTTGCTTAGAACCTCTCTAAGTTGCAGAGGTGGACTTTGAACTCATGATCCTCATGCCTCAGACTCCCAAACCTCTGGGATTAACAGGCGTGTGCCACCATGCCCGGCAATAAGCCCTTCTTAATCATCAAAGTGAAGAAAGCCTGACCAGATGCCCCAGGATGCTTCACTTGGGTCTCACTGGCTAGAATGATGTCAAATGGCCACTACTGGTAGTAAAAGAGACAGAGAAAGTAGGTATCTTGCCTGGAACAGGGACCATTGCCACCTCATGTGAAACCAAGGTAATGGTACTTCGGAGCCTGAGGCAGGAGGATCCAAGTTCAAGACCAACTAAGCAAGACACTCACTGTCTCAAAATAAAATTTAAAAAGGACTGGGGATCTAGCTCAATGGTAAAGCACTTTGCCTAGCATGCACAAGGCTCAGAGTCCAATCCCTAGTACCAAAAAAATTTTTAAATAAAAAATAAAGCCAAAGTAATGGAAGCAGGGAAATGGATACTAGGTAGAAAACAAGCAGTGTCTTCTGGTGTCCTGGGGATCAGAAACCAAGCATTTATTTCTTCCAAATTCCCAGAATCTGGAGGCTCTGTAATTGTTTCATATTATAGCCTTCCAAGCTTTCTTCCATGTATGTATAGACCTTTTTATTTTTTCCAAACATATAATACTGTACATTGCTATCATTAATCTTTTTCACTTAACAAGATGGTGTACATCTTGTTGTATTTATCTATGGTGCCGGGGATTGAACCTGGGGGCATCTACCACTGAGCTGTATCCCTAATCCCTTTTTATTAAATTTGAGACAGAATCTCACTAAGTTGCCCATGCTGGCCTTGAACTTGTGATCCTCCTAAGTCACTGAAATTATGGGTATACGCCACTATACCTGGATATCATCCATATAATTTTATTTTTTGTGGTGTGTGGGATTGAACCCAGGACCTCATGCATGCTAGGCCAGTGCTCTACCAACTGAACTATATCCCCAGCCCCATCCACATAATTTCCTCCCACATTTTTTTTTTTTTTTAACCTAGGGGCACTTTGCCACTGAGCTACATCCCCAGACTTTTTTATTTTTTATTTTGAGACAGGATCTTACTGAGTTGCTTAGGTCCTCACTACATTGTTGAGACTGTCTTTGAACTTGAGATCCTCCTTAGTCTCCCAAGTCACTGGGAGAAACCCTCACCAATTTGATAGGGAAATTACAACAAAGAAGGGGAAGTAGTTTGTATTTTCTTTGTTTACAAGTGAGGTTCGCATTTTTAAAAATGTATCTGTTGAGCATTTTTAGTTTTCTTTTTAATTTTCTGTTCATGTCCCTTGCTCATTTAGAAAGTTGAGGTTTTCACTTTTTTCCTCATTGGTTTGTATAAGTACTTTACATACCCAGATATTGTTGTATGACGAACACAGAGGAAGTTGGTAGGAGAGAGTGCATCTGAGCTGAACTTGAAAGCTAAATAGGCTTTTAGCAGATAAACAAGGACTGAGTGTTCTAGGCCCTGGAATAGCATGTGCAAAGACCCAGGAGTGCCTGTGTTTGGGGACTGTATTCATTACCTAGTGCTGCCAAAATAGATGACCACGAAATTGGTAAGTTAAAACAATAGAAATTTATTCTCCACACTCTGGAGGCCAGAAATCCTCAATCAAGGGGTGGGCAGGTCCCTCCCAAGCTACTGGGGAGAATTCTTGCCTCTTCTGGCTTCTGGCGGCTCCAGGTGTTCCTTGGCCTGTGGCGGCTTCACTCCAGTCTCCACGCAGCTTCCTCTGTGTCTACATCTCCCCTTCCGCTTCTCTGAAGGACAAGTGGGGATTTGGGCCCCACCCTGTTAATCTAAAATGATCTCATCTCAAGATCCTGAACTTGATTACATCTAACAAAATCACATTCACAGGTACCAGAGGTTAAGATTTGGGCATCTGTTTTGGGGGTGCCACTACTTAACCCACTACAGGAACCTAGAAGTCTTACAGGGCAGAAGTATATTCCTATAAAGTAGAGGCAGGTGCCATCCAAGAAGGGCTCTGGACTGAGGAGTTTGGGTTGTGACCAAGTAAATGGAGACCAGGTTTGCAATCCGGCTGCTGCAGGGAGTGTTGGAATCATCCTATAAGAGTTGGTGAGCAGCTGGGATGGTGGCTCAGTGGTAGAGCACTTGCCTCGCACTTGTGAGGCACTGGGTTTGATCCTCAGCACCACATAAAATGAATAAGTAAAGTAAAGCTATTGTGTTCATCTACAATTTAAAAATTAAAAAAAAGAGTCGGTGAGGCTGGGAAGGAGAAGGGAGAGTGGGGTGTAGGAGATGAGCCATAGGAAGGAGGAGGAATCTGGGAAGACTCCTAGGTTTCCTACTTGAATGATCTTGTATCTTTTTTTTTGTCATTGTGTTTTTTTTTTTAATTGTTTTTAATTGTTGATAAATCTTCATTTTATTTATTTGTATGCTGTGCTGAGAATCAAACCCAGGGCCTCACACGTACTAGGCAAGCACTCTACTACTGAGCCCCAGCCCCAGCCCCAATCTTGGGTCTTAACTTCAGGAAAAGCTTGGGTTTGAGGTTGCTGAAGGGAAGAGGCCCAGGAAATAATCAGAGATGAATCTGCTGCCAGAACTCTCTCTGGATTACAGATGTGTACCACTGCACCTGGGTGGCAGGCATAGCATTAACTGAAGTTCAGTATTCAGGAACTGCATAGATCTGAAGAGTCCCGCTTGATGAACTGCGATGAATGCGTCCACCCTTGTCTTCCGAATTCCTCTCAGAATACAGAACAGTTCCATCAGTCCAGGAAGTTCCCTTGTGCCCACTCGAGTCAGTCCTGTCCCTGCTCCACCCCAGAGGCAACGATCATTTTGATTTTTTTCAACCATAGATTAATTCTGTCTATTCGAGGACTTCATTTAACAAAACACAGGATGTGCTCTTTTGCGTCTGACTTCTTTCACTTAGTATAATGTCTGTGAGAGTCATTTATGTTGTTTTACCTTTTTGTTGATAAGTGCAATTCTATTGTAAGGATCTATAAGGGACACCAATATCTTTAAAGGGGTTGTGGCAGTGAAAGATTTCACCAAAGAGACTGAAAAGGAATAACGAAGGTCATAGGGAAAAATTAAGTAACAATGGTTTAAAGAACATTGGCATTTTCTCTCTCTCTTGTGTAAAAGCAGTCCAGAGGTAGCCCATCCTGCAGCAGAGATTCCTATCCTGCTCAGCTATCTTCAGTGCTGGCTTCTATTCTCAAGGTCATCTCATGGTTCAGTGTGGCTGCTAGAACTCCAGCCATCCCACCTGCTTTCCATATTGACAACAGAAGGAGGAATAATGAGGGGAATAAGGAGTGCATTTCTTTTAGCAGCTTTTCTTAAAGTCCCACACAAATCCATCTCAGGGTGAAAACTTGATCACATGGCCCACAGCATTAGGAAAAGTAGTTTTTTAACTGGTCACTGGGCATACTGCCACTTCAAATACAATGGGATCTCTGTTACCAAGAGGGAAATGGAATTGACTGTCACTTCATCTGCCTTTTCTTTCTTTAGAGACCCGGTGGCCAAGCTGCAGTCCAGTTGGCGTTCCCACCTGTGGCCTTGGTAGGCTGAAGCCTGTGCTTGGCAGGTTTCCTTCTCCCCCAGGGCTCCTTCTTTCTTGAAACATTGGTTTCTCAATCTTTTTCTGTATTCCTTTTCCTGGCAAGTGTCTCCTGGCCTCTTGGGATTTTATGGAGGGTAGGAATGAAAGAGGAATGCTCTAGGAATGCTTGTAGAGAGCTCTCTGGACCTTGTCCCCATCCTGCCTGCCCGCTGTGCTGGCAGTCCATCTTTGGGCTCTCCTGTTCCCCTTCGTTGGGTCTCTCCTATCAGGAGGGCAGAGTAGGAGGATTTCTCTGGAGGGAACTTCAAAGGGGAAAGGATGGCTTCGAGGCAGGCAGACAGGTCTGGGTTCGGTTCTTTCTGTGTCCATAGGTAAATGTCTCTGGGACTCAGTTACTTTCTCTGTGAATTAGGGGAATAAGAACCTCCCAGATGTACAGCCAGAGGAATGAGAATTTATGCTCCATTTGTGTACAATGTGTCAAAATTCTTTCTACTGTCATGTATAACCAATTAGAACAAGTAAAAAATTAATAAAATTTTTTAAAAAAACTTCACAGTTAAGTTGAAAGGCAGGGGACCTGGTCATCTGTCCCTCTGATACATTGTGCCCACCTAGGGGAAGGCCAGCAGAGACCTTCCTCCCTGTGGGGTTCCATGTTGTGAGGTGAAGGTGAGACAGGCCACCTTCCCTGTCATCTTTTCTGCTCATGGGAAATACCTGGAGAGTGAGGGCTTCATTCCCATGACCCCTGGTGTGACCTGCTGGAATCTAAACTGTTGAACAGACCAAGATCCACTCTAGCTCACTTCCCCCAGCCTTGACACCAACCTGGAGCCTGCTGGAGGAGAGATGGAGGTCAACCTGATATCTCGAGTCCCTCCTGAGCTTGCCCAAGTGAGCAGGTCTCTCCAGACAGCCAGGCCCCTCAGTGCCAGACTCTGCAGACCTGACGCTGCCTTTCTCCTTCCTCCTGTCCCTGGAAATACTAGAGTCTGCTCACCTCCTGCCGGCCACAGACACGGGCCTTGTGGCCTGAAGGGGCAGTGGACCTGTTTCCTGAATATATGGCATACACATCTCAGTGCCTGGGTTGTCATTAGGGCCTGTGTTCTTCTTGTGCATGGCCTGTCTTAGGAAATAAATAGCCCATGTTCCCTGACAGCTTAATAGGTCATCAGTTCAGAGACTGGAGAGGACATCAGCAGAAGCAGGTGCAGGGAGCCTGGGGGAAGCTCTCGGCTGCCAAAGGGCCAGATTGGACTGAGTGTGGCCGTGGCTGGGTGCCCTGGTGACCTGTTGACACCATTCTTAGGCTGCTGGCTGCCTGGGGACCGGTGTGTTGTGACAGAAGAGGAGGAGTCAGGGTCTCTGCAGAAAACTTGGCTAGCTAGGGCCTGGCTCAGACGTCAGACCTGAGCCTGACGGTGCATTTCCTCTCATTCATTCCTGCCACACACACTTGCCGTGAGTCTGCTGTGGGTTGGCCAGGGGTGCTGGGCACACAGTGATGGCTGAGATACTCATTTCCTGTCCCAGGGGCTCAGGAACAAACAGGCAGGGCCAAGAAGGACACCAGCATGCCATGTGCTATAAGTGCTCTGAGCTGGTATGCCAGGGAGGATGCAATGTCTGAGCAGACAATGGGACAGACGCCGCCAGACTCCTCCCCACGCTGGGCATGACCCCAAGATACTGGGCCACTCCTCCCATCTCGAAGATGCTCAGGACTATTTAACAATTGTATGCAGCTTCTGGGCAGTCCAGCGTGCAGGAGAGACGTGAGGCTATCTGGGAGCTCAGAGGGACAGACTGTAACCTTTATGTCCCCCCTACACACTATGGTGCCAGCTGTTATTGTTCTCCAAAGGTTATGCTCTTAGCCCCTGGCCAGTGATGAGTTAGAGAGGAGTCCCTGCATCTCCAGAAAGTGGCCCCAGCCTGAGGAGATCCAACACCAGCCAGCTGAAAGCAGCCCTGCCGGACCTTGCCCTGGCCTCTCCATTCTGGGCTGGTGGAATGCAAACAGGCCAAGGGGTAGTGATTGGGCAAGTTGGAAGGCCCTCACCCTGCTAGAGGAGAGCTCCCCAGCCAGTGTGTGATGCAGGGGCCTGTGTGAGGCTGCCCCTGTAACCCTTTCAGTGCCAAGCCCTGGTGCTACCCTGTCCCCTGATGGTCCAATCCTCGGCTGGGGGGGTTGCACGTGGGCTCTGGAGCCCAACGGGCTGACAAGCACTGAGGGGGTTAACACAGCTCGACTTCCTGTTGTGTTCCCTTCCCTCCTCCTCTGAAGGAAGCCTACATTGGAATTATAGACATAAGTGCCGGCTTTTGAGGAGTCTGCTGCTCACCGTGTCCCTGCCAGGACTGGGCACAGCCCTCTCGCCCACGTCTGCCTGCCTTGGGCTCTGTCCCGCACCCAGGGCCTGAATTAGAGGGGTGAGGTACCCCTTGGGCTCACTTTCTCAACATCCCTTCCAAGCCTTCCCTGCCCCCCTGGAGGGATGGGACTCAGTGTACAAATGGTACCTAAGGGGGAGGGGCTGAGGAAGTGACATCGCTCTGCCCGCCCCCACTCCTTATTCCCTATAAAAAGCAAAATGGTGACTCAGAGAGGAGAGTTGGAAGCGTCCTGCCTCCTGCTCCCACTGTTAATTTTTAGACGTGGAATTAGGCAGGAGGCAAAGGAAACAACAGCTCGAAATACGCGGCTGACATGCTATTAAGCGGGTGGCAACAGCAGAGCCGCTCCTCCCCAACTCCCAGCAGCCTGTGACCGAGCAGAGCCCGGTGCCTGCTGGCGCTCCCCGCCCCTCCCTAGGCCTGGGCCCCTGCGCAGCCCCTGCCCCGGCCTGGTGTGCATGGTGCGGCCGGGGCCATGGCAGCCGGGGGCCGCCGCCGGCGCCCACTGCGCTACCAGTCCCTGGCAGCCCTTGTGGAGGACTCTCAGTGGCCTTTCCTGTTCCTTGTCTCAGACTTCAGCTACGGGGCCGACGACTACGACGCAGAGGGGCATGAGGAGCAGAAGGGGCCCCCAGAGGGTTCGGAGACCATGCCATACATCGACGAGTCGCCCACCATGTCACCCCAGCTCAGCACCCGCAGCCAGGGTGGTGGGGATGGCATCTCTCCCACCCCACCCGAGGGGCTGGCACCTGGGGTAGGTATACACCTCTTTTCCTTTGGGGTTTTGGGAGAGAAGGCTTCAGGGGAGGGCAATAGAGCAACCTGGGTGTCCTGGGCTGGGCTCTGGGGCCATACTGGGGGAGTATGGACCTGGTGTTCTCGGGACTCTGGTCCTCTCATTCCACTGGGGGCCGCCCTCAGACTACCATTCCTCTTCCCCTACCTGCTGCTCTCTGCCACCCCTGCACCTGACTCCTCTCTTCTATCAGCATCTGCTTCCATACCTCCTGGACAACCAGTCCTCCTCCTCCAGCTTTACCTTGCAGTCTCTCTGCTTGGCAGGGTGGGGAGGAGGCTCCAGGAAAGACCAGACCCTTCTGTCTGCACCCAGGCTGGACAGTGGTTGCATGGGTGGCCTGTGGGTGGTGTATGTCCCGGTGTTGGCCCAGCAGAGGTGAGGCTGGCCCTGTGCTCCCTGAGGGTTGGAAAGGGCTGCTTCTCTAGTCTTGCCTGAGACAGAAGCCCTCCAGCCCTGTGCTCTTGACTCAGAAAAGGAGTAAACCCTGATGGTGTCCACATCTCTTCTTGTCAACAGAGGCAGGAGCTCTGCTTCCAAGAGAAGCATTTTATAAGGAGTATTAAGCATATCCTTCAAGACAGGGCAGGGGATAGGAATGTGTGAAGGGCCACATTGTTGTAATTAATGCTGTTCCTGGTGACAGGGACAGACTCTGGGCCCAGCTTGTGTGTGTGCATCTGAGACACATGAGCCAGCAAGACAGAGATTCCTCAGGGCTCTTTTTCTGGAGTTTGGGAGAAGAATCAAAGCTATTCCTCTTGGTGGTGTGTGAGTGTTTGAGGGGTGAGCTGTAGGAGAGCCTGGTCCTGCTTGATTCAGGCTTGTCCAGGTGTGTTTTGTGGGGGTTCTTTTATTTTCTCTGAAGCCCACAGAAGAGCATCACTGAGAGACTGTGTGATACGTTTCCCCTTTCTGGGGCCTAGCACCCCCACTCCATCTGGAGGCTGCCTGGACTCTACCATTCTGGAGAACCCCCTGCTCCTTCCCACCCTGCACAGGCTCTCACTCCCTCTTCACGCACTGGGGTGGCTGTTATAGCCTTTGGCAACAAGGGCCTTGGCAACCAGCTTCCCACTTGGGGGAAGCCACATTGTTGCCATGGTAACAGAGGCCGCAGAGCTCAGCAGCTGCCAGGAAGTACAAGTTTGGGAAGGGATGGGGGGTGCAGGTGGGAGGTGGAGGGGGTGGGCAAGGGTATTGGTCACCTTCAGGTGCCCCTGAGCTAGCATTCTGGGGTGTTGTTTCTCCAGTGTCCTAAAAAGAGGTGGTGGGTTAGAGAAAACTGTCTTGGACAGGCAGGGACAGGATTTTGTACCCAATGGAGAAGAAGGAATTCTGGGATCTGGACTCCAACCAAAGGGAAGGAAAGGAGAGAACTCTTGCTCCTCATCTCTGCCTTCCAGTCTCAGGCAACTGCAGGGCTCAGAGATGCCCAGGCAGAGACACAGATCTTACCCCACTGTGAGCAGGTGCAGGAAGATGTCCTGTAGCATCTCCGCACAGGGTCAGGTCCTTGCCATTTCCTTTTCCTTTTCTGCCTTCCTGACTGCCTCTTGTCCCTGTTCCTTCCTTGTTAGATTATCTGGTGAAAGGTACTGTCTGGCGCTTCCTCTAGTGAAACAGGTCATACACATCATGGGGAGATGCCCCTATCAGGTACTCTGGAGCTTAGGGCAGTGACTTCACTTTGTGGCTATCCATTTTGCTTGGTAGCTCATAAGGGAATAACCTAATTTGAGGACTTTGAAATTTAGAGTTGCTACAAATTGGCAATTCGCTGAAGTGCTTGGGGCCTCTAATATTGATTTTTACACCTTGGACTAGAAGCCACTCCAGATAGGTGTAGGGAGCAATTTACCCAACTTGGGAATAGCAGTGAAGATTCCAGCCTATGCGTTTCAGCCCTTTCCGCTGCATCGCTGGCCCCACCTAGTGGACACTTCAAGTATTGCTATTTATTTTGGGGTGTCTAGGGGGTGCCCACATCTCTTCCTGAGTACTTGGGGATGTTTTGGTTAAAAAAAAAAAAAAAGAGTCAAGGTTTCTGCAACTTGGCTGATCTCGCTTGGTTGGGCTTCCTGTTGGGAACTTGAGAACAGTGGGAACTTACAGCCAAATCAGATTTTTGTTCTAGATATTCAGATATCTGACCTCTGGCAGAGCCTGGTGACTGAGCCTTCTACATCCAAATATGCAGCCAACTAAACCTGAAAGCTCAAGGATTGGTCTCTGTATTACTCAGGGTTCCTTAGAGAAATAGAAACTGTAAGGGGGGTGTGTGTGTGTGTGTGTGTGTATACACATAATATGTGAAGAGATTTACTAGAAAGAATTGACTCATGTGATTTTGGAGGCTGAAGTCCCAGTCTCTATAGTGGATTGCTTGAGACCCAGAAGAGATAATGTGTAGTTCAAGTCCAAGTCCAGAAGCCTAAGAACCTGAAGAGCCAATGGTAGAAATTCCAATGTGAAAACCAGTGGACTTGATGTCCAAGAAAGCTGATGTTTCAGTTCAAGTCCAAAGGCCAGAAAAGACTAGTGTCCCAACTCTAGCAGTCGGTTAGGAAGAGTCTCCTCTTACTCAGCCTTTTGTTCTACTCAGGTTTTCAGTGGATTGTCTGAAGCCCACCCACACTGAAGAGGGTAATTGGCTTTACTCAGTCTGCAGATTTAAATATTAATCTCGTTCAGAAATACCCTCACAGGCATACTCAGAATAATATTTAGACATATACCTGGGCACCCTGTGGTTCAGTCAAGTTGACTCATAATTCAGCAATCATAGTCTTACTTTCAGCAACCCAGAGAATGGAAAGAACTTGAGTTTTGTTTTTTGTTTTTTGTTTTTTTTTTTGTGGTGCTGGGGTTCGAACCCAGGGCCTTGTGCTTGCAAGGCAAGCACTCTACCAACTGAGCTATATCCCCAGCCCAGAACTTAAGTTTTAGAAAGATGAAAATCTTCTCTCTAGCTGTGAGACATTGCACAAGTGTTGTAATACCACTGAGTCTCAGTTTCCTCATCTCTAATAGCACTGACTATCCTGAAGGACTGTTGAGAGAATGGCCTGGGGCATCTGGCCTGGCTCACTGTGATACTCAGTCCTTGGTGAGTGAGATCTGTTAGACTTTTCTCATCAGCTTTTAGAGATGTGGGGAACCAGGAGCACTGCAAGGACCCAGTCTAGTAAGCACATGCTGCACAAGGAATCTACGTTTGCAGCCCACCTCCTTTCTGGGGTTGGGTCCCTCCTGCTACATGTGGTAGCCCCAGATGTAGCAGAACCTCAGGTGTTGACAGACACATACTTCTCACTCCCCAAAATGCCTTACTCTGTTGCTCTCCTCTTAGTTTGAGCCCACAGAGGTATTGGATGAACCCTAAATCCCAGCCCTTCAGATATTCCCCAGGCCTCGGCGGAGCAGAGCACCCTGGCACAGGGTCAAGGTCACAGACCACTGATGGTTCAGTTCAACTGGGAGTGCCACATTGCATGCTGGGAAGGAGTAGTGGGGACTCTAGCTCAGCTGACATGTGGGGGATTCCTCAGCCAGAACCACAGTCTTGCTCCCCATAGGTCATTAACTCCTGTCTCCCCTCCAGGGAGGTGCAGTATAAAAAGGGCCACAAGGCACAGAGGAGATCTGGGTTCTGTCCCTCCTCTACCACTTTGTAGCTTTGTGACCTTAGGGAGGTTCTTCACCCTCTCTGAGTTCCAGTTTGCTCATCTGTGAAGGTCCTGAGCATTTCCTCCCTCCTGACCTCACACAGCTGTCACGAGTTTTCCATGAGGCGGTGTTAGCAGAATGCTTTGTAAATTGTAAAGTCTGTTCATGGTTCAGACTCCAGCTGGCAGGAGAATCCACTGATAAGGATGGAGGTGAGTTGACATGGTCACTTCTCCCCTTCCTCCATCTCCTCGTCATCATCACAGCTGCAGACCTTGTTGCCCCATTTAAGGTCTACCACAGCCCTGTGAGGTGTGTGCTCTGTCTTCATTCTACAGGTGAGGAAACAGTCTCAGAGGAGACAGAATTGCCTGAGACTGCACTGCCAGTGGCGCTAGAGCTTTATTTAAACTTGGGTCTTTGTGGTGCCGAAGCCCGAGTGGTGCTACCAGGTCCTGCTCAGATGCCCTGTCCCTGTGAAGCTTTTATAACCGGCTGCTGGCCCCCTTGCTGTTTGGGAGGGTCACATAGTTACTTGTGGGATGCATCTGCTGTTATGAGATTGGGAACTCCAATCCCTGATCATCTCTGTGGGCCCCACCGGCAGCTCCCAGGCACTTAGGAGTTCTCAAATAGTGTCTGGAATTGAACCGAGTAGCTCTGGGCAACCATGGAGGAGAAAGGGAGGGTAAGGGCAGTCTCGGAATGAAGCTGGGAAGAATCACTGCTTCTCCCCTTTTCCTCAGTCCCTTCTGAGGGCTTGGGGCTTGGGACTTGGGGGTGAAAAGCAAACAGGTTGTTTCCAAGTGAAGGGGGGAGGGCAAGTGGAGAGTGGCAGCTTCTGAGCTTGCACCCCACTCTGGTCCCTTCATGCTGTGTCCCAGGCCTGGTGAGGTGGCTTGGGGATGGCCATGGTGGAGGTAGATATGCTCTCAGCTCACCAGCCTCCTTGCCTCAGTAACCTTGTTCCCTATTTCTCCCCTTTCTGGGTCTTCAGTCCCTGATGTAAAGAGGAGGATGCTGTCTGGCTCCCACGTGCCAGGTGCTCTGCTAGGGGCCCATGGGCTTCATTGCTACCCAACACCTGCGGCCTCTGGGGGAGTCCCCCCTTTTATACATGAAGAAATTCAAGGGCAGGGTGGGAGGAGGGAAGTCAGAAGTAGGCAGATAACATGCTTGAGTTGTGATCCTCCGTCCCCTTCCTGGCTCACTCTCCCTGTCCTCTCCAGGCCACCCCTCTCTGCTTTTTACACCCTTGACCTCACTCACCCTACCCCTCCAGGGTGTCTTCCCTGACAAACCCGCCTGACTACCCAGCTGATCCTGGTGGCTTTCACATCCTCTCTGGATCCTTCCCTGCTAGTGTGCAGGGGTCCGAGTTCATTAATGTATTTCACATCTGCCAATAAGGCTACTTAGAAAGTAACATTTATTCAATAAAAGTGCGCTAATCTATAGGTTCTGGGCACTGTAGATAGGAGGATTGGTTCAATCGGACCCATTCTCTGTTCTTGAGGCCCTGAAATTTGGGGAGAGACAGGATGTGATGGACCCAAATAATCACACCAACATGATGTTAAATTGCCCCCTGAAACAAGTGCTGTAAAAGCCAGGGGTGTTCAGCCACACAGAGGTGAGACACCTAGGGGCCATATGCTGGATGACCTCTGGACTCTGTGCTCTCTTGGGTGCAAAAGGGCGACAGAGAATCAGTAGAGAGTTATTTCCAGTCACTGTGACCTAGCTAGCTTCTCCACTAGTTGGTGCTAACAAGGCTAGAGTGTTTTTTCTTTCGGATGGAAGATGTTCTTGTTGACCTCCTACTCAGCAGAGTTATGAGCCAGTATCTTCCATCTGGAGGGCCACACGGAACCTTGACCCTCTGGCCTGCGTGGAAGAAAGAAGAGGAAAACTACAAACTGCCAGGCACTGCAGTAGCACTTTATAACTGTCAGCTCATTTGCTCCTCAGCACCACCTTGTGAAGTGGGCACCATTATTTCCCCATTTTATAGATGTAGAAACTAGGCTGCAACCTAGTCAGTGATGGGATAGTGGTAAACCACTGCTCTCTCCCCTCTCCAGAACATGAGCCCAACGCCCTCATTTTACCTCTTCTGGCCCTGTGACTTTGTGCAACCCATTGAGACTCAGCCCCCTCAGCTGTCGATGGAGATCAGTACCTCCTGGGGAGTTAGTTGAGTTTGAACCCTTTCTGGGATGTGAACCCCAGCTCTCTCGCATGTTTCTAGCTCTGGCTACCCTTGGGCCTTCCCCTTCCTGCTGTGGTCCCAACAAGGATGACTCAGTTCTTAGCAGCATTCTTGCTAGGCGAAAGCCCTTCTGGAGAATGCCACCATGGGGAACTCAAGGGAAAGAGAGAGACAAAGGAGAGTGTCGGGAAGGGGGTTATTGCCCTCAGCTTTTTTGCCACTGTGATCAGAAGACCTGACAAGAACGGTTTTAGAGAAGGAAAAATTTATTTGGTGCTCCCAGTTCCAGAGATCTCCGTCCATAGCTGACTCCATTGCTCTGGTCCCAAGATGAGGCAGAACATCATGGTAGAAGAGTGGGAAGGACAATGGTGCACGCCTGTAATCCCAGTTGCTCGGGAGGCTGATCCAGGAGGATTGGGAGTTCAGAGCCAGCCTCAGCAACTTAGTGGGACCTTAGCTACTTTGTGAGACCCTGTCCCTAAATAAAATATAAAAAGAACTGGGGATGTGCTCAGTGGTTAAGTACCCCTGGGTTCAATCACTAGTGCCAAAAAAAGAAAAGGAAAAAGAAAGAGTATGAAGGAGGAGAGCAGCTCAGGACATTACAACCAGGAAGCAGAGAGCTATGCTCACCAGGGATAAAATATATAGGCACACACCCCAGTGTCATACCACTCCAGTCACACCCTCCCTGCCCATAGTTAGCACCCAGTTAACCATTCAAGTAGATTAATGCACTGATCAGGCTAAGGCTCTTGTAACCCAATCATCTCACCTCTAAACTTTCTTGCATTGTCACCCAGGAGTTTTTTGGGGACACCTCAGACCTAGACACTTGATCTGAGCCATTTCCCACTTTGCCAGCATGTCCCTCCCTCCCTGTCCCCTCACAGTGAGCATGTTCCCTTGAAGCTCTAAGCACCCCCTCATGGACACTAACCCACTGCCAGGATCTGTGGACTGAGGAAGAAAGGCAGTACCAGGAAACGCAGACAACATGGGGCTTGCTCACTGTGTTTGGCCCTGCAAATGTTCACCCCTACTCCTTCCTCAGAACCTGGCTTCTGGTTCTGAAGTACATCTCAAGCAGGGGTTGTAATCTGGAAAAGACCAGACAATTCTTTGTTATGAGGGATTGGCCTGCACATTGTAGGTTGTTTAGCGGCATCCCTGACCTCTCCCCACTAAATGCCAGTAGCATCCTCAAGTTAAGTTATGATATTTAAAGGTTATCCAAGGCCAGACCAAGTGGTGCAAGCCTGTAATTCCATTGACTCAGTAGATTGAGGCAGGATTGCAAGTTTGGGGCCTGAAAGGCCGAGACAGGAGGATCGAGAGTTCAAAGCCAGCCTCAGCAACTTAGCAAAGCCCTAAGCAACTCAGTTCTACCCTGTCTCTATATAAAGGCTGGGGATGAGGCTCAGCGGTTTAGCGTCCCTGGGTTCAATCCCCAGTACCAAAAAATAAAATAAAATAATTAAAATAAAAATGGACTAAGGATCATAGCTCAGTGGTAGAACACCCCTGAGTTCAACCCCTAGTACCACAAATAAATAAGTAGATAGATTAAGTTTAAAAATTTGAAAGGACTGGGAATGTAGCTCAGTGGTAAAGCACCCCTGGGTTCACTCCCATTACAATAAAAAAGAAGGAGAAGAAGGTATCCAGACATTGCCAAATGCCTCCTAGAGAGCAAAATCACCCCAGACTGAGAACTGTGACTCTAAAAGGAGGTAGAAAGCTAGGTGTCTAGAATAGCCATTCAAGGCAGGGGTTCCCCTTACCCAGGACATCTGGCATTTACTAAGTGGGAAAACGACAGTGCTGAGAAAAGACTTAGTGAATGGAAATGGCCCCACAGGCTCACCGGTAAGGTGAGCAGCTGCTAGGGAAGATAGGTCCAAGTGCTCAGGTTGGGTAGCTGGTTTCTGTGAACCCAGTTATGTGATATAGAATCCCAGGGCCAGGGGGCACCTACAGCCTAGCCGGGCAGTGTGTTGAAGAGTGACTGGGTCAGGCGTGGGGAGACGGCTAACTTTGCCCCTTCGTACTCTGCATTTGAATTAGGCAGACACTTCCCAGTTAAAATGAAAGAAAACTATCTCGTGTTGTCCTGGAGGACAGGATGAGAATAGAGTTACTGTGAGGCAAGAGTTGAGTACATTAACACCAAGAACAAGGTTTCAGATGCTGGAGCTGTCCTGCAATAGGACAGGTAATGAGCTTCCTGTCCTTGGAAGGATTCAAGCAAAGGCTGGTGACTGAAGGTAGAAAGGAGATTCCTTCACTGGTAGTGGACTTTTATTTTTTTATTTTATTTTTAGTTATAGATGGACACAATACCTTTATTTTATTTATTCATTTTTTATGCAGTGCCCAGTGCCTCACACGTGCTAGGCAAAGTGCTCTACCACTGAGCCACAACCCCAGCCCCTTTTATTTATTTATTTATTTATTTATTTGATTTTGGTACCAGGGATTGAACCCAGGGACACTTAACCACTGAACCACGTCCCCAACCCTTTTTATTTTTTATTTTGATACAGGGCCTCACTAAGTTGCTGAGACTGAACTCCAAGTTGCAATCCTCTTGCTTTAGCCTCCCAAATTGCTGGGAATACAGGCATGTGTCACCATGCCTGACTGGTAGTGTCTTTTGAGTTCCCTTTAGCCCTAGGAGCCCCCTTCACATGACTGTTCCATACCAGCCATCATCTAACCTGAACCCCTTCATTTATCTTCTCAGGTGACCTCTCGCCTTGCCCTGTAAGTCTCCTGGGATTGTTCCCATTCACTAGGATTTTCTGAGCTCCCACCTTTTTGAGGTGACCGAACTGGGAATTGAACCCAGGGGCACTTTACCACTGAGCTACAAACTAGCCCTTTAAATTTTTTTTTTTTTTTTTTTTTTTTTTAGGACAGGGTCTCACTAAGTTGCTGAGACTGTCCTTGAGCTTGCAATTTTGTGCCTTAGCCTCCTAAGCTACTGGCATTAGAGGTATGCACCACCAACCCTGGCCCTGGCACCCACTTTTTACAAGATACTGTTCTGGGTGCTGGGGGGAATTAATCTGAACAAGGGATTCACACATACAAACAAAACTCCTCTATTTCTTTTTGTTTTTAAAACCCTTTTTCTTTTCCTTTTGCTCTTTTATTCCTTTCTTTTTTTGAAGTGCTGGGAATTGAACTCAGGTCTTTGCATATGCTAAGCACCTGCTCTACCACTAAGGTATACCCCATAGCCCCAAATTCCCCTATTTTCAGGTCGTCTGTGCAGCAGCCTTAAAAGATGTAAATACCCGAAGGGGAGGAGGGAATGGGGAGGGGATCATGCTGAAGGTATCCTTGAGAGTGGGTTGTGCTCTGCTGGGACACTGGTCAGGAAGAACATGCTGGGCAAGGGGGCTGTGTACCTTCTGGAATGTGGGGAAGCCACTGGAGGTTTGGGAAAAGGAGAATGGTCTGGTATGGGTGGAACACTGGGTTCATTGGAACAGATAGGAGTTAAGTCTGAGAGCGGGCCAGGGCCCCTTCTTCTGTATTTCTCCCACACACACAGCACCTGCCAAAGAATAGGAGGAATAGCTGGAGCTAGCTGAGGGTGTACACTACCCCATGTGCACCAGTCCTACAGGGGCCCTAGGATAGGTGCTATGATTATGCCCACTTAACAGATGAGGAAACCAATGCACAGGGAGTTTAAATGCCTTGCCCAGGGTTACAGAGCTGGCAAGAGATTTTGGTTTTTGTTTGTTTGTTTGTTTTTTGTTTTGTACTAGGGATTTAACCTAGTAGTGCTTTACCTCTGAGTCATATCTCCAGCCCTTTTTTATGTTTTATTTTGAGACAACTTTTCACTAAGTTGCTTAGGGCCTTGACAAATTGCTGAGGCTGGCCTCAAACTTGCAGTCCTCCTGCCTCAGCCTCCTGAGTTGCTGAGATTACAGGTGTGAGCCACTGTGCCTGGCTGGCAAGAGGATTTTGAACTAGAATTCAAGTCCAGAATTTAAGGGAGTGTTTCTGTTTGTTTTCACATAAACAATGTGGTATACTGTCTTCTACCCAACTTTTGTTTTATGTTATGAACTCCATTCATCTTTTGAGTGACTTCTACTATAACAGAGGAAGGGAAGGAAGAGGAGGGAGCAAGGTTAGCAGAAAGATGGTGAATCTGGTTCTATCTGCAGCTGTAGTGACTCTATCTACCTAGTACTGGCCTCTGGAGGCCAGTTCTCATTGGCCCAAGATCTACTGAACTCCAAAAAGTCTGGAGTGGGGCTTGACCTTCTACCAAGAAAGCTGGGAGAGCCAGGGACAGGCAGAGAGAAGGGAGAAAGTGCTTCAGGCCAAGAAAACTGGAACCAGGCAGAGTGGAGGTGGGAATGTACATGGCCCTTCAGAGGTTATTGTCTGGAGTGTGAGGGGCTGAGTCATCAGCCAGGCCCCACTGCCCTTGTTTGGGCTGATTTAGTGGCTTCCTGCTGGGCACAGAGTGAACAGTGTTTTAGAAAGAGAAATCTGATGTCAGCCAGAGGGATGCATTAAAGAATGGCCATGTCACTCCCTGCTAAAAACCTTCCCATGCCTTCCCTTTGTCTATCAGGTGAAATTCATAACTCCGTATAACTGCCAAGACTGTGTCTGACCTGACCACTTGACCCCTGCCTATACCTCTGCAGCCTCATGACCAGTTCCCTACTGGAATGTGAACTCCACAAGGGTTTGTCAGTTTTGTGACAAAACTTTTGCTTATTGTAGTTCCCAGTGCCTAGAGCATGGTAGGTACTCAGTAAATACTGTGTGAATGAATATGTGAACACTCACTGTCCTCCAGCCAAATTGAGCTCATTTCCTTGGACCTTACATTCTCTATCCTATCTGTCTCCCAGCCCCCATTGGCATGGCTAACTCCTGCTTTTTTTTCAGTGTGAGTTTTCATGTCACCTCCTCCAGGAAGCCTCCAGTGACTTCTCTTTTGCTGCCTCAGATGCACCTCCTTGTACCCTTAGCTTACTCTAAATTCCCAGTCATAATACTTAACATACTTCTTTTTGTGGTGCTGGGGATCCAATCCAGGGCCTTGCGAATGCTAATAAGCATGTGCCCAGCCCCCACACTTCTTTTATAACTTCTTTATTTTCCCTGATTACATCACTAAAAAGTCCAACAACAGAAAAACATAATGTAGAAAATGAAAGTCTCCTTAATTCCCACCCTACAAAGAGAACTGCCAAGAGTTGGTTGTATGGTTCTCATTTTTTTCCATGTATAAACTCTCTCTCTCCCTCTCTCTCTCTCTCTCATATATATATATATATATATATATATATATATATAAAATCAAATATATATATATATAAAATCAAAATGAGATCATGCTATTGGTAGTTATGAAGTTTGCTCATGTTGTTTAGTTAATAAGACTAAGATATCTTGCATACTAGTAATTAAAGTCAACCTTGTTCCTCTTCCTAAACATATGCAGTATATTTCATTCTATGGATATGTGTGATTCATTTAACCAACTCCCCACCCCTTTTCTTTTTTTCTTTTGCAGTGCTGGGAATCCAATCCAGGGCCTTTCTTATACCAACCAAGTACTCTATCACTGAGCTATATCCCCAGCCCTTTTAAATTATTTATTTATTTATTTTTGGTACAGGCATTGAACCCAGAGGCGCTTAAGCACTGAGCTACATCCCCAGTCCTTTTAAAATATTTTATTTAGAGACAGGGTCTGGCTGAGTTGCTTAGGACTTTGCTGAGTTGCTCAGGTTGACTTTGAACTCACAATTTTCCTGCCTCTGGCTCCCAAGCCGCTGGGATTACAGGTCTGAGTCACTGCACCTGCCTTTATTTTTTATTTTGAGACAGAGTCTTGCTAAGTTGTCCTGGCTGGCGTCTAACTGGGATCCTCCTGTCTCAGCCTCTCTTGTTACTGAGATTAGAAGTGCACCACTCTGCCCTGCCAGACCAGTCCACTTTTGATAGACATTTGGGCTCTTTCCAGTCTTCACTGGTATAAGTATTGCTGCAATGAACATCTTTGTACATATACATCTTTGTGTCCTTCTAGAATTTTTTTTTTCAGAGAAATTCCCTAGAGTAAAATTGCTGAGTCAGAGGGCGTGAACATTTAAAATCAACAATAGATATTTCCATGCTACCCTTTCCAGAGGAATTGTACTTCAACTGCATAGTTCTAAAATGTGCCCCTCCCCAGTTCTGCCCTTCCCCTGGCACTGCCCCTCCCTTGGCTCTGCCTTGGGAGTCAGTCACAATGGTCACTCTTCCTCTGAGACCATTAGCTCCACGAAGGTAACATAGTGTCCCCTGTTTGTGACTGCATTCTGAGTGTGAGCATAGTGCTTGGTAATGCACAGCAGACAATTAATACTTGCAGACTGAATCGCAAGGGACTGTGAAAGCGAGGGTACAGGATGAGTGGGAGAGAAGACCATTTGTGGGGAATAACCCGCTGGAGCCTTCCAGATGTGGATTTGGTGGGTGCTTCATTGCCTCTTGGTATCCTTCCAGCTAGCCTCTTCACGTTTGTCTCCTACCCCTTTTCTCTTCTGTCCTGTGAGTATGGCCTCCTGAGTTTCCTTAAAAAAACATTTCATGCCAAACACGGTGGCACACACCTGTAATTCCAGCTACTTGGAGGCTGAGGCTGGAGAATTGCAAGTTCAAGGACAGCCTGAGCTATTTGGCAAAGTCCTGTCACAAAACAAAACAAGAAGGGCTGGGGAGGTAACTCAGTGGTAGAGCATTGCCAAGCATGTGCAAGGCCTTGGGTTCAGTCTCTGGTACTGCATGCACGCACACACACGTGCACACACACAAACTTTCTTCCCTGTGCTTAGAAACCCTTCCCTATGCAGAGTATGGTGGCACAGGCCTATAATCTCAGCAACTCAGGAGGCTGAGGCATGAGAATCTCAAGTTTGAGGCCAGCTTCAGCAACTTAGCAAGACCCTATCTCAAAAGATAAAAAGGGCTAGGGATGTAGCTCAGTGGTAAAGCACTGGTTCAATCCCAGTACCAACAAAGAAGGAAAGAAAGAAAAACTCTTCCCTGCACCCAGGTGACACCCAAAAGCCACTCTCCTGTGAATTTTCCCTCTCTGGCAGGACTGGTCTTTGTCTTGTGTTCCCATCGAGGCTGATGAATAAGAACCATGCCTCGTTTGTTCAGACATTTTTCAAAGAATCAAAAAATTTATAGAGAGAGAATGGGCCAATGGCAGGGGTCCTGTTGCAGATCGTGTGTTTGCCCTGCCAGGCCTTTTCAGGGTCTGAATGAATGGAGCCAGTGAACAGGTAGATGACAGATGACATGGGGAGTCCAAGTGAAGTATGACCAGAATTGTGTAGGTGTGAGGTGCTACAAACCTTGGTTGGGTGGTGGCTTTGGGGAAGGAAAAGAAGGGAGAACCAAAGGAGTTGGTAAAAGGGATGTGTGGGGCCAGAGGGAAGGAAGAGCCATGAGATGGCGGCCCACCAACAAAAGTGGAGAAGCCAAAAGGGGAAGCTGGTTTAGGGAGGAGGAAGGGCCTCCTGGTCTGGATATGTGGAGTTGAGGGACTGCAGCTACATCTCCCAAGTGAGGTGATCCAACTTCTAGTGCAGGTGTCATACCTAGAACCTAGCAAGCTGCTGTTAGCCTAGGAAGAAGGGATGAGTTCTCCAAGGGTAGAGCACAAAGGCCTGAGGCCAGAGGCCTGAGTGGGTGCCTCCACTTGTATAGGAGGCAGGAGAAAGAAGGTCCAGCCTAAGCTAAGGAGCACCTCCATGGCCAAGAGACCTGAGGGCTTTGAGAAAGTCCAGGCGGCAGAGGGGAAGCATAGGAGAACAGGGCCACTGGCTCTGGAACAGGCAGTTTGGGGACCTTTGGAGTGGTTGCTTCTCTGGAGAGGAGGCTCAGGAGCCAGATTGAAGCAGGCAGAGTGTGGAGGACACAGGGAGGAAGCTCAGGTCCAGGACCAACTCAGGGCATTTGTGAGGGAAAGGGAGGGAGAAGTGGGGACTTGTGAGTCACTCCCCCCCAGGGAGAGGTCTGAGGGCCTGTGAGGAGTCCAGTGGAGGGGGCATCCTACTTACTCACTGGAAATTCCAGGCAACTGTAGTGGGGTGGAGCAGAGATGCCTTGAATGTTCAGTGAGTCGCTTCTGTGAGGTTCAAGGTTTTGGGGAAGAATTGGGTGCTGATCCCACCATGCTAGGAGTATGGAGAATAGAGACAGGGATACTCTAGAAGACTGTTAAGGACACCTCATGTTCTCCTGAGTGGAGAAAGGGACACACACAGTTCCTTGGGGTTTTAGTTCTTCTCATGTCTCCTGCTTGTCTGACCCATGTGAGCTCATGCCAGGCACTGGATCCTGCAGGGTGGAAACAGAAGAACCTGTGGCACAGGGCCCCAAGCTGACACACTTGTGCCCTGGGGAATGCCAGGCCTGGTTGTTCCCAAACCCTGGGAACAGCATTACCCGCCCAAACCAAATGAGGAATTGTGGCTGAAAGGGCCCTTCATATGTGCCCTGGCTATTTATAACCCAGCCAGGGCAGGGACAGGGAAAAACCAGGGACTGGAGGGAGAGGGGGTTGGGGTGAGGGGACAGTTCCCTGACCAGGCCTTACAGTCTCTGGGGCCCAGATAACCCATCCCAAATCTCTGTATTTGGTAACAGGATGGATCCTGTGGCCAGCAAGGACAGGTTTTCTACTACTGATAGATCGACAGGAACCCCATCTAGAGCCAGAACTTATACAGAATTTGGGAGGCCGGATAGAAACCATGCCCATTCTTTTCCTTTGCTTCTTTTCTCCACCCAGCTTGGTGGTTCAGCAGAAGGCCTGTTCTCAGCTAAGGTGCTGAGCAGAGAGAAGGTGGCACCACCTGGACCCAGGATGGTGCAGTTTGACTTTCCTTTGGAAATGGTCTTGACAGTTTGACTCTTTATCTGTGGCTGTACAGTTGTCACCTGACAGGGAATGTGATATGTGCATGAGAGATTGGTCATAGACACACCAGGCATTGATAGACAGCCTCAGATTCTGCACTGCCTGGTTGGTGGAACCTAAGATACAGGTTTACACAGATAAATGGTCTTTTAGTAGTGTGTGAAGCTGAATTTGACACCAAGATGCCAGGCCCAGTGAGGAAATGGGACAGGGAACCGTCCCCACACAAGTTATTTGTCTCAAAGAAACAACCCGTTGCAAGAATAAAGGCAACCCTGTAATCTGTGGACCTAATAATTCAGGGCACAGATGTTGTTCACTTAGACCACATAATGTTTTTAAAATCAGGTAAATTATTTGTAGTCATTTTTTAAAGCAGGAGATTTCCCACTTCTCTTCAACAGAGAATAGTAGCCATCCGCTAGAGCCAGGGAGGTTTATCTAGCTTGCCCAGCCCCTACCTGGTTCCTTCACTGATTACCTCACCTGCTTCTTCAGGAGTGCTAGTGTTTGTCACCATTGCCCTTGATGTTCTGTTGTGAAAGAGTTTCCTGAGCCGCCTCTAGACTCCACCCCGCTAGAGTAGAGTTGTGGGCATCTCAGGGATCAAGGCTAGGAGACCAACATGGGGGCTTCACCCTCGGATAAATTTGGTTTCTGTAAGGGTGAGAAGCAAGCTGGGAGTGGGCAGGACTGGCAGTGCTACCTGTCCTAGGTCATATGTGTCCTGGCCTTGTAGAGCTGCTTCTGTTGGGGGAGGCCCCTCTTGAGGGGAAACTCCTCCAAGGAAGTGGCGTTGCTAGTCTTGGTAGCACCTGTAAGTGGCACAGATGGGGATGTGGCACCTGGTTGGTCCGTGGTGCCAGGTGACACGTGCTCAGGACTCTGGCACTCTTGTTGGGGGTAAGGCAGGTCAGGCCCCTTTTTATTGTTACAAAGCATTGTTCACCCATGGATGGTAGGGATGGCAACAGTGGTTTCTCACCAGGCCTGGGCCTCCCCTCCGCTTAGGCGTTGGAGCCTGAGGCCGAGGTGCGAAGGGGGCTCTGGCTTATGAGAGTCCCACGGTGACCGGTGGTGACCAGGTGGAGGGGGGACGGCTGTGCGAGAAAGCTACTCTCCTGCTTCCCCCTGCCTGCCGGCTCTAGCGAGAAGTTGTAAATAAAGCCTGTCTCTGGGAAGCAGACCTCCCCCTGCGCCCGCCCGGCCTGTCTGCGGCCTCCTCCCTCCCTCCTCCTCCGCACCAGAAGCCTCCGCCAGCCGCTTGCCCGGTGACCACAGAGGGAACGAACGGCTCCACCTCGCAAGTCAAGACGTGCATTTCCTGTGTATTCAGAGCAAACGCGAGCCTCCGAGTCCAGAAAGGGCGGGCTTTGTGGGGCCGGGGACGCGGCGGCGGGGCGCCGGGACGGAACCCGGGCAGCGGGCGGCCGGGGCGAGCGGAGCGCGAGGACTGAGCGGCGTCTGGGGCCCCGCCTGCGCGGGACCTGTGCGCTAGCCAGGAAGGGCCGCGGAGGGCGCCTGCAGCTGCGCCGCCCGCCTCTCGACAGTCCGGGTGACAATCCTGAAACGCCGGCGGAGGCCGAGCTCAGCGCGAGAGGCGGCCGGCCCGTGGCCGGCAGGGGCTGCCCGAAGGCCAGGCTTCCCCTTTCGCAGGGTGGGGACGCGCGGGAGGCGGGCCCGCAGCCCTGCGCGCAGGAGGGCTGGAAAGCGGCCGCAGGAAAAGGTTCATAATGGAGCCTTTCATCGGGAGCCGGTGGCCAGGTGCCAGGACTGACTCCGGGGAGGCCAGCATGCTGGTGTAGGCCTGCCCCGCGCTCTTCCCCTCCCGCCCGCCCGCCTGCCTGCCTGCCTGCCTGCCTGCCTGCCTCTCTCCCGGCGGCGGCCGCGGCTGCTGCTGCTGCTGCTGCTGCTGTTGCTGTTGCTGTTGCTGCGTGGACCCTGCTTCCTGTTTGCCCTCCGCGGGCTCCGGCTGCCATGGAAGAGGAAGAGGAGGCAATAGGCTTTTTGGACAAGGTTCTGGAAGATGAAGATGTATTTCTCCTGGAGGAGTGTGAGCTGGGAACCCCGACCAGCCCCGGCTCAGGGTCCCCCTTCTTGATGGCTGTGAAGGTGGGAATGTGACACGCCCTAGATGCTTGTCGGGGAGGGGGCAGGGCTGGCAGCTCTCGACTGCCGCCAAAGCCGTGTGCGGGCAGAAATGGCTGGTGTGTGCACAAGCCTCATGGCTAAGTGGAAGCACCTCACTCAGTGTGAGAGGGGCTGGCGCATGCCTGGGAGGGGAACCGAGGGCTGTGCTCTCCTGGCAGCTGTTCCTGGGGGAGAGGTTTCGTGCTTGCCCCCACTGCACCAGTTGTCCTTAGGGGCAGTGACTGTGGGCATTCCTCTCCCCCAGCTGTGCTGGGGGCTCTTTCTGGCCGTGACATGAGTCACTTGGTGGGCTGTCAGTGGTATGAGCCTGCTTCCCCCAGAGGAGATGGCTGACTTGAAACCGGTGGGCAATAATTCATTGTTTCCATGGCAACCGGAGGATAAGGGCACTCAAGAAGTGCAGGCTAAGGAAGCCACCCCTTTTCCTAGTGAGGATACTGGGGACTTGGTGTCTTGACTGAGGCAAGAGAGCAGTTGCAGAGGTCAAGAGCCAGAGGTCACTGGGCTTCCTTGAAGGAAAATAATTGAATCAGCTGAAGAGGTGGAGGTAACAACTGCCTTTGAGACACCAGCCAGATAGGTAGGTGCTTTTCCCAAAGTTGGCATACGCAAGAAACATCTGCTGGACCAGCCCACCCACTCCAGTGTTTCAGAGTTCTCTACAGCCCTGCACCTGGAGGCAGAGCTGGAGGGGAATGGTTACACCAACCCCCTGGCCTTCCTCCCCCTCCGGAGGGCATGCACCCCCCGGAACACCAGCTCTGCCCTGGTCTGGCATGACACACCATGCTGGGTTTTCTTTTACCTGGACCCACCTCTAAGAGCTCTACCTCAGCTGTTTCTCAGCTCCCCTCTTCTGTGGCTAGAAGGAAGGGCCCTCCAGGACTGTGGCAGAGTTTGCACACTGCGAAGCCAGGCTGCCTAACAGCAGGTGGGCCCCTAGAGGGCGTAGTGCACAGAGCTTTGCTGGGGGTAGGAGGCTGTCTCTGATCCTCTCTGAGCCTTCCCTCACCATCAGATGAGAATCTCAGCCCTGCCCCGCCCACACTACAGCGTGACTCCCAGGAGCTAATGGAGGCAGAAATAGCCTGCAGACTCAGGGTAGGTAGATGGCTGATGTGTGGAGTCTGGGTGGAGCAGTGACTGCAGAGGAGCTGCAATGGGAGGCTGGCCGGGGCTGGCACCCAACCCCTGTGCTTTGATCTGGTGCTGACTTGGAGCACTGGGGGTAAGTCACATGGAGGCCTCTGCAGACTTAGTGTCTGACCAGTCTCCCCACCAGGAACAGGATGGGGGGAAGTCTGAGAATCAAGAGTGCCTGCTGGGAACTTAGCAATGTGTGGGATGGGAGGTTCAGTGGGGTTCCTAAGGGACTTTTCCGAGAAGTCCTCCCCAGCACAGATGTAATCCCGCACAGATGTAATCCCACTCATATGCTACCCCCTGCACCCACCCTTTTCCTGGGTTCTGGCTTATACATCAGTCTTAGTTGATGTTTTACACTGTTCAGAACTCTAGATATCTACCTCCTCAGTTATGTCCTATTCTCCTCAAGGGCAAGTACCATGTTATCCTCACTGCTGAACATGACGTGGAGCTTGGTGTGTGTGGCTGGTGCCAGTGAGAATTTGTGAAACCAGTGAGCCTCATTGAGACCTGCAAAGGGTGTACCTTGGCCTTGTTGCATCTGAGAGGTGTTCTCAGGAGGCGGTATGTGACTGACAAGGGGGCCCAGACACATATTACTCCTAAAATTGCCTCTCCTCCCAGGTCCCCTTGATGCCTAGATGGAGTTTTCTCCTCCTTTCCTGGAGTTGTCTCCATCACGGGAGCAGGGGTTCCTTCCTGAGTGCTGGGGAATTTCAGGCTCCCTGGCTCATCCTGAACACCTCTCCCAAGCCCTTCTTTTTCACCAGGCCTGACCTCAGGCAGGATGACAGGCAGGGTCTGTGAAGGGGGAAAGAAAACTCTTTAATTCATTCAACAAATGCAGTCAGGTTATGTTGTATTCAGAGCATCCCTCCAGGATGTGATGAGGTAAACAAGGCATTATCCTTCTCACAAAGAGCAGAGCAAGGGTTGGCAAGTGTTCAGGTGACAGAGAATGAGAACACAGTCAAGGTATGAGAGGTGTTCTTATAAAAGGGTATCAGATTCAGAGGCGACACCACTTCTGTTTGAGTCTGTGATAGACTGGGTGCATGTGTGCACTGTGAGTGTGCATGTGTGTTCCCAGTGTGTATGGCCAAGGGGCCTTTCTGGATGGTGCGCTCGTGTTGGGCTGCAGACGATCTTGGCTCACTCCTCCAAGGCAGCTGGTAGGAATCCAAGGCAATTCGCTCTTTGCTATTACTTTGCTTCAGGGGTACTTACCTTTAACAGTAGTTGTGTTGCTGAGCATGTGCTCAAATGCCAGTCCTATAAATCAATTCTGATTTTAGTGTAGTTTCCGAGATGCTTCATCTTCCTGGGGGACAGATGTGAAGCTGGCAATGGTTTTCTTCAGAGCTGTAACTGGAGTTTGCTGCATCTCAACCCAGATTTCCTTTTGAGGAGTTAATGATCTGGAAACTCATAATGCAGATACTGATAGCAACATCACCTCCCATCTGTAAAACGGTGTATACTTTCCCAAAATCTTTTCGTGCAGTTCTATTTAAAGGTTCATAGGGCTGGCGGGCGGGGACTTGTGGAAGCTGCTATTTCAAGGAACTCATTTGTCAGGAATAAAAGCCCTTTTATAGAGCACATTAACCCTTCAGGTGTTATTCTGTGCCAAGTTTTAATGGTTTGTGTGAAATGCCTGTGCTTCTGTTTCACCTGCCCAGGTCTCTCCTGCCTCTACATGCAGTAAGGGCCCTGCCTCTGTCCCCCATTGGGTGTTTCCTGCAGTGTGAGCCACATAGGTGCTGATTTGAGGGATGATTTTAGGTGGCACTTGGATATGTTTTTTTCATTTTAATTGTTAAGTATGTATTTTAATGTGTTATTTAAAAAAAAATCACTTGCATATCTTTCCTGTGATTTCAGCTCTAAGTCCTATGATAAGACTCTTCTTTTAAAAAGTCAGTTGTTGTGAAGAACAATACTAAGTGGTATGAGAGTATGGCAAAGCTGTAAAGTTGAGTTAGGAACAACTGCTTGGCCCCTATGGGTTCTGCCTAAAACTTTAGACACCAGCAGAGAGCCCAGAACATGAAGAGGGAACAGCTGGAAGTTGGTCTTTATCCTCCATCCCCTCTCCTCTTTGCTCTGAGTTCTGCCAAGGAAGTAGTTGAAAGAGACATGTAGCTCAGAGAGGGCCCAGCTGTCCTGAGGTTGATGCTTGGCTTGGTTTTAAGTCCCTGGGCATGTGCAGTACCTCTGACCCCAGTGGTATCTACTTTGAGCAGATCTGCTTGGTGCTCCTTGCAAGCTGATATGGGTCCTTGGGCCAAAGTCTGCTGTCTGCAATCTCAGTCTCTGGCTTTGAAGCACAACCAGAGAGTCAGCCCTGCCTGTTTAGTCCTTACTGTTGTCTTGGAGGAGATCGAGGCTCCTAGAGAGATTGTTTCTTGGTTTGGCCTAGAACCAAACCTTCAGAGGCTTTATTTAGCTCTGTGGAAGCCCAGGCCAGAGCTGACTAAGGTTTATTCGTAGATACTGCCCCTATCATAGTGACCTGATGTCCTTGATTTGGGAATCTCAAGCTGATAGACTTTCATCTGAATGAGCCCACCAGGGTTGTGTTTTGTGAGCTCTGGAGAGGAAGAGGGGACACTTGGAAGGGGGCTTTCCTATGCTGCGAACTGGTTAGCAGCATGGCAGAGCCTATGCTCTGACCTCTTCAGAGGACTTGTCCAAGGGATTCTGCTATGTGGACCCTTCTGGAGAGCTTGTTGGGGACAGAAACTATTTCTTTCACCTTTGCGTTCCAGTGCCTGGCATGTCATAGAGAGGAGTGAGTGAATGTTGAGCCCTGGTGTTTTATGAGATAGGAATAACCCCAGAGGGACTGAAGAAATAGTTCTAATGTGGGGTGTAGAGAAAGCAAAGATGAAATAGGTCTTAGTTGGTAACTGAGCAATAGACCTGTTAGTAAAATGTACAGAATTTAATTTCACATCATTAAATTACCTAATGCCTCCACCCCATCCTAGCCAAAACTTCAGAGGGAATGTAGCCCAGAGTAGGGATTCTTCCCTGAGCTGTCCTCTCAAAACCAGCGTTCAGGATTAGATCATGAGGTGGGAGCCATGAAGAGAGGCTCTTGCTGACATGGCTGGCACAGGGTCTGAGGGGCCTTGCTGGTGCCAGGCTGAGGGCCTTTTTGGGGCTGGGATTGCCAATTACCTGGGGTCCTGGTCCAGCCAACTCTGCCGTTCAGCCCATAGTGTACCCCAGGGGATGTCCTTTAGAGGGTATTTGCCAAGGCCTCAGGCAAATCTTTGGTTGGCAGAGAGCAGGAAGGAAGTGGGGCATGGTGGGGGAGTGTGAGCCCCTTTGTGGAGGGGTCTGTCAGACTTGGATGGCAGTGGCCTTGGATCTGACCTCAAGGGGCTGAAGACCCTGCTCTAGACTCTGATCTTGTGCCTAAGTGTGTGCTGGAGGCTGTGCTGTCTCTGAGCAGCTGGCAGTTTGCTCTGTGTGCCTCAGGGAGATAATGGCAATACCTACCAGATTGTGAGATTGCAGCAAAAAGCATTTAGCACAGTGTCTCTGTAGCCATCAATAAAAAACTATTGTTCTTCTTAAAAGCTGGAGGTCCACACAAACTGCCACAAACTTAATGGCTTAAAACAAAATAGATTGTGTTCCTTATACAGGTCATAAAAAGGCTCAGCATATTTGCATTGCTTCTGGAAGCTCTAAGGAATGAATTCATTTCCTAGCCTTTTCTAGCTTTTAAAGACCCTCAACATTCCTTGATTCCCTGTCCCATCTTCTGTCTTCAAAGGTAGCAGTGTAAGCCAGGCATGGTGACACCCTTCTAATGCCAGAGACTCTAGAGGCTGAGGCAGGAGGATTGCAACTTTAAGGGTGGCCTTAGCAACTTCGTGAGATCCTGTCTGAAAATAAAAAATGAAAAGGGATGTAGTTCAGTGGTAGTACTTCAATCCCCAGGGGATTCAATCCTCAGAACCACCAAAAACAAGCAACAAACAACAAAATAAACCTAACGGTGTAGCATCTTCCAGACTCCCTCCTTCTCTTGTCACATTGTATTTTCTTTAACTCTGCCCCTTCTTCCTCCTCCTTATAAGGACCCCTCTGATTATAGAGGGCCTAGATAATCCAGGAACCCATCTCAAATTTAATCACATCTGCAAGATTACTTTTGTCATTAAAGTAATGTATTCACAGGTTTTAGGGATTAGGATGTGGACATCTCTGAGGAGTCATTGTTCTTTCTACCTGGGGGGTCAGATATCATTTTAGAGACTTTAGGGACAGTGGCCTCTACACAGATCTACCAGTTGGGTTGCTCGTGGGCAGCAAAGTGTTAATTAAGCCCCTCACCTGTGGGAAAGGCGGAAAGAATGGCTTGGGAAAACCTGTGAGGACACACTGGGGCACGTGTCCAGTTAGGAGAAAGTAGCTCTTGTCAGGGGTTTATGAGATTTCTGATGGTGTCGTGCTTTTCCCAGCTGACATCAGGGTATGCATTTGGTGCCCAGGAAGGATCTGTTTGAGATGACACACAAACGCCCAATGCTTGAAAAAGAAATAGGAGAGTGGGAATTCCTCAGAGCAGTGGAAACAAAGAATTGGTAGAACTGGGTTGGAATCCCAGCTCCACCACGTCCTGGCCACGTGACTGGGGTCCTTCCCTTCCCTCTTTGTAAACATAATTTATTTCCATTTGTATAATGAGAAAATACAGAATCCATTTCAGTAGGATTTTGAAGACTGAGAATGTGGAAAAGATGTGCAAGCCCCAGTAAATGTCAGGTGTGTCCCGTGGTGCTGCCCTCAGGGAAGAGAGGCCGAGAGGCAGGTGCTGCAAAGCTCAGAAGTTCCTGGGCAGGTAACAAGGTGCTGCAGGCTAGGGTGGTCCCGGGAGACTCGAGAAAGAGATAAGATGGCAGCTGTGTCTTTAAGGAGAGGTGTCATTTAGTCAGGAGAAGAATCGGGTGGGAGCAGCAATGGCAGGAACCAAAGTTCAGTGGATGGATGCTTCCAGCATGTTGGATAGATAGATCTCTGAACCATGGGGGACAGAGGAAGGGTAGGGAGACACACCAGGGCCACTGTAGGTGTTTAAAGGATATGCTGGACACACATCACAGATGGTGGTTGTATATTTATTTGTTTGCTATTGTCTTTCTCTCCTACTAGAGTATAAACCACACAAGAGCAGGGACTATTTGTCTGTTTATTTCCCATTGTACCTGTAGAGCCCAACAGACATTCATTAAAAACTTGTTGAATGAATAATAAATAAATGAACAAATAACCTAATCAAATTTTGCATTGTTCATATTAAGTTCTCAACAGGCATCAGACATCAGGTGGTATTCTTAGAAGACTGGTCTAGCTGCCCCAGGTGGATAGGAGGGAGGAGAGCTGGGTAGAGGTCAGTTAGAATCCAGGTGACTGAGTGGGCCTTGGGTTTCAACCACTGCAGAGGGGAGGAGAATCGAAGGGAAGACTTGATGTAAGATGTTGGCAAGGGATTTAGAAATGTGGCAGAGGGAAGGGAGAGAGGGGCCAGGAATGCCTTGTATGGATCCCAGATGATGAGAATAATTACAGATTTTTTCACTGAAGAAAAATTTGGGGGTGCCTAGTACAGGCACTGGGCCAGTTGATGGGTATTCAAGACTGATCTCCACCATAGAGGAGCAGGAATTCAGGAAGCAGAAGGAGTCTAGCTTGGGTCTGTGGCTTACACAACGAGGAAACGCTGAGGGGCTTCCACAGGTAAGCTGGAAGGGCCCTCTGTTGTGGAATCATCCCCCTGCGGGGTAGGAAGATCTCATCAGAAATGGCCACAAGGCTGGGGCTCATGTGCCCACTCCCATTCTCTCTACCCGTTTCTCCCAGTTTATATGTCACTTCCTCTGGGATCCTCTCTATGTCCCCCAGACTTAGATTGTGACCCTTGCTGTGCCCACCCATGTGATTATGCCCTGCCTCAGTCATGACTGATTTTCCATCATATGTGTCTTTAACCCCCCCTCCCCCATTAAACTGCCCACTAGACATGAGGGCAGGTCCTTGGTTGTCCTGCTTACTGTGACAAAGTTGGCTAAGGTGACAGATGGAAGGATGGATGGATGTACAACTGGACGGAGGGGTGGATGAATGGGTGGATAGCAAATAAGGAAAGGAAGAAAAACAATGGAAATAAAGCAAGATGTGAACAGGAATATGGGCGATTGGTTTTGCTTTTATATTTTTGTATTTTTCAAAATTTCTGTAATAACAACTGCCTCTTATTCTTGCGAAAGAGTTTGTTAAGAGAGAAAAACAAAACAAAACAAGGAAACAGTCTTTTTGGGGATTTTGGCCTCTTTCTCACAAGCTGTTGGATTTTGATTTGCTTTCTGCAGGTGGAGGCAGGGAAGGGCCTGGAGATGAGGAAGCTGGTTCTCTCTGGCTTCCTGGCCAGTGAAGAAATCTACATTAACCAGTTGGAAGCCCTCTTACTGGTGAGTATCTGCTCTGGGGCCTTCTTGTTCTACTGTTGGCCAATGTCATGCTCTAAAACTGCTTCTAGAATTGGAGAGGAAAGGGGACCTGCATATGTCCTAACCCTGTTACCCTGCTCTGGGAAGGACAAGAGGAAGAGCATAGGTCAGGGAGCCAAATACTCTCATTGCCCATGACCGTGGTGTTGGCATTGCTCTATCCAGGTGGGCACCTGGCCACCTTCCTCCATGCTGGCTCCTGGCATTCTCTACCAATCAATCAAGTTGAGACCTCTTTGTCATCTTCTGTCAAAGTCATTCCTTCTCCCTGGGAAAGTAGATGTCAGCACCATCCCAGAGACCCTGCGTCAGGAAATTCGAGGTGAAAGCTGTCTGTTATTTTGAGAAGCAGCACAACTCAGGCATTAGACCAACTTGAGTCCTCCAGAGTGATGCCTCCCAGGACCCTTTCCAAGATGGGGGCACTGTTGTGAGAATCAGTTTGGGAGGGCAACATGAAAATGTTTTCCAGAGATCAAACTTCTATGCAGATGTAAGGTGTTTGTGAGTGTGAAGAAAGTGCTTATTAGATGCGTCTGGATATTATGCAGAGTGATTGCAGCATATAAAGTTCTTTCCCCTGGGTGCTTTGCAGTCAAGGTACTATCAGAAAAAGGGAGTTAGAAATGTAAGTGTAGAAAATTAAAACTCCGTCTTACAGGTAAGACACACATTTGTGTATTTGCTATGATGTGAGATGATGTTCCTCAGTGTCCCAGAGATCTTTATTACCCGAGGAATGACTACAGAAGTGCGAAGATACTTCATGATACACTGGGCTGTTTGTGTTCACCCTGCCATTAATTGCAGGCATATTGCACCTCTTAGTGGGTAGTAGGTTGAACCAGCATTTTAAAACAAATGGAAAAAGAAAATATCAATGTGCATCACACACAGTAAGGATTAATACTATTGCAGGAACCCTTGGTTTGTTGCACATGTTTATCTGTATGTATGTATGGATGGATATATATGCATAAATAAGGCCACATTCTTTCTTATACATGTTGAAGATTTGAAACCACTGTCTTTGGAAAGCTATGCATGAGCCCTTGATCCTCTATTTCCTTCTATGAAGATGAAACTGCATTAGCACCCTCTTGTCCACTGAGGATGTGTTTCAAGACCTCCAATGAATGCCTGAAAGCTTGGATACTACTGAATCCTATATATATATTATTTTTTTTCTACATATATGCACCTGTGATAAAGTTTAATTTATAAATTAGACATAGCAAGAGATTAAGAATAATAATAGAATAATTATAGCAATATACTATAATAAAAAGCATGTGAATGTGGCCTCTCTCTCTTGAAGAGTCAAAACAAATATTGACATTTTCAGATATGGTTGACTGCAGGTGACTAAGACTGCAGATGTGCAGGGACTTCAGAAATACTGTTTACCTTCTTTCTCTTCCTGTGTTAGGTCGGGTCATCCTTTGGTACCTAGTACACTGCTGGGTACTGAAGACTCTCAACTCTTAGAAGGCAGACACACTACCAGTTAGACATATGTGAAGAACACCTTATACACTGGATTACCCCAAAAGAGGGCATGGTTGTCACTAACAGGGTGCCTCCCTGAAAGGAATCAGACTGCCTGGCTGTGGATCCTCTCTTCCTTCTTACTAGCTCTTGGCCTTCAGCAGGTGACTGAGTCTCTGTGCCTCCTTTTCTCCATCTATAAACCGGGTACACAAATAGTACTCTTTGTGGAGTTAATGAGGATGACATAAACTTGTACATACAGCTCTTAGAACAGAGCCTGAGCATCACATGACACTGTTATTGTCTCAGGTGCTGGCAGAGAAGACAGGTTAGGGCTTCTTCGTTCCTGTCGACAAGCCCTTTCCCTGAAGGAGGGGGAGGTGCCACCCTCTTCAGAGGCATGCCACTCAGATTCTATCCCGCCCTCTTCATTTGGGCAAAGATAACAGATTTAGGGGCCAAGAGCACTCCTCCTCCCTGCCCTGCCTTTCTAATAGCTTGTGCCCCAAAGGCAAAACTATGAGGCTAGGCACCCCACCCCACCCCAAACTTATTCATTCTGGGTTCCTTCTTGGTTCTTTCTTGAGCAGAGGCCAGAGGGAGTGAGGGAGAGTTGAGGTGGGAGGCCAGGTCTGTGGCTGGAGGGCTTAGAAAGAAGGGGAAGGACCCTCCACAGCCATAGGCTCAGAGGATAAATCTCAGAGATAAGGAGTCAAGCCCTCCCCCTTCTGTGAGCCAGGAGCCCTCCCCCCTCAGCTACTAGAGAGTTAAACCCTCTGTTCTTTGGTGTGGCCTCGCTCCTGGCTGGTTAGGGGGCCGGTTCCCTCAGCTCATGCTCCCCCTCCTGCCCCATTCCCACCACTCTGCTCCTACCTAATGTGTGTCTTTTTTCCGCTTAGCACTTCCTGGTATGCAAAGGGCTGGGCGTGTGTACCCAAGCCTGTACATAACACAGGACAACAGGGACGTCACATAAAGACCTCTGTTCCAGTCCCTGGGGTGCTGGCTGAGGTCATGCTTGGTAATTTTCTGGAACCCTGCTGGTTCCTGGTGGACTCTTTTTACAGACAAGGTCTGGGAACCTGGGCTGAGGTGGGAGGTAGAAAAGGAAGTAGAAAACCAAAACCAAATGCATTGTAATTCTGCATCTCCCAGGCTCTGGGCAGTGGCTGGGTTTCTGTGTATTGCCTGTTCCAGACCACAGGGTGCAGAGCTGCTTTCCATAGCACATCCCACCACTGGGCCAAGAAGTCCACAACCGTCTTCACTGGCCCTCCTTTCTTAGACTCTCATTCTGGCAATTTGCTTTGGAGTTCATAGTCCTGCTGCATCTTGGCTTTCTTATCTGTAAAACAGGTCAATGACATCTCCTCCCTGGGCTCTTGTGAGTAGGAGCCCAGGTGATAGGTTAGCAGACATGTCTGGCAGCCACTAGCACGCCTTCTGGGGTAGGAGGTGGAGGAAGTGGGCAGGTTTCTTTCCCCTGTTTCGAAAGGCCAATTGCTGGGGGACAAAGCAGACATGCCCAACCCTGTCTTCCTGAGAAGCACTCAGGAAGAAATGAAGAGCCAGGGTTGAGGTGGCCCAGGAGCTCTCTCTAAGAATTCTTCCCCAGGAAAATGGAGATCCAGTGTCCCACTCCTGTTCTCTGCAGCAGGATCTAGGAGGAGGGAGGAAGTAACTGGAATGCTAGCCCTGTGGCAGATTAGCAGTGCTGGGTCAAAGCTCAGAAAGGGTCGAGGGGAGCCCTTTGGCCCCTCCTGCCCCTGAGGCTTCACCACATAAAAATAACAGGCCTTAAGGACTTGACCAACCCTTCCCCATCCTACACATGAAATCAAGGGTAGAAGCAAAGGTCCTCAATCTTGTGCGAGAACCGTTTAATACCCCGGGTGCAGGCCGTCCATGTGACTGACCGCCATCGAGCTTCCTTTTCTTCCCCTTTTGTAGACTGAGTGGGAAGTTGAGGAGGAAGCAGAGTAGTTGTGCCTTGTCTTTGTATAGGCAGCAGATGAGCGTCTGCTTCCCTAGCAGCTTCTGAGAAATCTGATCCTTTTTGCATTCCTAGGACTGTCCCTGCCCTCCATTTCCTTTATTCCTTCTGCAGTAGGGATTGCACTGAGACAGGTCAAGGCTGAGTGGTTCTGGGACTCTGGCAACTTGGGCCCCTCCCCTGGATCCTGCATAGAGGTGAAAAGGATAAACATTGCACCCAAGGGCGAGCTCTGCATCCTTCTGCCTGGGTTTGGGAGAATGATTTGCCTTCTTCTGGTACCTTCTGTTTCCCTGCCTGTAAGCTTAACCAGCCCTCAGCCTCCAGCCCCTGACCTGCTCAGATCTTCCCAACCTCCAAGGCCCAGTTCTTGCCTGTCTCTTCTGTGAAGCCCCTGAGCTACTCTGTAACCACCTGGTTGATATTTACAGTCCAAGTTGGGTAATAGCCCTATCTTACTTTGTCTACTAAATTGTTTGATTTGTGTTGATCTGATTTACTCAAATATATTGCAGAGATGATGGATTGTAAAAAATAATCTGAACATTGGACCTCCATCACTCCCCTGCCTAAATCCCTCCAGGGAAAGCTGGGTCAGTGCATGATCCATTGCATCATCAAAGCTGTACTTCTTTCCAGGTGCAGTGGCACATGCCTGTAATCCCAGTGACTCAGGAGGCTAAGGCAGGAGGAAGTCAAGTTTGGGGCCAACCTCAGCAACTTAGCAAGATTCTATCCTAAAATAAAAAGGACTGGGGACATAGTTCAGTGGTAGAGCACCCTGGGTTCAATCCCAGTATCCGGGCCTGCATTCCTTGCCCTGCATGATCTGGCCCTGCCTGTGAGGCATCCAGTTCTGCCTTAAGCCCCTCTTTCCCCCTTACCCGCTGCATACGGGCTCACGGATATGTTCAGCTCCTGTTTTTCACTAAGTTCATTCCTACCTCAGGACCAGGCATTTGGGAAGTCTGTCTGCAATACTGGGCCCTCTTGCTTCCATTTCAGGGTAATGTCCCCTCTTGGAGAAGCTGTCCTTCATCATTCTGTCTCAGGAGGTCCCCTCCTTAGTCCCTTCAGTTTCTTCATTGCACTTACTGCTGTGCGTCATGAGATGTTCGATTTTTTACTTGTGTTTTGTCTGTCTACCCTACTAGGTGGGAAGCCCCATGGGGACAGGGATTGTGCATGTGTTATATACCACTGAATACCCCAGGCCTAGCCTCATCTTGGACATTATTTGTGGGGTGAATAGTAGTAACAGTAGCAGCCCCCACTTGCTGATTGGCATATACTAGATATTTCATGTAAAGCATGACTTTTGATCTTCCCATCAGTTCTCCTAAGAAAATAATACTATCCCAATTTTATAAATGAAACCACTGCTGATGCTAAGCCCAGAGTTGGCAAGTAACTTGCCCACAGCCATTAAGTGGCAGAGTTGGAACTCAAACCCACACTGCCTAGCTTGACCCAACTTGAACCCCATTCCCTTTCCCAGCAAGGACTCCATGCTGAGGGTCATTGGTTCTAGCACTGAGAGGGTCAGCAGAAAAAAGTCTGCTTTACTCTGCCTCCATCATTGTGTGTGGACTTTGTAAAGCCCAGAGGAAGAGGAAGCCCAAAGTCAGAGCGTTGTGTGGGTGTTTGAGTAGAGGAGACGTCCTTTTGTGGACAAGCTTGGGCTCTGCCATCATCAGAGGGAGGATGGAGTAAAGCCTGGCTGGAGGTCTGGCTGCTGTGATCAGCTCAAGCTGGTGGTCATGGCTCAGAGGGAGCCAGCCATGGCTGTGGCCACCCTCCGTGTAGGTGTTCCCACCCACAGCACTTTCAGCAGGGGAGTTGCCCCTTCGCTGCTAGAATGCTTCTCACTACCTTATCCCAGGAGGCAGTGTGGGGGCAGCTCTAATGAGCTCAAACCAGGCCCCTAACTTCTCCCCACTGCTCCTTGGTCTGCAGAGTAACTCAAACTAAGTCTGAGTCCCCTTTCCACACAGCCACCAGATAGAACATCACCCGTATCTGACTTAGTCTTCTCTCTTCCAGGGAAATGTACTCCCCCATGTCCTCTCCACACAGCGGGTTTCCAGACCCTATCCCCTGCAGGGCTTTTGTAGTACAGTCTGGGTATCTTTGGGGTTTTTCTGATTACAAAAGTAGTAGTTGTGCATTGTGGGTGATTTATTTATCCATTTTATTATTATTATTATTTTTTTCCACAACAGAATCTTGCTATTGCCCAGACTAGTCTTGAACTCCTGGACTCAAGTGATCCTCCTATCTCAGCTTCCTGAGTAGTTGGGACCACAGTTGTGTACCAGAGTGCCCAACTTTATCATAGGTGACTTAGAAAACACAGAGGATCACTCTGAAGAGAGCGTACCCAGGATCCATTATTCCAGGCAGTACTGCACAATGGTTCTGAGTTATCATCTGTCACCTCACCTCTCCACTTGCAGGCCCTGGCACATCTTGGTTTAGACACGCGGGGATGATAGATAGGTTTCATTTTCATGTCAACTGAGGCATAGAGAGAGAGTCTGAGAACACAGACAACCATGCTCAGTGGGAAAGATAATTATGATCGCTTAGCAATGTCTGCCACAGGTGTGGGAAGTAGGAGGGTGGCATGTAGCAACCTACTCCTCTCCCTGTGATAAGTGATGGGAAACTGAAACATCAGTGAATCTGAGCTGGTTGTGAGTCCTCAAGTCCTACAACTACATTTTTTTTTTCTTGAAAGGAAACAGCTAAGTAGTTGGGTTCCCAGGCAACCCTCCCTTCCATGGAAGTGTGACAAGAAAGCTTGCGACTCAGAGTATGAGACCATTGTGAGATGTAGATCCTGTGAAATTGATCTGCAAACCCATAGGGGCCATGAGCCGGATGCTGTGAGCTCAGATGGGGGTGGGGGGTGTGCTCTGACTTCTGGGCCACTTTCTGGCTGTCAGGTTCACCTTTGTTGCATATGGCTTGTTGGGGCCTGTGACAAGGGCTCCAAGGTACAAACCACGTTTCAGGTGGCCCTGTTGAGGCAGGACTTGGGCTGCACAAAGCACTAATCAGTGCCACAATCTGCGCTGGGCCGACACTCTGGTTTGTTCACCCCCACCCCCGCTGTTTCTTCCTCTTCCTCTCCCAGCCCATGAAACCCCTGAAGGCCACAGCCACCACATCCCAGCCTGTGCTCACCATCCAGCAGATTGAGACCATCTTCTACAAGATCCAGGACATCTACGAGATCCACAAGGAGTTTTATGACAACCTCTGCCCCAAGGTGCAACAGTGGGACAGCCAGGTCACCATGGGCCACCTCTTCCAGAAGCTGGTGAGTCTCCATGGAGGGAGCAACCCCATGCAGGGTCTTGGTGGGACTGCTAGTATATGGAGAAGGCCTTGGGAGAAGACTAACCAACCTGAGCCTTCTTAGCCTCCTGAAGGCCTGAGTCATCTCTGAGTCCTGGACACAAGGTTTATGGGGCATCTGGTCCTGGAACCTTGACTCCCTGGGAGTGTTTCCAGGGATAGTGGGAAGAGCCCCAGTGCTTCTGGGAGAGGACTGCTCCCCCTGCCCCTTTCTCTTTCCACGGGGGCTCCTCAAGCCAGTCCTGGAATGAAACCTCCCCTGCCAGTCTTTCAGTCCCCTGTCTCTCCATGGACAGAGAGGCATGTACCAGATCGGGGGACAAGGACTGCTCACCTGAGATCTTGAGGATTCACCACATCCCAGTGCTACCTGTGTAAAACTGAGCACTGGTGGAGACTTTACCAGCTAATGATCATCTGTGCAGGTCCCCAGAGCAGAAAGCACCGAGAACCCCACCCCACCCGCTGTTGCAGGGGAAGGAAGCGCATGAGTAGAATTCAGGTGCAGACTCTGTGGGGTGGTGCTCACAGAAGTCTTCTGGTTCCCAGGCCTTCAGTAACCCTCTCTCCTAGCTCTGCCTCTGCCTCTGCTGGAACACCCCCAGAGAGACCTGTGAAGCCTCCACCTGGCTCTCCATGGGCTGTCCCACCATCACTTCTGCAGCCCAGCAGGCAGAGAGGAGTCCGTGGCTCTTTGCTTGTTCCCTGGGTGTGAATGGTTGAGGGGTAGGGTGGAAGCAGTGCCCCCGTTTTTCCTCCCCTGCCCTGACACTAGCTGGTCACTCCTAGGGCCTCAAACTCGGCACGTTCCAAACTAGACTCACTAACTCTGAAGTCACCTGCTCTGCTTCCTGCCTTTATCTCAGTAGTGCCTTTAACTCATCCTGGGCACCTCTTCCTCCCCAGCCTACTTTTACCCTCTCCCTTCTCCCTCATCTCCATGTCCCATAGAGTCCACTTCTTTGATGTCCCTCACAGCTACTGACTTCTTTCCACCCCTCTGACACCCTTCCTCTTGACCACCCTTGACCTTCTCCTGGACCCTTGCCGTGGCCTCATGAGCGACCCTCACCTCCAGTCTGCTCTCCTCCCACTACCCACTACTGCTGGCAGCAGCAAAGATTCATCTGAACCCTAACCAGACCTTGATTCTTCTCTGCTCTGTCCCCCCAGTGACTCCCCGACAGTCACTAAAGGCCAGGTTCCAGGAAAGACTGTGAGACCCCTTGCTTGCTGACCCTCTGGCTGCTACCTCCCTCCCCTTTGTGCCCTCTGTGCCCTCTTACACAGGGCTTTTTGCTCTCAGCTCACACTGCAGACTTTTTCTGACTTCTGCAGACGTGTGGTTCCATCTAATTGAAATGTCTTTCCCTATCTTGTTGGCCTTTTGATCGCCTCCCAGCTTAAAAGTGTCTCCCTCAGAAAAGCTTTTCCCAGCCTCTGTGCTCATCCCTCGTGAGCACTTAGAACTGCCTGTCTCCCCAAAACCACAAGCTCTAGGAGGGCAGACACACTGTATTTCCTTCTCACCAGACCCCCAGAACCAGCCCAGCAGTCAGTACATGAATGAATGTGCCAAGACCTTGACCATTGGATTTGGGGAGGACTGGGGCTTGGAGGGAGACACCTGTGTCCTGATCGAGAGCCTTGCTCTTTAAGACCAGTAGCATTGTGGGGACAAGCACAACTTCTAGAGCCAGGTTACAGCCAAGTTTCAGTCCCAGCTCTGCCACAGATGATCCTGTGACTGGGCAACTTTACTTCTATATGACTCAACTTCCTTTTCTGTAAAATGGGGGTAATAACAGTATTTACCTCAGTGACTTGTTGCAAGAAATAAGTGAGTTAATACCTGAAAAGTGCTTGGAACAGGGCCTGGGAGGTTGTGAATTAGTAAATGTTCAGTGTTCAGCCATTATCATTACTACTGTGGTTATTATTATTACTGTTATTAGGAGTGGGCGCCCCAGAAGGCATCATTGTTTTTTTTTCTTTTTGTACTAGGAATTGAACCCAGGGGTGCTTAACACTGTGCCACATCCCCAGCCCTTTTTTATATTTTATTTGAGACAGGCCTCACTGAGTTGCTGAAACTGACTTTGAACTCATGATCCTCCTGCCTCAGCCTCCCAAGCCACTGAGATTACAGGCATGTGCCACCACACGTGACCTCTTTTTTATTTTTTGAGTCAGGGTCTTGCTAAGGTGCTGAGGCTGGCCTTGGACTTGCCATCCCTCCTGCATCAGTCTCCTGAGTCACTGGGATTATTGGCTTGCACCACTGTGCCCCATAGAAGGCATCATTTCAAGGGAATGTCATAATTCTGATTCTAGTGGCCCCAGATGTTTTCCCTGGTACAGGGATGGTGAACTTCAGTCATGCTTCTCTGGTCTCTGGAGTCTGAAGTAATTGACTTGAGGGAAAGCCTCTTCTCAGCCCTCATGAGGACAGAAGAGTGTAAACCAGTGGTGAGGGCCGAGTAGCCAGAGGACAGTGGAAAGGCTATCCCAATTCTCTTCATCACTTGGACCCAGCTGTCACCAGAGCCTCCTGTTCTGGTCTCAGCTCCACAGGCCCGGTTGTGAGTTTGATACCCACCCCCAGCATCATGAACTAATGCCTGAGACTTCTGGGGCTGTGGGGTTGGCAGGGCTTGGGTAGAGCTGGGGCAAGCTGGGCATCTGGAGGCAGTTTATGTCCAGCTAAAGTCTCTGGGTATTTGATTATTCATTACTGAGAGAAGGGAATTAGCATCTCTGCTGTTTGTTTTATGAGATCACTACAGTGCCAAGCTGCTGTTTCCAAGCAACCTCCACTTTCCAGTTAATGACCCTGGCACGCCAGACCTTGGGCCCTCCAGTGACTGGAGGTGGCAGTTTCCAGGATGGCCTGTGACCTCTGCACATGAACCTATACAAAAATGGCTCCTGCTTTTGGCTTAGTGGAGCATGCCAGCCCGGGCAGCCAGGCTGCATCCTTCTCATGGGAATGGGAGGCATGGAGAGCCTTTTCCTGGAAGACTTCAGTGATTTGCACTCTGCCTTAGGAAGCAGTCGTCTAGCACATCTAGACTACCAGGACTGCCCAGAAAGAACCCAAACTCCTCCTCTTCCTGCCCCTTCCCAGAAATGGTTGTTTTTGTTTGTTTGTTTGTTTGATTTTTAAGTCTAATCCCTGGGGGGTTGGAACCTACACTGCTCCGGCCTTGGCTCCTCCAGGCATCCCAGTTTTCACTGTCCCCTCTGGCTTCTCTGTCCCCCAGCTGCACCAACTTCCATAAAGGGCTTTATCTTTGCACTGGGAGGCTCTTGGCCCAGTTGATAGTGCACCCAACCCACCTGCCCAGCCTCTGGGTCCTTGAACTGCTCAAGATTCTTCAGGGAGCAGAGAAGGCCAGAATTGGACTCTGAGACAGCCACTTTTCCCAGCACCTTGGTGGAAAGTAGAAGCCTTTGATAAAGCCTGGCAGCAGCTGTACCCCCTTGCTACTAATTAAAAAAAAAAAAAAAGCATTTAAACCAGAAAATCTAGAGAATAACATAGCAGACAACTGTGTAGGCACCTCCCAGAATTAACAGATGTTAAACTTGGAAGATAAATACCAAAACTAACTTCCTATTTTCTCTCTCTCTCTCTCTTACTTTCCTTTCTCCCTTCCTTTCTTCTTTTTTCCTTCCTTCCTCCCTCCCTTCTTTCTTTCTTCTGGGGATGAACCGAGGGCCTCTGCCATTGAGCTACACTTCCAATCCCTGGCAAAACTTTACAATCGAAAATTAAAATATTGCACGTGACGGTGAAGTCTTCCCTTCCCTTCCCCTTCTCTCCTAAGGCAGCTGTCGATGTGCATTTGATGTGTACTTTATATACTGTAGTTTATATTTTTACTTCATATCTACATCTTTTTATGACATTACATGTACTTTAAAATTTTGCTTAAGTTTCTATATATGTCACATCTTGCAATTCACTCAGCATTTGCTTCAAAACACATTGGTGTTGCTACATATAAATCTAGTTCATTCATCTGAACTGCTGTGTCTATAGATTCCAGTATTTATGAGCATTTGTTTCTAACCCTTCTACTATCAGAAAGAAGAGAAAGGCAGCAAGTATCCTTATTTACATCTTGGATACACACATATGCAGGCTTTTCAAGAGTAGTGATATCCAACAGAAATAATTACAAGCCATATATATAATTTTAAATGTTCTAGTAATACCCCCCCCCCCAGCAGAGCTGGTGATTGAATCCAGGGCCTCACACATGCTAGGCAAACCTTCTAAAACTGAAATGCATTCCCAGCCCTAGTAACCACATTTTTAAAAAGTGAAAAGGAGGCTAGGAATGTAGCTCAGTGTCAGAGTGCTTGCCTAGCATGTGTGAGGCCCTGGATTCAATCACCAGCACCAAAATAAACAAATAAATGATGCCAGGTACCAGGCACACACATAAAAAGTACCCCCCACCAATAAAAAGAAGAAAGAAGTACACAGGTGAAATTAAATTATTTAAAATTTTTTGTAGTTGTAGATGGACGGCATGCGTTTATTTTATTTATTTTTATGTGGTGCTGAGGTTTGAACCCAGTACCTCACACACAAGAGGCAAGTGCTCTACCACTGGACCACACACAGCCCAACCCGCCCAGGTGAAGTTAATTTTAAGAATATATTTTATGTATTCCAACAGATCCAAATATTATTTCAACATCTAATTCATATTTTAAAATTGGCAAGGTAATTTACATCCTCTATTATGTACTGAACCTTGGGAATCCAGTGTAGATTTTACACATACAGTACATCTCCATTTGCACTGGCCACATTGCTAGCATTCAGTAGCCACATGTAGCTCATGGCCACTGTGTAGGGCAGCATAGTGAGAAGCATAGTACTGTTGTTTCTATTAGAAGTGAATTTGCTACATGGTAGGCTGAACTTGAGCCTATTGTCAGCTTTATTAATTATTGACAAATTTCTCCCCAAATAATTGTACTAACCTATACCTACAGACAGTCTATAAGAGTTCACATTTCCCCACATTCTTGCCAACCCTTGATAGCATCAAATTTTTAAATTTCAACCCTTCTGACCAGTATGCAATAGTATGTCATTGTAGCTTTAGTTTGAATTTCCATCTTTTAGAGAAAATATGTATGTGCAGCCCAGGGAAGACTTCCCATAAATATTTGAGGAATCAAATTAGTGAACCTTCGTTTCTCCTTTTACAGAAAGGAGTGATGGGATTTGTCCTGCTCCCCAGAGGAGGCAAGGCTCTTTGTAGTCACAAGTCAGGGGAAGTTTTGGGTTAAGGGATGGGAACCTGAGGGCCCCTTTAAATGCTGTGCCCCACACTCAGTATGGGAAATGGGGAACTGAGCAGACCATATTATCCACCCCATTCCCCTGTCTCCCTGTGCTCCTGCGAATTACAGTTTGTGAAAGACGAAGAGGCATTAAGGGACTTGCCTGGGATGGTGCTAAAGAAAGCTAAATGTTATGATGAGTTGAATTTCTGGCCTGCCAACAAAGCCTCTGCCCTGTTCTCCTCCCCCTAAGTACCCTCTTATTAACCTTATTGGCTGAGTCCGTTTCCATGGAAACTGTCAAGTTCAAAGGATACTGTAATATGTTCATCCTGCCAGGCCTCCCATTCCCAGCGAGCCCTTTGGAGCTGAGTTAGAGGTTCTGAGTGCTAAGGGAGCTCCAGGAGCTCTGGTTAAGCTTTCATCCATTCATTAATCCTCCCCCAGCCCACTCCCACCCTCCTCTCTGTCCATTCTGTCTTTTCTGTGCAGGCCAGCCAGCTTGGAGTATACAAAGCATTTGTGGATAACTATAAAGTCGCTCTGGAGACAGCGGAGAAGTGCAGCCAGTCCAACAACCAGTTCCAGAAGATCTCAGAGGTAGGAAGCTCCCCACACAGCCTTTCCAACAACCCCAGGCAGCTCGGAGCCTTCCAGCCTTTGCCTGTCTCCTCCCTTGTTCACCAGTCAGGGAAGCCGTTCCCCTCATGGGTAACACTTATCCTGATATTTGCTTTTTGACACCTGACATTTTTCCTCTTAATATAAGAATATCGATTGGTTTGATTTTTTTTTAATCCCATTTCAGGTTAGAGAGAGGAACAGAGAAGGCAAAACATAAAAAGCAGTATTATCCTATATAGTGGTGACCTTGGGCAAGTCACGTCCCTTCTCTTGACCTTTGTTTCTTCTCCTATAGAATGAGCTGTTTGGACTTGTCCAACTCGTCTCAAACTTGCTGGAGCATTGTTCAAAATGCAGATCTCCAGGCACTTTTCCTGCAGCTTCTAATTTCAGAAGTCTTGGGGTGCAGCTCTGCAGTCTACACTCTAACAAGCTCCTGGGTAATTTTTTACTACCAGGAAGATTTGAGACTAGAAGCATGGCATTGCCTGCCATCAGCACTTCTATCCAGAAAGTAGCAAGAAGGGGATCGTACTTTAGGATCCTTCAGCCTGCAGCCCAGTTCATTCTTTATTCAAAACGACCCTAGAGACACCTCTCAAGTCAGGGCAAGGAAACCTCTGTTTCTGGGGAGAGAGCATACTTTCGTAGTTTTGGAAGTCCTGCCAGAAAGTCCTTCTGGTTCCTTTGCTTTCCCTGTCTCACCTCTGATGCCAAAAAAGTTGGTGAGACATGGGATAGTTTTCCTGAAACTACTGGGGTTAAGGGTTATGCCCAAGTTTGGAATCAACATAGAGGCTGCACAAGAGTTGGACAGATAGAGATGAAAGTGTCAACTTGATTATTAGAAAAAAACAGATTGGAACACATGGCTTTGAATCCATAGCCACATGATGCTTGCTAATGCTTTACCTCTGAAAGTAAATGTATCTATTGAATCTAGCAGGAATGGCAAGCCACAGATTCCTCCCTGTGATGGGAGCAGAGCCTGCCCCTCTAACTCAGGGTACAGAGAGGAGAGGCCTGGACTCAATTTCTTCTCCCAAACCCATGGGTCAAATGAGTCACCCTCTTTCCAGGAGGACAGAGCTAGGGTAGGGAGGTCCCTCCAAGTGGAGTCATGAGGCTAGAGAACTAGTGCTTCCCCTCACAGCTTCCAGCCCTCCCCAGGAACAAACTGGGCTCCCCAGCCTGTGTTCAGAGCGGCCCTGCCACAGCTACTTAGATGCCCAGGGCCAGCATGGTCCAAAGAGTGTCTAAAAAGTGCTATTTCCCCTCGTAGCCTGGGCTTATTGCCCATTCTGTGTGCATGGGCAGAAATCCCTACACCCATGCTTAAACCCCTCTCAAAGCTGGCTTGTCCCGAGCCCATGGCCCTCTGCCAGGTGGCTGTTCATCCTGACTCACTGGATGACGCTGTTGCTTCCTGCTGGCGCTGCCACTTAATTACTGCAATTAGGCCTTTCTCCTCTGCAGCAGGAGTGATTTCATACCTCTAGGCTGCACTGGAGGGGGGCATGGAGCAAAATTCCTTAAAGCTGGGAATCCAGGCATCAGGGAAAGAGATGCAGCCCAGAGAAGCTGAGTTAGACACCACACACACACACACACACACACACACACACACACCCCAAGCTCAGTCCCTGAGGGTTTTCTCTGTCTAGAAACAGTTAGCATAGGAAATGAGCTCCTGCTGTCTGGGCATTTCCTTCCTCCTGGCAGAGCAGGCACTATCACCTGGGTACCTGACCTTGGCCTCGCCTCGCCCCTGCCTTCTTAGGACACTCTTTGTCCAGGCTCTGTGCACTCTGCCTGCCAAATGGAGATCGCATTTCAGCTCCAATTGCAGGCTGTACTGTCCTGTTAGCAAGGGCCAGGGCACCTCTCCCTCTAAAGCACATAGGAGAGGTTTGGATGCCATAAACTGTCACTGGAATCTGTTTCCAGCACTCATTCCTGGGTTACTTGGCTTGAACTCCAGGAGGCCATTGTGGTGGCTATTCCTCCCTGCAGTCTCCTCTCTTGTGCCCAGAACAGATATAGGTGGTGGGGAGTGTCAGGGGGCTGGGTTGGTGGTGAGGCCCTGCTCTTTGGGGAGGGTGTAGCCTATGGCCTTCAGCATCTCTGCCCCAGGCCCTCCTCCTCCCTGCTTCCCCTGTGCAGGTGCACAGACCCCTCCTTGTCTCAGGGGCATTCATGCCCCAGGAATTGATTGATTGGCCTGGTGCTTGTCCATTCAAACCCCGGCCCTGGGCCTGATATGTACACATCCATGAGTAGGGTCTTCTGCAGGGGTTCCTAGGGGGTGGGATCCTGCTCTTGCCGTGCCCAGTCTCTGGGAGATCCTAGGAATTGCTGGGCTTCAGGAGACAGGTCTGAGGAATTCCCATTACCTCAGCACTTCCTACCAACTGGTCCAGACCCTGGTACCCAGACTGCCCTTCTTGCCGACACCCCAGCTGCTGGACTCAGGAGGCTCCAGGGAATCTAGATGGCGAGGCAGAGGCACCCTATGACCTTGGGTCTCCTTTGTCTCCTTGCATTTGTTTCAAAGCCCCTCTTCCTATTATGCTCACAGTGGGGGAGGGGAAGAGGGGGACAGACCAGGTAGTGATTCTTTTCCTCCTTCTGGCAGGAACTCAAAGTGAAAGGGCCCAAGGACTCCAAGGACAGCCACACATCAGTCACCATGGAAGGTACTTTGGGGAATTGGGCTGCTTTACGGTTACCTTCCTTTGTCTGGGTTTTGTGAACTACAGGCTGTTTGTGAACATGGTGCCCTCCCTGCTTTGTGTGTGTGTGTGTGTGTGTGTGTGTGTGTGTACGTGCCCGCGCATCCGGGCTCGTTCTCGCACATGCACATGAGAAATCCAGCCTCTCCTCCCCAGGCAGCGGGCCAGCTACAAACGTGCTCCTCCTTAGGATGCCAGCAGGCGCTGGGTCCCTCCTCCCTCCCCTCCCTCCTCCTGCCTCTCCACGCGCCTCCTGCCCTCCCCCTTGCTGGAGAAGCACTTGGAAGAAAGCGGCTGCTTGATTCTGTAGGCTGTGCAGCAGCAGCCGGCAAGGTGGCCGAGTGGCTGGGCTGCTGAGGGGAGCCGGGAGCCGGGAGCAATGGCTACACGCCCCTGCTGCAGGAACAGAGGCTGCCATGGAAATTCTTCTCATCATTCGCTTCTGCTGTAACTGCACTTATGGTAACCCAGGCGCCTCTTCATGGGAGGCATGGGAATTAACCCACTGGGAGGGCAGAGGGTTGGCTGGAATGGGCTTAAATGTAACCAACAGGATTTCAGGGGCAGTAGAGAGAAGGGAGGCTGGGCAAGTGGTTGGATCTGTGTGCACAGCCCTGTGGCCAGTGGAGTTGAAGTCTAGGGGCTGCTCAGGACAGGGTGGCTCTGAAATGGAAGGACCAGTCTAGAAAGGTCCAGGTCTCCCCACAAGGATCTGTGGGGAACTGGTGGCTAAATGTGTGCATGAGAGGCTTTGAGCAACTTCCTCAAGAGGCTAAGGAAATGAAGTGGTAGGCTGTACCTACAGGCACAATAACCCTGAGGCCAGGGAGAGGGTCGGCAGGGGCCAGGTGGAGAGGGGCAGAGGGTGTGGATGGCAACGCCTCGAACCGAGAGGGTGCCAGCCTGGGCTGGAGGGACAAGTTGAGAGTTTCTTTGTTTCCGGAGACAGGAGAGGAGGTTGAGCCGCCAGGGTATTGTGTGCTCGGCACACATGCCGCCTCCTCAGGACTGCGCTGGGGGAGCCAGGAGGGACTGGGTTCCTCCCAGGAGGATTGTTGCTAGCCTCCAGAGACTCTTGAGCTGAGGTTCCCACACTCAGCACAGAAGGTCAGCTCTGGGAGAAGGGGGTGTGGCAGCTGCTTCTTTGTGAAGGTCACACACCCACCCTTTAATGAAAGGGACACGGAGCATCCTGTGTCCTGTTTCCTTAGCTAGGGGCGAGGGTCCCAAGATAGAAATGCGCTGTCCGCCCAGCTGTTGCTCAAAAGAGGCCAAAGTGGGCCTAGGCGGGAGGTGTCCAGAAGCAGGCGGGTCCTGCTCTCCAAGACAAGAAGTGCCTTAGGGATGACCTAAGCTGTGTTTGGCAGGGTGTGAGGGGCAAGTGTGGCCTCCAGGCCAGCTGCTCTGTGCCCATGTGTGTCGGAGCAGCAGGTGGCTGGTTTTAGGACCTTCTTCCCTCCCACCAGGCATTTTGTCTGCACCCTTCTCAATCACTTTGCTTTCCTATCTCCGTGGTAACCTGGGGCTCCTTGTTAAAGGCTGAACTAAGGGGCGGGTGACTGATTGCTGGAGGAGAGATGATGGATGAGGTTTTCTGGGCTCTTTCCCAGAGGACTCTGTGCAGGACTACCTCCCCTTCACCTTCCTGGGCTGACCTGTGTTGAAGTCTGCTCATGATAGAAGCAGCCTCAGAGGCAGCCAGCCTTTCCAGCAGCCCGAGCAGGACAGCTGTGGGCACTGTACTTACAGGATAGAAGCTGCCCTGCCAGCCTCAGCCCCTCAGCTGATTCTGACAGGCTGGGGTCTAGAGGAGAGCGGGACTTGATGCTGGATTGTTCAGAGAGTGAGGGGAAATGCTCTTCTTTGGTCTGGCCTAGGAGTTGGTCAGGTCTCCACTCTGCTTCCCTAAAAGAAAAAGGGAAAAGGTCTCCTTTGCTTCCTCTTCCCTCCACAAAGAAAGCTTAGTCTTCGTGGAACAGGCCCAGGACCTGGAGTTCAGGGTTTCTTTGGTTCCTGCAATACCCTATTTGAAGTCAGCATCAAAGTAGGGAATGAGGAATTAAGAAGCCAGCTCTCAAGAAGGGGGCTCACCCTAGTAACTAGAGGTCATCCCACACACCCCTGGGAAATCTGTCTGAGAACCATCGTGTCATTTATTGAACTTTCACAGGGGTTACCCTCTCCTGAGGAAGAAGGCAGCTCACCATTAGAAGCATAGGTAAACTGAGATCCAAAACCCAGCTACTACTTACGGCCTTGTGATTGTAAGCAAGTCACAGAACGTCTCTGTGCCTCAGTTTTCTCATCTGTAAAATGGGGCTGGTGAAAATTGCTTCCCATTTTAATCACAGGAAGTAATGCACACCAAGCAGTTAACTCAGTGCCATTGGATGGAGTAAATTCTCAGCAAACAGGAGAGAGACCAGCTTGTTCATGCCAGGGGTCTGACTTTTGTGTGCTACAAGGTATTGTTTGCCAAAGTCCTAGTCAGGGAAAGCCTTCCTGGAGTAGGGGGAGAGACATGCTTTGCAAGTTGTCAGATGGCAGGTATGCTGGGCCAGACAGCATGGGGAGTGGGGACAGTGGGTGAGCATTAGGGGAAACCAGGCTGGCCTGCAAGAGCCAGGGAACAGGGAAGGGGCAGGAATTCCTAGAGCAAAGGGTGAGCACCTCACCTAGGGGAAGCAGGTGTTCAGGGGCCATGGGGAACCCAAACACTGGAGTTGCCCTTCCTCTCTATATCTGACCGTGGCTCCAGAGCCTCCTCCTGTCTTTCTCTCTCCCCATTTTTCCTCCCAGCTGTCCTCACCCCACTTGGCCCAGGCTGAGGCTGCAGTACACATTCCACAGCCCCTGTCAGGTGGATTCTTGAGGTGACTACAAGCATATTAATAACCCCTCTGAAACCCAACCCACCGTTTGTACAGAAACCTCTTCCTCCTGGGACTCAGAGAGGCCAGGAGTAGCTGACAGTGCAGTATCAGTTTTCCTGGGGACTGGAACTCAAGGGCCCACCCTGTCAGGTGTCTGCTGACCTTGCACTTCCTTGTGTGTCTCTGGGTTCTCTTCTCATGGGGTGATTTCCCCCCTGAAGATGGGCTGAGCCACAAGTAGGTGGGGTGCCTTACAGCAGCTTCAGAAGTGCCCTCCCCCCGACCTGGTAACTGGGCTTTACCTCACTGTCCCAGGACATACCAAGCCTGGTCCTGCACATTCTAGCTCCCATAGCCCACAGAGAGGACCTCTAGAAATTGCTAGATAAGAAAGGGCTACAAATAAGTCATAGAAAGTGTGTTTGCATAAAGCAGTGGTTTTCAACCATGACTATGCATCAGAACCAGCAATGGAGCTTTTTAAAAATGTTGCTACCCTGTTTCGCCCCGCAGAGATTTGGGTTTAGTCGATGGGGTGGGGGGTGGGCATCTGTCTCTTTTAAGAGCTCCCCCAGTGATTCTAATGGGCAGCCAAGCAAAGACTGCAGATAAGACTCTTGGCATACCGCTGAGACCGCATCTTCTTCGTAGCCAGCAGATTGTTCCCTGAAGTGTCTACTTAGCAATTCACAGGGTATTTATATCTAGGGCTTTGGGGGGACACTTTGGGGACTGGCTAGGGCATGAGTGGAATCTGGCACAACCTGGTCCTATGAGAAACCCAGTTGGGGTCCTTCCCAAACCAATGTCCTGCCTCTTACACCTCCTATGGCAGGAGACCAAAGGTCATGCCCATGGACTGGGGCATTCGGGTGCAGGGCCACCAATGCTGAACCACCATGTTGGGAGGGGGACACAACTGCTTGCTGGAAGGATATTTGGAAGTACTGGGCTGCCAGCTGCTGCCTCCACCTGTCCCTGCTGAATGCCAGCAATCCTCATGTGGTGTTTGGGTCACAGAGGGGTGTGGCTCATGGGGGCCTGACTGAGCTTGCATTTGCCCAACCTCTTGGTGACTACCATAGCCAAAGTCCCAGTGAATCCCTTCAGAAACTCTTTGCCCCTCAGGTTGCCACTGGCTGGAGAGCAGAGACTTGGTGTGGAGGTCTGGCCTGCCTCCTGGCCCCCCAGCCTTTCCTGTTCTATCTGGGAGTTCAAGGACATATAGAAAGGTCTTTCCTCATAGAGAAGAGACCAGATGTGTGGGTCAGAGCAAAGCATGCTATGCCCAACTGACTGGGCCAGGCCTCCAACTGGAGGAGCACAAGAATGGAGAAGCTGCCTTTCTTGGAAAAACAGCACGTCTTCTTCCCTGAGCCCAGAGTCTTGTGTGGGACCCAGAGTGTGCTGGACCTGAAGGGCGTGTCCAGGTGTGGGGGTGGGGGAGCATGCAGGGGAACACCTGCTGAGCCAGACCAGGCCAGGAGGGTCTGGGAAATGTGTGATGGGCAGTGAGATGCAGAGGCAGAGGTGGCACGGGAGTCTGGGCTGTGTGTCCGCTTGTTGCTGTGGTATGGCTTGCCCTGGGAGTGAGAGTGGATGTACAGGTTACTGTGGAACACCCTCTGGCTCCCAGCAAGTGGGTGTTCATGTAGGCTGACAAGATGGCTTGGGGGATGAAGCTGATCTCCAGGGTCTTAAGTTGCTCCTCATATGTCACCGTCCTGTCTCCTTTCCCTGTTCCCCAACAGCTCTGCTCTACAAGCCCATTGACCGAGTCACTCGGAGTACCCTGGTCCTACATGTGAGTGTCAAGCCCCTTGAATGGCCAGGGAAGAGTTAGGAGTTTGGCGGGAGGGTACTGGAGTTACTGAAAACAGCCTATTTGGGGAGCTGAGCAGAGGGTCCCTGGGCCTCAACTGCGCCTGCCTGGCCTATAGTAACCATGCCAACGGGGCCAGGGCCTAAATATAGCTTGGCTACTAAGCTTGATGTTTGGCCAAATGCTCCCTAAGAGGCAGGCACTTCTGTTTCCACATCCTCTGCCTCCTGATCTCTGGTGTCCTGGGAGCAGCTAGCTATTGGGCAAGTAGAGGGGTGTCTCTCTGAGCTGCTTGGTGAGATGAGACTACACCTGGCCTCCCCTACCAGCAAAAGAAGTCATGATGCAGAAGGAATAATGGGGATCACTACCCTCACCCTGACTACTCCAACCCTAAATTTTTAGTTCAGATTTTTAGCTTGCATGACCAGATTAGAGTGCCCACCTCAGAATTCATTTGGTGAAGATTGAGTACTACCCACTGTCTTATGGAGCAGAAAATCGTCCTTCTCGACTTACTGCGTCCTTTCCTTCCCAGGATCTTCTGAAGCACACACCTGTGGACCACCCAGACTACCCGCTGCTACAGGATGCCCTCCGCATCTCCCAGAACTTCCTGTCCAGCATCAATGAGGACATTGATCCCCGCCGGACTGCAGTCACTACCCCCAAAGGGGAGGTGAGCTCAAGACCCTGCCCAGCCTCACACCTATGCTAAGGAGCAGGCAGTTGACCAGATGCCCCTGCTGTCCTTCATATGTGGGCATCACTGTCGAGTGTCCTGTGCCTCTCTACTCCTCATCCCTGGTTACCTATGGCATTTCAGGCCCTGGGCTAACAACTTTAACTCCAGTGTCTCATTAATCCTCATAATAACCCGATGAGGCGAAAGGGGAAATTGAGTCCTGGAGAGTCTCTCCACATCTGGCATGAGGTCCCTCAGTCATAAGTGGCAGAACAAGATTCTATACTTGGGGCTGTCTGGCTGTAAGCCCCAAGCATTGTGCCACATACCAGAGAAACTGGGCCTCCAGTTATAGACAACCCCCCTGGCAGGTATGTTGTTCTCCCTGGAGGCTGAGGGAACAGAAACTCTGAGCAGCTTCAGCTCAGCCTGCACAGCAGGTAGGCTGGAGCTGGGAATGAGCTGACAGCAGAAGATACTGACGTCACGGATGTCTGCGACCTCGCAGGCTGCTGAAATGTTCCATGTGGGTGCCTAGATTGGCATAGCAGCTCTCCTGGGGACCCTTCTTGATGGAAGGGTAGTGGGTAGCCCAGTGAGGGGAAGCAATGTGAAGAATTAGAGGGACATTGACCCTTGTGGGTCAGCATCCTGGCCTAGATACAGTGCTTCCTGTCCAATAGAGGTAATTAAGTGGCATTTAGGAGTGAAGGCTGACTGGGTTTATGCTCCTTTGTTACATTTATGAGCCTCCAGTGTCTCCTGGGAAGAGAAGTAATGAGGGACAGGGTCTGGAGCATGACTAGCGGGGCATGGAACTGTCTCTGGTGCAGTTCCCAGCCCTGGTTTGCAATGCCTAGGAATGTCATTAGTTTGTTGTACTCTGGGGATAGCTCAAAAATCTCCAGATTGCTTAGAGCACCATCAATTTCAGGTCGTCTTAATTGTATCCTTTCAACATGTTCACCCACATCTTGCAGCATATGTAGGTCACAAGGTGTGTAGTGCACAGAGGGGAGGCTGGGCTAGAAAGTGACAGCTCCAGAGAAGCCCACTGGCTCTGAGGATGGGAGGGAGGAAACTCTTGGAGTCCCATGTGCAGCAAAATGCCCCGTCCATGTAGAGCCCAGGTTAGAGGTGGCTCTAGGACTGCTACAGCCCCACTGAGGGACACCCAGCATCTCCCATCCACTGGGGGAGATTGACAAATACACTGAGAAGTAGCAGAAACAGGCCTGAGTGGTCTGCAGGTGAAGGCTGAGCTGAAAGTAAATCAACTTCCCAGGCTCAATTAGGATGTTCTTTGAGGATAGAGGATGTTCATGGCTCAGGCCAGAGAAACCAGGTCATTCTGGACTAGGTCCATCCAGGGGGCGCTGTGAGAACTGTGAGAAAGCTGCCATTTGTCAAACACATTGTAATTGTGGGCACCATGCTGTTTCATATACACCATCTTGACGAATCCTACCTTACGAGGCAGATGTTCTCCTCCTTGTATAGTGATAAATCTGAGATTTGTGAGGTTAGGGAACTTGCCTGGGGTCACAGCTAAGAAGTGGCAGAGTCTGGATTCCAGCCTAGGACTCCAAAGCCAATTCTCTTAACCTCTAGGCAATACCACCCCTCCCTTCTACCCTCCCTATCAGGGCAGTGTCCCCAGTGCAGGCTGGGCCCTCAGCTGTACCCACCTCTGAGCAGGCTCGGGGTGGGGGGGTGCCATCTCCTTCAGACACGGCAGCTGGTGAAGGACGGCTTCCTGGTGGAAATGTCGGAGAGCTCCCGGAAGCTGCGGCATGTCTTCCTCTTTACAGATGTCCTGCTGTGTGCCAAGCTGAAGAAGACCTCTGCAGGGTGAGTATGTGGATGGGGGTTTGGGGTCGCAGTAGGGAGAACCAGGCCCTGACCCTTGTAGAGCCCTCAGCAACCTGGGACAATCTGTATGGTTTTTCTTCTTTCTTTATAGAAAGTATATTAATTAATTTTATTTTGTTATATAGTCTTTTTCTAAAAATAAATCATGCTTTAAATTATAAAGAAAATATCAGGACATGACAGAAAAGAGCTGTCACCCACACGAACATAAGCACCAGTCTCCTGCAGTTTTATTTCCTTCCCAGTTTTTTAAATGTCCTTATGTTTTTTTTTTTTTTTCTTTCGTATAATTGTAATCAGAGTGAATGCCCAATTTGGGGCTCTGCTTCTTCTATTTCACGTCATAAGCATTTTCCCCATTGCTGCCTGATCTTCATAATCATCATTATACTTTCCTGTATGATGTTACAAGTGGATATGCCATAATTTACTTAAGCATTTTCCTTTTATTAGACATCTCTAAATTTTTGCTAACTGCAGTTCTGTGAATGTTCATTAAATCTGCCACCACTTATTGAGGGCTTATGCCATGCCAGGTGCTATGACAAATGCTTTGAATACATTATTTCTATTCTTCCCAACAATGTGTTTATTATTATCCCCACCTCACAGATGAAAGTCCTAGAGAAGGTAAATAAGTTGCCCAAGGTCACACGCCATATATTTGTCCACCTCCATTTACTTATCACCTACTGTGTGCCAGATACACTGCTGTGCAGTAGATAAGCCATGTGCTCATTGCAATAAGGAACTGGAATGAGAGGTACAAACCTAAAGTTCTAAGGAAGTCAGAGAAGGAGAGATCGTATGAGCTTCAATAGAGGGAATGACTCCCTGGACCTAGATCACCTTCCAGATAGTTCTAAAGCAGAAATGTCAATAATTAGCCTACATGCCTCTGCACAAGTCCTTTGCCCATTGCAGACATTACTAATCAACCATGTTGCTTGGATATAACTTTATAATCTTTAATCCAGTACCCTCAGTGACCCCTACTAATCAGAGTTGGCATCTAGAATAACATCTGTATCCTGTGTCTAGCCTAAAGGATAATGAATGGGAGCCTAAGTCTAGATAGTCTAGAGGGGAGCAAAGGTATTGGATGGGGAATAGGAAAATGTAAGTCTAATCAACAAGGGTTTGTTTTTCTTTTTTTTTTTTTATTTTTTATTATTGTACACAAATGGGATACATGTTGTTTCTCTGTTTGTACATGGCGTAAAGGCATACCATTTGTGTAATCATAAATTTACATAGGGTAATGTTTGATTCATTCTGTTATTTTTTTCCCTTCCCCCCACCCCTCCCACCCCTCTTTTCCCTCTATACAGTCCTTCCTTCCTCCATTCTTGCCCCCCTCCCTAAACCTAACTTTAACCCTAACACTAACTCTTCCCACCCCCCATTATGTGTCCTCATCCACTTATTAGCGATATCATTCTTCCTTTGGTTTTTTGAGATTGACTTATCTCACTTAGCATGATATTCTCCAGTTTCATCCATTTGCCTGCAAATGCCGTAATTTTATCATTCTTTATGGCAGAGTAATATTCCATTGTATATATATACCACATTTTCTTTATCCATTCATCAATTGAAGGACATCTAGGTTGGTTCCACAATCTGGCTATTGTGAACTGAGCAGCTATGAACATTGATGTGGCTGTATCTCTGTAGTATGCTGATTTTAAGTCCTTTGGGTATAGGCCAAGGAGTGGGATAGCTGGGTCAAATGGTGGTTCCATTCCAAGTTTTCTAAGGAGTCTCCATACTGCTTTCCAGAGTGGCTGCACTAATTTGCAGCCCCACCAGCAATGTATGAGTGTACCTTTCTCCCCACATCCTCGCCAACACCTGTTGTTGCTTGTATTCTTGATAATTGCCATTCTTATTGGGGTGAGATGGAATCTTAGGGTGGTTTTGATTTGCATTTCTCTTATTACTAGAGATGTTGAACATTTTTCCATATGTTTGTTGATTGCTTGTAGATCTTCTTCTGTGAAGTGTCTATTCATTTCCTTAGCCCATTTGTCGATTGGATTATTTGCATTCTTGGTGTAGAGTTTTTTTGAGTTCTTTATAGATTCTGGAGATTAGTGCTCTATCTGAAGTATGATTGGCAAAGATTTTCTCCCACTCTGTAGGCTCTTTCTTCGCATTGCTGATAGTTTCTTTTGCTGAGAGAAAGCTTTTTAGTTTGAATCTATCCCAGTTATTAATTCTTGCTTTTATTTCTTGTGCTATGGGAGTCCTGTTGAGGAAGTCTGGTCCTAAGCTGACATGTTGAAGCTCTGGACCTACTTTTTCTTCTATAAGATGCACGGTCTCTGGTCTGATTCCGAGATCCTTAATCCATTTTGAGTTTAGTTTTGTGCGTGGTGAGAGATATGGGTTTAGTTTCATTCTGTTGCACATGGATTTCCAATTCTCCCAGCACCATTTGTTGAATAGGCTATCTTTTCTCCATTGCATATTTTTGGCCCCTTTGTCTAGTATGAGAAAATTGTATTTATTTGGGTTTGTGTCCATGTCCTCTATTCTGTACCATTGATCCACCTTTCTATTTTGGTACCAATACCATGGGGTTTTTGTTACTATTGCTTTGTAGTAGAGTTGAAGATCTGGTATTGCGATACCCCCTGCTTCACTCTTTCTGCCAAGGATTGCTTTAGCTATTCTGGGTTTTTTATTCTTCCAGATGAATTTCATAATTTCTTGCTCTATTTCTGTAAGGTACATCATTGGGATTTTAATTGGAATTGCATTGAATCTGTATAGCACTTTTGGTAGTATGGCCATTTTGACAATATTAATTCTTCCTATCCAAGAACATGGGAGATCTTTCCATCTTCTAAGGTTTTCTTTAATTTCTTTCTTTAGTGTGCTGTAGTTCTCATTTTAGAGGTCTTTCACCTCTTTTGTGAGATTGATTCCCAAGTATTTTATTTTTTTCGAAGCTATTGTGAATGGGGTAGTTTTCCTAATTTCTCTTTCTGAAGATTCATTGCTCGTGTATAGAAATGCCTTAGATTTATGTGCATTGATCTTATATCCCGCTACTTTACTGAATTCACTTATGAGATCTAAAAGTTTTCTGGTGGAATTTCCTGGTTCCTCTAAGTATACAATCATATCATCAGCAAATAGGGATAGTTTGAGTTCTTCTTTGCCTATTCGTATCCCTTTAATTTCTTTGGTCTGTCTAATTGCTCTGGCTAGAGTTTCAAGGACGATATTGAATAGAAGTGGTGAAAGAGGGCATCCCTGCCTTGTTCCAGTCTTTAGAGGGAATGCTTTCAGTTTTTCACCATTTAGAATGATATTGGCCATGGGCTTAGCGTAGATGGCCTTTACAATGTTAAGGAATGTTCCCACTATCCCTATTTTTTCTAGTGTTTTGAGCATGACGGGGTGCTGTATTTTATCAAATGCTTTTTCTGCATCTATTGAAATAATCATGTGATTCTTGACTTTAAGTCTATTGATATGGTGAATTACATTTATTGATTTCCTGATGTTGAACCAACCTTGCATCCCTGTTGTTTTTCTTAATAAACAAATGATTTGGGATATTTAAAAACACCGGTCCTGCTGAATCTGAAGACTGTCAAAGTGAAGGACGAGAGCCCTCCCTGCTTGGCTGACCCCAGACCTGACTGTCATTACTCTATGTGTGCATTTCTTAATCTCGCTCTCCAGGACAGCATTCATTCTTACCCCTGGAGAGTTCCCAGTAGATCCCATTTGGGTCATTGTTTGGTCCTGGGCCCAATAGTTCAGGACTGAAAAGCCAACTTCCCTCTGGCTCATGTCTCCCTCTGGCTGTTTTCAGGAAGCACCAGCAATATGACTGTAAGTGGTACATCCCACTGGCCGACCTAGTGTTCCCATCCCCCGAGGAGTCTGAGGCCAGCCCCCACGTGCACCCCTTCCCAGACCATGAGCTGGAGGACATGAAAATGAAGATCTCTGCCCTCAAGAGTGAAATCCAGAAGGAGGTGAGGAGAGCCTGGCAGCAGAGCCTTGGGACCATTTTGACTGGGTCCCTTTAAGTCAGGTGTGCTGGGGGAAGGGGACAGAAAAGGGGAGTTGTAAGGTTTGAGGATCTGCTAAGGGAGGCAGAACACAAGAGTGGGAGCCCTCAAATGTGTAGGTGATAAGAGAAAGCCCCAAACTAAGGCAGATTAGTTCTGCAGGTGGCAGGAAGGCCAAGGAGTGAGTGCTCAGAATTTAGTGGGCTAAATTATGGGAAGTTTTCTGGAGAACAGTATATGTTGAACACTGTAGAAAAAGGAAGCAAGAAAGGAAGAACAAGGAGAGCTTCTTAAGGAAAAGCAGGACTTATGCAAGAGAAAAAGCCTGGGAGATCTCTTAAGGACTGACAGATCAAGTAGGCAAATAAAAAGGGAGAGAAGGGACCTGAGTACCACAATTAACATGCTTGGTCTAAAAATGCACAGAAACTTGTGCCTTGACAGAGTGCTGAGATTCTTGACACACATGGAACTTTCATAATTATTTATCCTATATTAAGTCACGAAGAGCTGGGCATGGTGGTGCACAACCATAATCCCAGTGACTCAGGAGGCCGAGGCAGGAGGATCCCAACTTTGAGGCTAGCCTCAGCAATTTAGCAAAACCTTCAGTAACTTAGTGAGACCTTGTCTGAAGTAAAAAGGGCTGAGGATATGGCTCAGTGATAAAGTACCCCAGCTTCAATCCCCAGCATGCGTGCACACACATGCACACATGCATACATACACAATTAAGCCACAAAGGAAATTTCAATTTTAAAAAAATTAGTAGCATACAGGTAACATTCATAGACCACACTGCCATAAAATTAGAAGTCAACAACTAGAATATTAGTTGAATGACTGGAAAGTTAAAACTTTTAAGTTACAAAAACAAAAAAGAAACTGTGGACTATAAAACTGCATGAAAATGAGGGTCATACGTGTTAAAACCCAGGGGATATAACCAAAGCACTGTTAAGAGGAAAATATGTAGCCTTAAATTCTTACATTTGAAAACAATGGCTAGAGGAAAGGACATTGAAGGAGCCTCCCCAGTGAACAGAAGGCAGGGTGTGGAGTGGTTTGTTTGGCCTGTTCTCTTCCTTGTCTGTCCAGGCTTGGCTTAGACCTCACCTCCCCTGGAAAGCCTTCTCCGGTATCCACCCTCACTATAATCTGGGTTAGGTGCCCTGCTCTCTGTCCCTGCTGTTCATCTTTGGTTTTGCTTGACCAGTATTGATTATAATAGCTTGGTCAGCTTTATCTCTTCCTCACTAGAATTTGAACACCAGCACGTGTGTTGTTTTCTCTAGTTCTGTGCCCCTAGTACTTAGCATGTAGTAAATGGGTGATTAGTATACAACTATTAATGAATAAGTGACCAAATGACCTCTAAGGATCCTTTTGACTCAAATGTCTCCCTTTGAACAAGGAAAAGAAGACCACAGTTATAGGGGTATTTGGGGCAGGGGAGAGGCCTAGGAGTGAAGGTGAGGAGCGGGTACATCTGCCCAGAGGGAGTGCTCTGACAAGCACAGGGGTCCTCCTCCAGCAGGGCTGGGGCCCAGCCTGCTACAGTGACACCTCCTTCCCCATCTGGTGCTGCCCATCATCTCCTCCAGGGGCAGCCTACAGGCATGGTTTTTCCCAGGCCTGGGGCTGGCAGGTCTTGTGCCTTCCCTAGTGGCCAAGCAGACATGGCCTTCTGCTTAGTCAGGTCAGTGCTTACTGAGCTCCACTAGCTAAAAAGGGTATGCCAGACACCTGACAGAGCGCCTCACCCAGAGAAGAAGGCAGCTGTAGACATGTACACGTGTGTGTATAGATATATTTTTAAAGGTGTATATATTTATATATATATGTATATATATAAAGATAAATATATATTTATATTTATATATTTTATTATGTTTTCTCCCCAGTGCTGGGAATTGTACCCAAGGGCACTTAAAAACTGAGGTATACTCCCAGCCCTTTTTATTTTTATTTTGAGATAGGGGCTCACTAAGTTGCAGAGGCTGGCCTTGAACTTGTGATTCTCCTGCCTCCGCCTTCCAAGTGCTAGGATTATAGGCAAGTGCCACCACACCTGTCTTAAACATGTATTTTAAATGAAACAAGACCACAAGTTATTTTCCAACTTTGTAAGCTTTTCTTGTAACTGTACCTTATAGCTCTTTGGATCCATCAGATTCTTTTTAACGGCAATGTCATGTTCTGCTGCTTGACCACACAGCAGTATATTGGAGTTTTTAGATAGTTTCTGATTCTTTACCCAGAGGAGGCAGGACAGTAGTACACATCACTGTCCTCATGTCTATGGGAAATTCCCTACAAATGCTGGCTAGGGCAAACAGTGTATGCATTTAATTGTCAGATTTACCTCTGAAGTTGTGTGCTTACATTTCCCCCAGCAGCATGTGAGAGCCACTGTTCCCCATGCAGTTGTAATAATTTTGCCAGAGTAGTAGATTTAAAAAAAGAGAAACAAATTTTAAAAATACTGGGAGGGGGTAGTGAGAGATTAATTCTAATCAAGGAGGGTACTGGAACTGAGACTTGAAGCACAATGGCAATTAATAAAAGGGAGGGGGTTCTTAATAAAATAGAAAGTTAAACATGTGGAGGAGAAGGCTGCATTGGCAGAAGGAATGGCTTTTTGGAGCAGGAGGCTGAGCCAGGGGGCAGGGGGACACAGTGGGATATCAGGCTGGATTCAGAGACTGGAACCCTACTGTCAGAGACCCTGTGGCCAAGACAGCATCTGGGGCTGACAGGCATCTGGGGTTTTTTTTGTTTTGTTTTGTTTTTTTTGTTTTTGGTACCAAGGATTGAACCCAGGAGTGCTTAACCACTGAGCCACATCCCCAGCCCTTTTTTTATATTTTATTTAGGAACAAAGTCTCACTGAGTTGCTTAAGGCCTGGCTAAGTTGCTGAGGCTGACTTTGAACTTGCAATCCTCCTGCCTCAGCCTTACGAGCTGCTGGGTTTGCAGGTGTGTGCCACCACGCCTGGCATGTCTCTGTTGTACCCAGGATTTAATTTATAGAGGTGATCAAAAAAACAATGCAGAGTTTAAGCCACTGAAATATCTTTATTAGAGTTCCTGAGAGAAGGGGTCTACCACATTACACAGGGACCCAGGGGGAAGCCACAGGGTCATCAACAGACAGAAGCAGAAAACACAGGCCATGGTACCACAGCGTTAATTAGGCTTCTGTGGAAGAAGGAGGCCAGGGTGGGGGAACAGCTTAGCATTGCCTATTTCAAATAAAGTTGGGGGGCTTGGACTTTGGGGTGGTCTCTTGTTATCCCTGACCCTGGGTGATTTAGGGCAGAAGAAATACTGGCTTGATGGGTGAGAGTCCTATAAGTGGTTGTTGGGGATTTGGGGTTTGGATTAGGTGTTGGTTTGGGGGAAAGTCATCTATGACCTTAAGAGTTAGCCAGTCCCGAGAGGAGGAGTGGCTTCTCCTCACCTAGGTAGGCCCCCAAGCTATCAAAGCATCATAAAATATAGAAAATAAAAAAATCGTGATTAACACACAGGGGAATGTTGTGCTTAGAGCTGCTGAGTGAGAAGTGGAGTCTGAGTGTGAGGGAAACCATCTGTGCCTCGTCCCCTGCAGAAAGCCAACAAAGGGCAGAGCCGGGCCATCGAGCGCCTCAAAAAGAAGATGTTTGAGAACGAGTTCTTACTGCTGCTCAATTCTCCCACTATCCCGTTTCGGATCCACAATCGGAATGGAAAGGTCAGGAAGGGCGGAGTTGGGACAGAGATAACTCCTTTTCTTGGTCCAGGGCAGCCCATTGTCCATGGTGCCTGGTCCCCCACTTTCCAATGAGGCCGCTGTGGTCCCAGCCCTGAACTCCCTCTCCCTACCCGTGTGGAACCAGTGCCCTCTGCTGGCCACCACTAGCACTGCCAGTCCTGTCAGCTGGTTTCCCAAAGAGGAGCACCCCTTCCCCACCTCCCAACTGCCTCCTCTAAGCTCAGGGCTCCGTGGGTAAAGAACTTTTCTGGGAGCCCCAGAATTGGGGAATATGCTTGGCCTCACTATCGTCACCCCACTGAATTCTCATTTCTCTTCAGAGCTACCTGTTCTTACTATCCTCGGACTACGAGAGGTCAGAGTGGAGAGAAGCAATTCAGAAACTACAGAAGAAGGGTAAAGTCCACCATGCTGCCCTGATGGTGCCCATGCCAATGATGAGCCTTTTGCATTTCTTTTTTTTTTTTTTTTTTTTTTTTTTGCGGTGCTGGGAATTGAACTGAGGGCTTTGATGCTTGCAAGACAAGCACCCTACCAACTGAGCTATGTCCCCAGTCCAGCTTTTTGCATTTCTAAACATTCACATGTCAGTGATCTCTTCTTCAGTCTTCACAGCCACCCTGTAAGATGCCAGGGGAGTTGGCACCTAATTGATATTTCTGATTAATTGAAACCCAAAGAATTTAAGTGAATTCACTTAACGCATAACAATGAATTGGTGATAGAACTGGACCCAGAGTTCAGGGATATGCTGTTCTCACTTGCTCTTGCTCTTACTCTTATACACACATACATAAGCCTCTTCCCTTAGATTCCTCTGACAGCACTCACAGCTGTGCCCCTGTGAATATCTCCAGGTCTTTGCCTCCCAAGGGCCAACTCCAACCCTAGAACTACGCTGTTTTTCTGCAGCAGCCCCCAGGGAAGAGCAGCAGATCCTAGTGAACCTGTGCTGATGCTCCTTCCTCTCTTGCTTCCTCCTATAGATCTCCAGGCCTTTGTCCTGAGCTCAGTGGAGCTCCAGGTACTCACAGGATCCTGTTTCAAGCTTAGGACTGTACACAACATTCCTGTCACCAGCAATAAAGACGGTAAGATCTAGAACCTGAGGTTGCACAAGCAGCAGATCCAAGTCCCCAGGGCATTGCTGGGTCCTTCTGTAAGGACCAGGCCAAGATACATGGCTACCAGTGTCTGATCTTCTATTTAACTGTGCTGGGAGTATTTTATTGCTAGGTACATAGAGATCTGTTTTAGTCAGCTTTTTCACTGTTGCCACTAAAAGACCCAACCAGAACAATCGTAGAGGAGGGAAAATTTATTTGGGTGCTCAGGGTTTCAGAGGTGTCAATCCAGACAACAGGCTCCATTCCTTGGGGCTCAAGGTGAGGCAGGACATCATGGTGGAAGAGTATGGCAGCTCACTTGATGATCAGGAAGCAGAGAGAGAGGCCTCCACTTGTCAGATACAGATATATATACCCAAAGCCATGCCCCCAGTTCCCACCTCCTCCAGCCACACTCTTCCACTTCAGTTACCACTCTGTTAGTCCCTATTGAGATTAATTCACTGATAGGTCACAACTCTCACAACCTAGTCATTTCTGCTCTGAACCCTCTTGCATTGTCTCACACATGAGCTTTTGGGGGATACCTCACATGCAAACCATAATAATATCTTAAATAGGGGTTACTCTTGAATGACTCCCCAAATGGCCCCCAGGTCCTCTTCAGCCCTCTCAGTTGGGAGAGAAGAATCTGGCACCCTGGGCACTGGGATGGTGTTGAGTTCCTGAGGCAGTTCCTTAATGGAAGCAAAGGACTGTAGCCTAAGGGGTGGAGGAAGATGATGGATGGAGAGAGTAGTATATGAGAAATTAACCCAGAAGTTCCCAGGGACTGGATCTTGGAAGGCCATAAATGCTAAGTAAGGGAGTTTAGAAGTCATCCAAACTGAGGGACCTGTGGGAGGTTTTTAAGCAGGATCAACTGTGACCAGAGTTGGACTTTGGCCCAGAGCAGGTGGGTTCTGGCTACCCATGGTGCTGGGAAAGGATCCACTCTCTGAAAGTGGTTTCGAAGCCAGCCTTCCTTGACTTAGTGGGATCAACTAGGGACCCCTGTGTCCCAGGCAGGGATCAGAGCTGAGCCTTCCCTCTTCCATTAGCAGAGTGACTGATCAAATTAGTTTTCCCCTTGAAAGGCTAAAGTAGGAGGGCAGCCATGGTGTAAGCAAGATTCACAGGGAGGGAAAGTAACCTTGGAGAACAGTACTATCTATCTGGCTCAGGAGTGTAGGTATAGGCTGAGCAGAGGGGAAGATAACCCGGCACTAAGACCTGGTACAGCTCACATTGGAGGAAGCAGTGGGCTTTGCAAACTTTCCAGCCAGCCACCAGGTGGTGCTGTCAGACCACCCAGCTGCATCTCCCCAGGTCTGCAGCTTTCCCACCAGCCTCCAGCAGAATCGTGGGTGAACTTCTCAACACCCCCTACCTGGGGCGCTTTTCTCTCTTTCAGACGACGAGTCTCCAGGACTCTATGGCTTCCTCCACGTCATCGTCCATTCTGCCAAGGGATTTAAACAATCAGCTAGTAAGTGCCCCTGAATACCTTACCTTAGGAAGAAGTTGGGTGGACCCTGTTCATCTTTTACAAAAAGACCCATGGTATGGGGCTGCCCGCCTGCTCTGCTCTGCAGGCTGGGGCCCTGCTAGTATGCCTTGAGGTATGGGGCATTCCCCTAAAGGCCAGGAACCAGCTCCTCTTGGCAGGGGACGCACCCTGCCCTCTGTCTCTATGATCTACTCTCCCCAAGTCCTCATTCCAGGTATCTGAAACCCTGGAGCTACAGCACCTGGACTTCACCCCCACCTCTGCCAGTTACAAGCCATGTGTCCTTGGGCAAGTTTCTTAACCTCTCTGATCCTCAGCTTCCTTCTCCATAAACGGCAGTCACACTTGTTAACACTGACCTGAGAGTGGACTCAAAGATGATCATGTATGCACAGTGCCAGCACCATCCCTTTTCTCTCTTCTTTATTATCATCCCCTAAGTCTGGAGATTATTAGAATTGTAGATTTAGTAATACTAAATCTGTTTCATATTTTACAAACTACACTTTATCTACTATGTATATTTTATCTACTTTTTACCCAGGAATCTATGAGTCAGACAGCTTATAGTTCCTACCCATTTACCAGGTGAGGAAACTGAGTCACAGAGAACTAAAAGGACTTAACATCACACAGGACCAATAACTCAGGGCTCCTGACTCCTCTCCTCAGCCTGCCCCCTCCCTCTCCCTTTCCTGTCTGTCTCCCTGCAGGCCCCTTTCAGAACTTCTGCCTTTGGCCCACAAACAGCCATTCAGGCATTGCTGGGAAGCCTCCCTGAGTTCCTGGGGAGAATTGGGCTCCCCCTCTGTGTCCCCATTGGTTCAGGGCAAACTGTGTTTACAGCACCTGTCATGCTATTTTGTCACTTATAATTTGCCTCTCCCACTGATTTCTTTGAAGGCAGGAACCAGGTCTCCTTGATCTTTGGATAACTAGGAGCTCAGAAGGACTGAGTGACACTGTTAATTTGCAGAGCACCTACTGTGTACCTGGAGAAAAGGAGAACGTGGCCAGTGTGTGGACAGTGCCTTGGCGTGTTCAAAGCCTTTTTAGCCCCATTATCTGCTCTGATTCTCTGGCATCCCTCTGTGATCACTGAACCATTTCTACTTCACACAAGGGAACCTGAGGCTCAAAGGGCTCAAGGGACTTTCCAGGGTGGCACTGGTATCATTAGGTGGTTCAGCAGGATCTAAGCCTTCTGACACCTCAGCCCAGGTTCTTTGTTTTAGAGCATTTCTGAAGGGGACTTTGGAAAGGACTGATGCATTGTCCCCTTTCCTTCTCAAGGCCCTCACCACCACTACCCTTGCCCCTGGACCTGTTTCTGGGCCTCTCGGGCCTCACTTGGTATGTCTCTGTCTGTCCTTCCCTCTGCAGACCTGTACTGTACCCTGGAGGTGGATTCCTTTGGCTATTTTGTCAGTAAAGCTAAAACCAGGGTGTTCCGGGACACAACAGAGCCCAAGTGGGATGAGGTGAGTGGAGGAGGCAGGTGTCCCCACAAGGACTCCTGTGTGTCACCGAGCATGCCCATCTCAATCACTGTTCATGACCTATCTGTTCCTGGGGGAAGGGTGGCCATGCCTGTTGGTTGGACCAGCTCTGTCTCCCTAACCCAGCATCTTCCATCCCTGTTCAGCCGGCTTCAGATTAGTGTTTATGTCAGGTATCAGACACTAGGGTTTCAGCTCTGGCCCCCAAACTCCACTTCATCAGTGAAGTGGAGGTCTCTGGGAGCTCCAGAAAATGAGATGCTCCTCTTGTCTTGTGATGTGCTCCTCATGGGCCCTGCTCACCCACAGCCTTGCAAAGCTGAGGCCCACACTAGCCACAAAACCCTGTACCCCAGCTTCCGAGGCTGAAGACCCTCTGTCCCATCTTTCTCCAGGAGTTTGAAATCGAACTGGAGGGGTCTCAGTCCCTGAGGATCCTGTGCTACGAGAAATGCTATGACAAGACCAAGGTCAACAAGGACAACAACGAGATCGTGGACAAGATCATGGGCAAAGGGCAGATTCAGGTGAGGGTCCAAGACTTGGGGAGTTGCCAGGTGGTGTGGTACCAGTTGAGAAGGCTCCCTCCTATCTCGTCTTCTTGGTTAAGGTGCTTGGCCTTTTGTGACTTTAGTTCAAAACTGGTTTGAAAAAAAATTCCCCAAGGTGGTGGTTCATCCTTCCTAGAGATGGCTTCTTACTGAGCAGCCAGGTACCTGTGGGGTTATAGCAGGCTTAGGTGGATCATTCATACTTCTGCAGATGGAATTGAGGAATGACAGCTACCTTTGTTTTTATACTCCAGTTTCAGTCTGTTGGTGGCTTTTTCCTAGAACACTGTGTCGAGGCTGCGTCATGAGCGTGAGGGGAGTGCTGTGTGATGAGCAGTTCTGCCACGGATGCCGGATAGGAATGAGGCGTATTCCCTGAGCACTTGCCATTCTACCAGAGGGCCTGGGTCCTCCTGGTTCCTAGGGCTGATCTCTGACTTGTTGCTAGGGTTGCTGGACCGTCTTCAGCTGAGTTGGGAGTCACCAACTTAGAATAGATACTTTGGGTTTCAGTAGAGGCAGATCCTCAGTCAGGCTGAGTGAACATGCCTTCTCTCTGTTTCTTTTTTGGTACTAAAGATTGAACTCAGGGTGCTTAATCATGGAACCAGATCCCCAACCTTTTTTATTTTTTATTTTGAGACAGGGTCTTGCTGAGTTGCTTAGGGCCTCACTAAGTCGCTAAGGCTGGCATCCAACTGGCAGTCCTGCCTCAGCCTCCCGAGTCACTGGGATTACAGGCATGTGCCACTGTGTCTGGCTCTGTTCTGTTTCTTGATGCCCTGAAAATGTATGTGAGGAAAAAATCCCTGCTTGCAGCTTGCATGTCTAGACCATTCTGTCAGCTTTGAAGATGGCTGCTGTCTACCTACCTGTCAAGAGAACTAGGCTTGGGGATAGATAACATGCAATGTGGAGCTTTCCACACTCCTATCTGGCACCTTGTGTGACCTCGTGCTTATGATACAAGTGGGGATCGATTCTGTGACTATGAAATCAAGGGAAATGATAACTGATACATACTGAGTCCTGAACTTTGAGTTCTCTGGGTCTCTTAACGATGGCTCCAATGTGATGGTGTACAGGCTGTGATAGCCCCACCCACAGCAGGGGTCAGGCTGTTTTGCAGAAAGAGTTTGTGCTCTGATGCATGTTGAAGCTAAAATTTGGTATTGGATTCTCAACTAGATATTCCTGGTAGCATTGGGACCTCTGTGGGTCTCCCACTCCCCCACTCCTGACTCAGGGGGAGAGCACTGTTTGGTAGAGGACTAGCCATCTGCCTTATGTCACCCATGTTCCTGAGCACATCCCTTCCTGATGCTATGGGACCTACACCCTGCTCCTCAGCACTGTCGTCAGGGAGACAGTGCTGCTAGGCAACCAGAAGCCAATCTTTCATTATTCAGGAATTAGGAATGGAGTGAGGAAGTTCTCCAAATCTAGTCCCCAGAAACTACTTTGTGGGGATAAGCAGTGGGAGCCCCATCTCCACATCCCTGGGCTGGGCCAGAGGGACAGGCAGGGGAGGAGTTCTAGCCACCAGGAGACCCCATCCAAAAGACATGAGTGGCTGCCATTGGTGACTGTGGAATGGAAGAGCAGAAAGGGTGTCCAGGGCAATCATGTCAGTGGGCATCATGACCCACAACCCCTCTAGAAATTAGAGTCCAGGCCACGAAGGTGGTAATCTCCCATCTGGACTTAAGCCTGCTGCGTCCCTCCCTCCCACTTAACTCACAGGCCTAAGAGAAGCACACCATAAATCACTGCATCTTGGAGACAGGAGCAGATGGAGGCGGTGGGGGAGGGGAGGCAGCCAGGTTATGTTTGGCAGAGCAGAAAGCACAGTCTGCTAAGGAAAATGTTTCTGTGTTTAAGCTTCGAGGAATGTTAAATGCCTGGGAGTTGATATTAAAAGAAACATAAACCTTCCTACTGCCAGCTGACCTGAGCCCATGAGTGGACAGTTCAGAGCCATAGGACTTTGAAGTTCCTTTGTGCTCAGCTCCTCCTAGCCCCCAACACAGCCCTCGGGCCCCAGCCACAGAGCCATCTCACCAGCCCCCTAGGTACTGGGGAGAGGGTACCTCCCCGGGGGTGTGCCACAGCCCATAAAGTCTAGCCCTATGAATGCCCTCAGAGCCAGTGAGGATGCTGGGCTAGATGGACAGTCTACACCAAGCTGTTCCCACGTGACCAAGCCCCACAGAACCACAGAATGACCTGTTCCCGCAGCTCATCCCACCTCTTTTTCCTGCCTCTGGCCCAAGAAGGAACTGGCATGAGCCCTGAGCACAAACCTGCTCCCCTGTGGCAGGTGTTGAGGATGGGGCTGAGTGGGGCCAGATCCTCAGGCATATTGCAGGAAGGCAGGGAGAAGAGGCCCGCTTCTGCTGCTTCCTAGGCCCCCTCCCACTCAGCCCAGTCTGAGCTCCAGGAATTTGCTCCTGTGATGAGTGGCCCTCTCAGACTTTGCTTGATGTGGCAGTGGGTCATGGAATCTAGAGTGGGAGGCAGGGGCTGGCAGCATTTAGTGACAGATAAATGGCAGTTCTAATCACCAACATGTGTGTCTGGCATTTGTGCTCTTGAAAGCCTGTTTCCAAATGTTGTCTCATGTGATCTTTGCAATAGCTCTGCAAGGAAAATGACCATTCTGTCCTCCCTGTTTCACAGATGAGGACACCAAGGCCTAGGTTAAGAATCTTGGCCAAAGCATCTCTGCTTATAGTATGCAGTGAAGGCCATGCTCTCTCCTCTGTGCCATGTCCTCTTGCCTCAGACCTTCATCAAGAAATTCAGTGCTGGGTGCACTGGCACACACCTGTAATCCCAACTTCTGGGGAGCCAGAGGCAGGAGGATCTCTTGAGACCACCAGTTTGAGACCAGCCTGGGCAATACAGTGAGACCCTGTCTCAAAGAAAAAGAAAGACAGGGCGGAGAGGGAGGAAGGAAAGAAGAAGGCTGAGGTTGTGGCTCAGTGGTAGAGTGCTTGCCTCACGTATGAGGCAGTGGGTTCAATTTTCAGCACCACATATAAATAACTGAATAAAAATAAAAACTAAAAAAAAAAAAAATTATTAAAAAAAAGAAAGAAGGACAAAGAAATTCCTAACCTCCTTAAAGAGCACTGACAAGGCTAGTGACCTGGACAATAAGCCAGGATGTTCTGCCCCAGGATTCTGTTTTATTGCATAAGGAGAGCAAAGTCTGCCTTTGCCTGGATTACTGTCCCCTCTGGATGGGGGCATTTCTGCCTGGTGCACCTGAAGGAAGTAGAACGCATGGGAAAAAGCAGAGGGAGTGGGATTTATCATACACCTGCAGTGTGCCTAAGGGTACAGGTCCTGGCCTTGAAGAACCCACTCTACATACATCAAGTCACCAGGGAACAATGCCCGATGCCCAATGCCAACAGCAGTAATACAACCTGCACTTACACAGAGCCCAGCCCTGTGCTCAGTGCTCACTCTGTGATCTCAGGGGGGTGTCTTAATAGTACCTGTGGGTCAGGAATGTCAGCATGATTGTAAAGGTGAGAAAACTGAGGCACTGAGGGGTGAAGCAACCTGTCCAAGGCCACGTAACTGGGGTAGGAAGACCAGGACTTGAACCAGGGGAACCTCTGGCTCCTGAGCCCCTCACAAGGTGCTCCCGGCCTCCCACTGCTCCCATTAAGTAATAAGATGGAAACTCGTACCCCAGGAATTCAAAGAGGAAAAGGTCATCGTGGGCTGGAGGTAGGGAGGCTTCAAGGAAGAGGTGGGGCAAAAGTGATTGCAGAAAACTGGGTCTTTTGAGTCCAAAGGCAGCTTTATATCATAAAGAAAATCGCAATCATAGTAAAGCAACTTGAAACGTAGTCACAAACCATCCCACTCCAACTTCTCTGGAACACCCATTTTATTTTGTCCCTTTCACCTTCCTTGGGTATATATGTTTTTATATAGTTTTAATCACAGTGTGTATTTTATTCTACTTTTATGGAATATTATCATAAACCCCCTTCTTTCTAGGGCTGGATATAGTCTTTACATGTATCTTTTGTCAAAAGTGCTTTATATACTTTGTCAATCATTTTATAAAATGGCCTGCACAGTGACTACTTACTGTCTTTAGTCTCTGTGTTCTCGAGCAAGGTGGGCAGGCTCTGGAACAGTAGAAGGGGGGGGGGGGGCAGGAATGTGCAGGGAGCAGCCCAGGAAGCTGAAGAGCCCAGCTGGCTCTAAGCAGGGAGGTTGTGAGCTTTGCAAATAGAAGGGGAGGTGAAGGAATGAATTAAAGAAGAGGATCTGAAAGGTTTGAGACCAGAAGGAATCCAGTCCTGTCTTTTGGAGAGAAGGAACCCAAGACAAGAATGGGTGAGTGACATGGCTGGTCATACAGCTCATTAGTGATTGAGCAAGAGCTCCAAATTCAGGGATATCCCCCACCACACACACATACACCCAAAGCTGGTCATGCTTGGAAATGATCCTAGATGGGATGGAAACAGATTTGGGTGTAACCTGCAACTCTTAAGGGTCTGTCCTTTGTCACTGCAGATTTAGTGAATGTCCTCACCAGCTTGGTCCTTGGAGATCTTCCTTTCTTTCCAGACCTGAGGGGTCATTACCTGTGGATTCTCAGTCCAGGTTGCCCCACTGTTCACCTCCTCCTTGCTGCCCCACCCCCAGCCCAGCCATCAGGGTTACAACTCATCCAGGACTTCCCCAACCCCCACTGCCTGCTTTAGCTTCCTGCTCCCAGGGGACTCCTGTATGTTTATCCTAGTCTATTTCCAACCAAGCTGCTCCAGGCTCCAGATGTGCTATCCCCAACTGGGACCAGCCTGTTGACTGATTAGCATATTCCCAGGGTCCAACCCTTTTTAGCTGGCTAGGCCAGAGAGGAAAGCTCTACCATAGGTCCCCCACAGCTCAGTTCCTACCCCTGACCTCAGACTGGAGAGGGATCTGTGAGACCCAGGAACTGCCTAAGCCAGAGGAGCCCCTTTGTGCCTTGTCTACCTACCCACACCCTCCCATTCCCCATCTCGGCCACAAGCCTTGGGACTGCCCCCCCATCACTCCGCTCTGCTGTGTGGGAGGCAGCTGCACTTTCCCATAGCCTGCACGGACAGCCCTTCTTGGGCACAAGAGTGCTCTAGACCCCAGAGTGGGAAGGGACAGCATTCCAGGCCGAGATAGACATGCTACTGTCCTATCCTGGGTAGTAACTCACCCTCACCCCTGGTTGCTAAGTTCATGCTGATGAGATGCCCGTCTGTTCTCTTCCCTCTGAGAGCTTGGAGCCTGTGTCTAGAGGGAATAGGCAGGCCAGGGAGGATTTCTTTAACATTCTTGACCAGGCTACTTGGAAGCTTGTAAGAAATTGGAGCTATTATAAAGGATACTTGGGAAGAGGTCATGAAGGCCACACCCCTGGCCTCCAGGACTGGGGTTGTCTTCAGAGTCCAGATTAGCAAATCTGACCATATCTAGACCCTCTAACTTTTTATTCTTTTCTTTTTTTAATTGTGGTAAAATATACATGACATAAAATTGACCATTTTAATAATTTTTAGTGGTATTAAGTACGTTTACCAATATCCCTCTCTAGACCTTTTTTATCTTCCTCACTGGAAATTTTATACCCATTAAATAATAACTCCTTAGTTCTTCATAACAATATTATTAAATAATAACATCTTAGTCTGTCATAGTTTTAGGTAAGGAAAAAAAAAGTCTAGTTTCTGGGATGAAGATTTTGTAGCCTCCTCTCCAGACCCAGGTCCCTACCTAGGGTCACACACCTTGCATCACCCCTGGCTATAATAAGACAGCAGGGCCCCGGGACTCCAAGGTACAACTGATCACTGGGAACCTTGTAATGCCCCGTGACCCCAAGGCACAGCTGATCATCGGGAACCTTGTAATGTTGAGCATCCTCTGACCTTCTCTTCCCCAGGAAGGCATCCCTGGCTCCTTGACCCTTCTTTCCTGGGGCCTCTTGTCCATTCCTCCCCTTGTTCAGTGGTTTAGATGTATTGCATGTGGAAGTGCAGTGACCCTGATGCTGTGGGAAGAGCAATCCAAACTGAAGGTCAGTGTCTCTTGAGCTCTTGGAACCTCCGTTTCCTCATCTATTAAATGGGATAATTATCAAATATTCACCATCACAATATTCTTTTTTTTTTTTTTCTTTTTTCTTTTTTTTTTGGTACCAGAGATTGAACCCAGGGGCACTGAACCACTGAGCCACTTCCCCAGCCCTTTTTTATATTTTTATTTAGAGACAGGGTCTTGCTGAGTTGCTTAGGGTCTCACTAAGTTGCTGAGGTTGACTTTGAACTCGAGACGCTCCAGTCTCATTCTCCTGAGCCACTGGGATTACAGGCATGCGCCACCATGCCCTGGCTATCACCACATTATTCTGGGGCTTAAAGAATAGAATGTACCTGAAAGAGATGGTTAGAGCTCTGACATGCATAGCCAGGCTTTTCACTGATTTATTCATTTCACTTAGGGTTTATTGGGAGCCCTTTAAATGATAGGCACAGTGCTGTGAATCCAAAGAATGGACAGGACCTCACCATCTAGTAAAGAAACCATGAGAGAATTTTGATCATTCAGCCAGCATTGAGGACAGACAGAGCAGGGGCTTCAAGTTTTGCTTACTCTATTCATTAGTTGGGGTAACAGGTTGAGTTACTTTACCTCTCTGAGCCTTAATGTCCTCATCTCTAAAATGGGTTCTAGGGAGAGTCCTGAAGCCCTTGCCATGGGTCCTGGCACAGAGTCAGTACTTGTTTAATGATGAGGGCCCTTTACCCTAAGCTGGCAGGTTCAGGTCCCCTGTCCCCCACCTTCCTTCAGACAATCTGGTTACAGCTTGTCAAGTGACCCCCTCCTGAGGCTATCACCTGTGTGTGACCCCTGTGTTTGGGCCTATGACTAGCTGACCATCCTTTTTCTTATACTGATGGAGTCAGACCCAGCTTTGCTGGACTGACCTTAGAGTGGCTGGGGAAGTCAAGTCTGGGGCCCTCACTGCCTGCCATGCCCAGGGCAGAGCAGCTCTGGGCTTGTCCTCC